>NC_060207.1:152237857-152577500 GCF_021130785.1 Homalodisca vitripennis | reverse complement strand
GCTATCCTACTGCTCTTAAACTTCTCTGTAATCTTTTATGCTTACTAGAATATATTCTATGTTGGTATTAATGAGCCTCATTGTATTTTTTTAATTGTTAAAGTTCAGTTTTTAAGTTATAAATAGCAGATTAAATTACATTCTACAGGCAATACTGTGAATACAATAATTTGTGTAATACTATATGAAAACTACTACTAATATAATTTTAAATTTAAATTTGTCTTTATATCATAAACCGATCCTGGAAGACCTATTAAAACAATCCTCAGACCCCAATAATGTTATCCTTTTATGGCCGCTAACACTATTTATTATTTAACACGAGTAGCTTACATAGGATTTACAGTATTTTTTATTTCAGAAATCTGATTGATACATAAGAATCACCATAGCTATTGTGGGAAAGGTTGATTATGCGAATGTTGAGCTTAGCTCTTTTCACCTTCCCCTTAGTGCAGCGTCTGAAATATGATGCTGTCACAGACTTGGAATCTGGAGACCCCGCCCGTGAGAAGAGATAAAACAAATCGACGACGAAGAGCTGAAAACGAAGTTTGTGCAACTTTTCGACGTCAGCCACTCAGCGGAGGGTGAAAAGGAGATTAATTCAACATTCAAATTGAATCAAACCTTTCCACCATACCTACGTTATGATTGTGTAGAAATTAAGTTGTTACATCGTGCTTTAGGATCGTGCCTAACACATCGTAGGGGACTCGATTGTGCACCTTATGAGACAACGTGAATACCTCTTTATTTAGATTGCACTTCATTTTTTAGCCTAGGAGTCAAGTGTCAGATGTCAGACGTTAATAAATAAAATTAAATGTATTGATGCAAAAAAAAATTTCAACTCAGAAAGTAAAAATATATTTAATGTTTTACATTAATACCGGCTACATTTAATGCACTTAAAAGTTGTCCACTTTTCCTACCGGGCTATTGTTTGACGTGACACCGGAAACAATCTGACGTGTGCGTCAGTGTGTGTTGAGCCGACTACTAACAAATACACATACTCTCGTCACCGATGGCAGTTGTGCAAATAATGTGCTTCTGAAGATGTCTTTTGACACTCCAACGTTCAGAGCCTACCGATGGAGATAGAATTGGGCCCAGGATTATTGATATCTTCGGTAACTATTACTGACTACAGGAAAATATTCTGAAATATTTCCATTTGATTTAAGATGGCTAATTTTATTTCTAAAAATCTTCAATATTCCACTGAGAGTGATAGACTTTTGGGAAATATATACGGAAAACATGGAAAAACTTTGTTATCTTGTTTGTTGTACGTTTCATATCTAAGCTTTCAGATCTGGAGTGTCAGAATGATTCTCGACTGTATAGCTAGAGAATCGGACATAATACTCAGCATTTTACAATGAGTATAATTATAACCCTAGTAATAGATAATCTGATAACAGCTAAGAGGAATCTGTAATTAATGTTTTTCTTTCAAAATCCCCATTAAAGTGTAGCTAAGAAGGGGTGAAAAAGTGGGGCGTAAAATTTATCTGATTAAAATGTGTCAAATGTCCATAAAGAAATGACGGTGTGAAAGTATTTTTGTTGTAACTCAGAATCACATATACTCTATTAAACAAAACAAATGTAACGCTACAGGCTTGATGTGAAACAGAATGGTTAATATGTAACATAAAATTGGATCGCTTTGAAAGTGGTTCTAAGAGACGTGTAGATGTTAAATATGTTAATAATACATCTGTGTAATTAAATTGTGTCAACGAAATAATTAATTATGCTTACTTGTATATAAATACGTGAACATTTGTGTTTAGCAATTTATCGGTATCTTATGAAGCGATAATTTAATTCCGCGCTCACACATACTATTGTTTAGCTAGATAGAATTTTGTGGGCAATAATGTAGTGAAATAGAAATCCTTCTCATACCGAGTATGTACATATTTTCGTGATCTAGGCAACAACGCTAATGTTTCTAGGGCACCGGGAATTACTTGGACCGGAAGAAGACTATAAGGGCCAAAGTAGACAATGATTTGTACTAAAGTAAGATACTTTTTCAGACTGAGTATGTATATAATCATTTGATCGTGGTAAAAGAAAAACTTTACTTTGACATGTAATGCGTAGCTGATTCAAATCTGAAATGATTCTTCACGCTCTAAACATACAATTCGCTTAGATTTTGAAGCGCTTCACAATGAACACTGAAAAAATATGTACGTTACTACATGTGTAATATGTACATGTTTACTTTCAATTCTAAATTGTAATAGGCCTCATATTACATCATAAATGCTGTCACTAAGGATCACTGCGTCCTTAGTACATCTCCATTGTGGCCTAAAGGTATTCAGTGTGCCTGAAATAGTTGGAGTTTTTCATATAAATATTACAGAATGTTGCAGAGAAATTTGTGTATTTTATTGGTACTCTTAAAACTGTTTCACTTTCTAACATGTTTCAGCCCAAAACATTGACCTTTAGACTTAAAGTGTAGTCATTCTGACGTAGACTGAAATATCTTCTAGTGATCATCACTTATTTTCAGAAGTTTTAAAAAGTATATTCATATAATGTACCTGTTATTCAATAGGGCATCACTTGAAAAGCCACGGGTAATCTGCTAGTTGAGTATAAACTTGGATCTTTCAATTTCTCAATTGTTTGAACCATATAAAATATTTTATATTTATAGCTACGCAAATATGTTTTTATGGTGATAGCTCCGAAGCAAAGTCCAAACATAGACGTTTTATTACAGCAGTAAAAATGTCAGTAAATTTTATTAACAAGTTCCATTGTATCACAAAATTACCGTTATATCGCGTAAGTCAGGACACTCAAGTGTCATGTGTTATAACCAGGTGTCGACCACCTCCACAGTGTCACATAATCCACACATAACCCACTTCTGCTCCATCTTCACTAACACATTCATAGCTCACTATAAACTGTTGTGTCTTTAATAGTACTTTTCACCTAAAGAGTAGCTTAAGGGGATTTAAACCTCCTGAAATATTTTTTACATAATCACCATGTTTAGTTTATAAAATGGTTAACAATTTCATACATATGTCACGCTCTTCTTCTTTTATTTTATTTGAGGTCTCACTCGTTGCCTATTTTAGAGCGAGAGTGAGATTCTGGCATGTTGGTTCTCTTTTAGTAAGTGCGTGAGCTTTGTACTCGCCGAAAACCCCAAAGTGTGAGGCCATCTACTGAAGGACAGTTCGCTATCCAGTTGTCATAATGTGTGTTATAATAATTTCCATGAATACTTTTTTAAGATCTTATTATTTTAGTATGACACAATTAAAACCAACCGTCAGGCATGTAAATACATGTTAGCGCAGCGTAAGCTACTATTTACAGACTCTTAAAGTGGCGACTTAGTCCCTTATCTAAGTTGTGTGAAGATGCCATAAGTATTATTTACATACTTATGTGTTGGGTGGTCGTTTTAATTGTATATAAAGCTAGCAATAATGAAATAAAAAATATTCGTTTCATACCACTTATAATTATTGCTGCAGACGATTCTTAGAAAAAACACCTCTATCGATTTAAACAAAAATCCAGGTTTTACATCAGTGTTTGAAATAATACTTTTTTAGTTTTTATTATTTTATACCTACACGAGAGTAGTGATAAACGTCAGCATAAAACATGACTGCCACAAGACCTTTTCCATATGGTATGATCATATCAGTACTTTTTAATGGAACACAGTACTCTACTGGTACACATATCGTTTCCCCTACATTAAAATCAAAACGAAAAAATGTTCCCATAGATTTCTGTATCCTCAACCACTTTCTGAATCGACAATTACACCAGTTTGGAATTAATGTAAACGTCTGCGTATATAAAAAAATATCATTATGAGGTTATTGTGTTAACAATTGACATGCTTGCACTGTTTGTAAACTAAAATCCATAAAGACGAAAGAGGTGTTGTGATGGTGAGGGGGGAGGGTCTTGTATGCAAGTTTCTTATCTCAATACGTGCTAAAAAGTTTTCTAATTAACATAAACAGAGCCGCCGAGTGGAAACCTCTTTACTTCACCCACATCACACTCAGCCGCTGTAAACAAGATAACAATACGACGTCGTTGTTGTTTCTGTTAATGTAACAGTTCCACATTTCATGATACTCCACAAGTTCCTCCCTTTCCGGAGCGTTCAATAAAAACGCTTAGCTGCGTTTCAGTGATTCGTAAAAATATTGGCTTTGATGGTTCATAAAAAATTCCCCTTGTGTTAACGTAATTGTGTAATGTAATCCACAACATAAAAAAGTCATATAAAATGTTGGAGTTTTAGGTTACAAAAGAGTAAATCTGCACAAGAACATAAATCATCAATATTACTTTTGATTACATCGGGGAACTTAGTTTGCTAAATGTTAAATGTGTCGATTGTGATACCTGAGTCACTGAAATTCCTGATACACTAATTGACTATTCAATCGCTAATAGATTGCCCGAGGAGATGATTATAATTGGATGGATATTGATCAGTGTCATGATATGCCTTCTTAATTAATAAGAAATTGTATAATTGGTACAAATATTTGTAATTGTTGCAAACATTTTGGTTTCGGTTACTTAATAGTATTGTATTTGTATTTTTATTTGCTAGCCTTAAAATATGTTTTCTGACAACAGAAGGAATTTCAGGCATTTACAGCAGGTGTAGTAGTTTGACTGATAGCATTGCCTATATATAATAGCTGAAGATAATACATTACCTTTTACAGTGACTGTTACAGGAACAAAACACAGAATAAACAAATTAGGAGACTTAACAGAGTAAATGTTGAAGTTTAATCATACACATTGTGTCAGTAACCTAATAAAACATGTAATAAAGTTACTACGTTGGATTGCTTGTTTCATACAAGGCTTGAACACTTTAGCTTAACCTGCTATGTGATTTTCTTAGTAAATTGTAAAGTCTAAGCAAAGATCTGTCTTAAAATTTAGAACATAGCTCAGAACTAGATATCAGTTTTTTAACATACAATTAACTACTTTATAGCAGGTGTCTTAAAAGTCCAACCCCAACCCCCTATTAACTTTATTAACTCTCTCATGAATAGCGATGGAGTGATTTACCTCGGGGGATGTTTATATGACCAACTGAGGAGCTTTTTATGTTTGAAACTGTATGTCAAAATTTTTAAATAGTGAAACCTATTTGAAAACCTTGCAAGTGAAACCTCGTTTTGAAGATATTATAAAAAGAAGGAGAATGGCGCAAACTAGAGGTCTTGGTAGAAATTTTGACTTACTCCTTATTATTATTTAATCAACTCGGCACAAATAAATGAATTTCACAACGTTATCATGAGATCATATTTATTATTTAGTTAAAACACTCCAATCAGAAGATGAAGGATTCATTATCAGTAGAAGGCGGTAAGAGCTGAGAGGTTTCAAGGAGTCTAGGAGCTTAACACGGCTTGTGCAGTTCTGGGGATCTCTGGCTTCTCTGCTTAACAGCTCATGTTATACGATACTGATAATCACTCTTACTTGACAAGATCCCTGTAATGATATTAAAATAGTCAGACATAATAGTAAAGTGTTATTTATAAAATGCAAAGGCTGTTTCAAATGGTTGTACTTAAACATACAAAGAAATATAGTAGGTAGCAATAAAAAAAAAAATACTTAAAATATAAAAACACACTCTCGGTGTAAAATAATATTTCCCGTTTCAAAATGTGTTTTTCACAAAAGTAAAAACCTAAATAAAGAGTGATCATAAAGTATTCAAATTGTATGTAGCTGTACTGAAGTAAAGTATTTAAACTACTGAGACAAAACCTATGTCCTACATTACAACATTTGTAATCATACAATATACTGTATGTCTTTATGTTACAAACTACCACACCTTAAATCTTACAAGTTATTCTTATGTAGACAATCATAAATGAGATTTTAATTAAATAAAATAGCCGTAACATTTAACAATTTAGAAATCTTATGGGAAATATCTGAGTAACATTATAGGTATTTTTGGTTAGCATGTAATAGTTTTTGACGTGACAACGTCTTAAATTAGGTTGCGGCTCGGAGTCACTCATGAAAAAGTGTAACGCCCGGTAACGTTACGATGCCCGTCCAGTGGGTCCACCGCACGGGATAAAGCAGATAACTATGTTTATTCGTGAAAATGTGGAGTGCTTAGATTCGTCATTTACAACAACTACAACAATAAAGGTAAATAATTGTACACTGATATTTCATTATCGTAAACTGTGATTGATTGATTAATTGTTAGATTAACACAAAAGTTGAGAAACTGAGTTTATAGGTTATGTCATACTATTGACAAATGTTGATAGTGTTAAGTAAATTATTAGTTTAAATCACTCTGCAATCAATCGTAATTCAGTCGATTAAGAAGAAACAGCGCGTATTGCTAGTCAAACATTTAAAATAACAAATTATAACCTCTAACCTGTCATAACAGTGCGACCAAACAAACGAACTAAACCGATCAATCACCACGCGCGGAGTTAGAATTTAACTGTGTTTAGCAAGAATTTCAAATTCCAATTTTAGTAAATGTTTTATTCAACTTTACCATTTGCAATAACAAATTTTAATTAATTTCAAATTATGTACAATGTTTTAGTAAACAAAATATATTTCTATAGTTAAAATTTGTGCAATTCTTATTTTCATTCAATTCCTTGTTCCTATTGTGCAATTTAATAATATTCATATCAATAAATATTCTACCGAGAAAAAGACGTTGTCACGTAAAATCTTCGCCCGTAAAAAACCGACTTTACAGGCAACCATAATTTTTTTTTGTATGCGAGTCTCTGTACGTCAACTGTAGAAATATATTCCTTTACGAAAAAGCAGTGTAAATATGTTTATTTATGCATTTATTAATGATTGAATCCTTATATGCAAGGTATGACAATTTAATCATGTCATTAACATTACAATAGTTGATTTCTTAGCACGTGTCTTCGTATGCATAAAAACCATGACTCAGTAATTTTACTTAAAAACTATGTATTCTCAAACAAAAAATCCTTTTCGATTACTTTTCCCCATTCTATATATTTAAATATACAGTAAATACAAATTACATCAATATAAATGCAAATGTTTGTGAAGATATTTGGATGTTAGATACTCAATAACCTAGGGTACAGATTTGCCCGAAATTTGGATGTGTATTACTTAGATACGGGAATAAAACATAAGCATATTTTGCTTCTCATATTCCACACAAAGTATTAGTTTCAAAGTACTTTTAAAAGTACTAAAAAGAAAATATATTTACTATAAAGATAGCTAGTATTATTTCTTGAAAACACTGACTGTCACATTCCTTTGTATTTATCATTAATAACTCCTGTCGTTGTGTAATACATATAGTAGTAATTGAAAAATAATAGTGTTCTCTCACTTTGATTAAACCACACTTCAATTCATATCTACAAGAGTAAATGTTCTCTGGTCATTGTAACAAAGATATTATACTATCACCGTAAAAATAATTACCTGTTTCTGCCAATCCCTGATTAATTTAACCTTCTAGACAAATCTAGGATTTTGACAACTAAATCGATAGGCCGACACAATAAATTAGTAATGACCCTACATTCTGGTCATTCGCTAACGTAAATCCCACTACACCAAACTTTTTGATATGCTGAACCTATCAAAGGAATATGAAATAAGGATTGAATATACCAATTGGTCACGTAATAATCTCAGCTGTACCCTCTTGTAAATTTAATCTCACACACTATCAAATCTGTGTTTACTGTAACAGACTGACCGATTGAAAAACCTCGTCAAAATAATTTCCCTGGCTAACAAAAACGGATCTTACATTACAAAGAACGTGGCGATTTAGGAAGTTTTAACATTTCTAACGCCCTATCATGTCTGGGAACGAGCGAATGGTGTTGGAACCTTACTTTAACTTACGTAACATATTGCTCTAGGTAAAGTCATAGCAATCTTTTTCAACACAAGATCTCTTACGAAATACTAGCTGATCATAGAAATTAGTCATTCACACTACTATACGAAATTGAACAAAAATACCATTTTGTTGTGACAATGGTTGTGTGGAATATTACCATAATTTAGCCAGTTTAAAAAATAAAGAAGTAATTCAATATAACTTTTTGGATATTTAGACTTTTTTTAGAAAAAGATAACTAAATACAAACGAAATAATTTTGCGGTTGAAAAACCTGAAGCAGCTTGCTCTCTATTGTTTCATCCTGTGGATCCATTAGATATTAATATGGTTATGTAAAATATATTTGAAAACATCGCTGTTGCGACCTGAAGAGACAAATAAAATAAATCAGTATATAAGTTCTGCTGTTCTCGTACTAAAAGTAGTTTCAAAGTTTCAAGTTAATTTAAATGTTAGTATTAATACATTTATACATTGGTTATAAAAACTTTCTATTAAGCAGTAATTATTTTAATTGTAATAATCAGTATTAAGTTGAATATACTATATATAAGTATATTTTTAGTCAATAACACAATTTTAAATAACCCCGTATACTTTTCATGGATAATTTGCGTTCATTGTTATATTTAAATGAAATTTACAATAATGAACCTTTGAATTTAAATGGAAAAGACGGCTTTTATGTTTATGTGTGATTTAAACATCACTTTGAAATAAAAATTTTGATAGCAGTCTTATTTTGTAAGAAATGAAATCATTTTTAAGAATAATATGTGTATTCAAGCAAACGTTGCAGGCTTCGTTGGCAGCTTCATTGTATTTTACCTGCGTCACTGAGCTGGTTTCTTTTTTAATACTCAGCGTGAGTATTGAATTTATGGTTGTTCTGTATATTAATAACATAAAAAATAAATTAATATAACAAATTTAATTATTTGTTTCAAAATGTAAAGAAAATCCTAAGTATACTTATGTGACTTTGGTTTCAGTTTTAGTCCTTTTCAGAAATGTAGGAACTTGAACTATATTAACACATTAATTAAATGAGATTGTATTAACACTCAATCACAAACTTTAAACAGTTTAGTATAATCTATAAACAAACAAAATTATTGAAGAGTTGTAAAAATACATAACGCAAGTGAAATGAATGAGATTTATTAATACATATTAAGAACAACAGAGGTTCCATAATGAATGTTTGGGAAAGTATCTGTTTGGAATATTCATAGTGAAAGACCATTGGGAGATTTCTTTCGGTCAATTATAAAGAAAACTAGTTCAAAGCTAGAAATCTTATAACTCAGGAACAGAATGTTTTAGATGAATTTGGTGATCGACAACAACAATGGTCCAGCTAAGATTACAAAAGGACCACTTGACAATAATTGTCGGAATCCAAATAAGCATGGGTTTAGGTTTACTCCACCAATGAAAACACAATGGCTGCTGTGTTGATATTTGACATGACATAAGAGACTTGAAAGAAAATATTACATTTAAAAAAGACAGGAATCTTTGGATAATGATAATAGCAAGAGTTTTAGTAAAATATGGAGTCTAGGAAGTATAATTTAGAAAGAGATTTAATTAATAAAAAGAATAATTAAGTTATAAGCTCATTTGAAAACTCTTTCGTTAATGAGGAATAAACACAAAAAACTACCTTTTTATTTGCAGTTTCTTGCTCAGCACATTAATCAATGTAACTGCATAACATAAGTAATTCTATTATTATAGTAACTATGAATATTAGTAACTATATTATGGTATTGAATTTAAGATAAATTTGGCAAAATATTGTCAGTAAATTACATGAATATACTGCTTTAAGAGTTTCTTTAAAATTACAATCTATAATTTGTATATCATATAAATAAGAAGTTTATTAAAGAGAAAGATTATTCTTTCAAGAAAGATTAATTAGGCCATCCAAAGATTGATACAACTACGCTCTGTAACAGATACAGGAGTCACTTAACTGAGGTCGTGACTAGGCTTTATATTATGAAAAATACCCAATTCTTACTAAAATGCACGCTTAAGTATACTATTAATTATAAAAAATAACTGATAAAATTCTAATTAAAATCATATACTAGAGTTTCTATATTAAGAGCAACGTTCTCATATTTACTCAACAAGTTTTTAGTGAAATAAATGAGTATGAGTTTTTAGTGAAGTTAGGCATCTGTTCAGACATTCCGCTAATCGTATCCGCCAATGACGATATTTTATTACCAACCGATATTCTAAATATCAGTACTGTATTTAACATGTAAAAAAGTCTTATTTTATTTATTTCAGTTAAAAGTTTGACTCCGTTTACTCCGGTCAATAGAACGCCATAACATTAGAATAAAAACATTTTTGTTTAGTTACATATAAATTTGTCGATTCTTAGGATAACATTTGAAATTTAAATGCCAATGGTGTGAAAGCAAATCCGTCTACACGCAGGTCGATAACACATTAGCGTCTAATCAACTCTGGACGCAGCAGCGTATGGATACGTGATACAATGGAGTTAATTACCACCAACACATCAGTGGTGGTTCAAAGCGAATCGCCATTAGGTTCATAGATATGTCCTACGCTGTGTAACTTACTATCATTTTAACTACAGCCAGAATTTATTGAAGTGACTACTTATTTTAGCGGGGTATGGATGTGTGTTTTGGCGGTGAAAAATCTTTCGTTTCGCGTCACGGAACGTCGCGCATGTTTATGTTTTCTATGTGCTTTTAAAGTAGAATGTCAGCATTACTGTAACATAAAAAACCATTATATAAACATCTAATCTGAATTAACATGCCAAATTAAAGGTTTTTCACTGAAAATACCAGCCAGGTACTAAATCGTTCGATTGGTTTTAAGCCTTTGCATAGACATCAGACAAACCATTGGCACGTCACAATCCATCAGGGTTTGTATTGAATGTCCTGGTCAGGCATGGATCACCACCTTTCGGGTCTCAAAGTGTACCAAAATTGACCTGACAGCCTTGGCAACTAGTTGGAAGTCATGTACGCACTATTTGAAATGAGCGTTTTGGTGATTTCAAGTACGCTCAATGTCCAGCGAGGATATCGTCCTGACCACCTCGGATGTGAGTTGGTATTTAAGAATGTCCTAATTTATTCCTATTACACAACTCTTAAATCCAAATACATTGAAAAAACTAAACGTTATATACACAATTTACTGTCGGAAATTGACGATTCTTTACTAATATTTTTCACAGCTAATAGCTTTTGAAGGAAATTTTTAATAGCTCTTGAAGATGCGATAGGAGACTGCAATCAAAGAATTCAGAACAATCCCAATAATGATCATAGATGAAAATAAATGGTATTATTAGCTTGTACATTGAACTTATGAGACACAAAAGAGACTTTACGATTAGTTATTTCGATACTTGGTCATTTTCTAATAAAGATCATTCGTCTTACGCCATTCCTGAGCAGTTGACATGTTCTGAGGAACAGATGAATTTGTTCTCTGGTGGATATGGGAGCTATTATTGCAAGACAAAAGTCTGCATAAGGCTGAAGTTAAGTTAAACCCTATTCGCTGACGCCACCTCCTACAACAGGTTCAAAGTCATTAGAAAAGGTTCTAGACTCAACAAATTCCAAGTTTTATCTCTTACCTTCTTCTAGGCTTCTATTTCAAATTACCATCATGGTCGTTAAACTATTACCTATGCTGAGCCATAGCGCACTCGATACTTATTTAATTCTTGCAATCAATCCAGTTAAGGTTTTTGTTTTAGGAACTAAGCTGATTTGTGAAAATAATCTTATTGGTGAGAGTATCCCAAAAATAACCAAAACATGAATATACACATATTCTGACTCTTCTAGCCACAGTGAGATGAACCCCACCTCACATCCGTAAATCATTAAGAATCTTCACCACAAATTGTACCATCGTCCTCTTTAATCATCCCTTCAATCCCCCTTCCTACAACCTTAACCAACTTCTCAGTATCTTGTCTAATGTATCAAGGGTTTTTTTATGCTTGTACCTATGATATAAAAACCCTATAACAACTCAAGCCAAGATTAATTAACTAACAAAAACAGAATTAAGGAATTAAGAGTTTTTCAATGTTTATTGACAACATAAGGTTGGAAATCTTTTTAGATTTAATTACAAAAAACTTAATAACATGTTATAATTTCGATTAAAATGTGTAATATACATAAAAATAGAATTAAAAAATTGTGTGGTTATAATTTTAAATTTATAATGTAATCCTAAGCATTATAAAAAAACACTCATTTCGGTCAGTGTGAATGGTGAACTACAATAAAGGAAATAATGGAAATAGAAAACGCTGGTAACTAATAAATTAAAATGGTAACTTGTGTCAACAATAGACTTAGTAACACTTTAGTAGTTAAAAATATATGTTCCGAGAGCCAGTAAATATTAAATGCATTATTTAAACTCTTAGTTTAAAAGATAAAACTTTTTTTCTTGGAACTGTTACTAACCTTAATATGTTCGTGTGTATCAACCAAATTCGCACCTTATATTTAACCCTCTTTTAAGTGTCGTGCAAACTCATTTGCAGTGACAGTATAATGATTACTGATTGCTTTAATATAAACACTTGCTTGCGTGTCAGATTTCACAACGTAAACTAAGCAACTTAATATTGAAACCACAAATTTTAACTGTTTTAGAATAACCAGAAATAAAATTTGATATTAAATTTTATAACAGGTAAAATAAAGAAAGCCTTAATTTTCAAAGCCAAGAATTAAACTTCCAATGAAGTGGTAACGCTAATATTTAAATTCGGTAATGCATACATACACGTGAATAAATTACTATATAAAATTACTATTAAGGATAATTAGTTATTAATTATTGCATTACATAACCATTTATACCAGGTTTCAGTAACCAATGTCAGACCCATCTTCTGTACTTAAATTGGCAATCTTAATTTTAGGCTTTGATTGTTGTGTTCTTTGTTGCTTTTTTGCTAATCTTTATTTCGTTTCATTAAACCCGCTACATTATTTTGCGGCAATTTATAAAACAGAATATTCAACAGAGCAAGAGGAAGGTACAATACGAGCCAGTTTTTGAAAGGTAAATTGGATGAATTGCAATTCATAATGTTATTAATAACGTCATGCAAGACTGTGAGATCTTAACTCAAGAGAGATATAATGGTTACATTATTGACCACTGTGTGTGTGACATTTAGTACCTAGATATATACTGTATCTGGTTCCTCGTCATAGTAAGAGCGTAGTTTATTTAACCATTATAGTCATAATGTCCGGTCATGAAGGTTTCTAACAAAACTAGACTATAAGAGTATTAACAGATGTACAAAATAAGGCTTTTTTGACAATTGCCATAGTTTTACGTTACAAAAAATAAAATACAACGTTTCAAGAGCTACAGATAGTAGTTACCTCTTCTTCACTGGTAAAAACGTCAGACATGATATTAAGCTTGTGTAAAGGTTAACTAATAAACAAAATGTGATGCAAATACTTAAGTAATACTTGACTATAGGTAAGTACATTACTATAAAATATCAGAAGACCTGGATCTCAACACAAAAATTAAGAACATTGCACACAAAAAATGTCACGAAAATTTAATTAATGAATAATTCACAAACAACAAGAAATCGGAATAATTCTTTTTTATGTTATATACATTAATTATCACATAACTGGCACACTTATTATGCAATTGGAGTTTTATTAATGTTCTTTCATTACATTTTATGTTTGATAATGAAAGATTTTACGTTTGGTTTATTATAATATTCATACGTTTATATCAACATGGTCTTTAAGAGAAGAAATGTAATAAATAAGGTTGGGTTGTGGAAGAGAACTTAAATTGCCAAATACTTGGTTCTCTTTACTTTTGGATGAGGAACAAGATGGATTTTACAAACGTTTGAAAAAAATGTAAAACAAATATAAACACACTACATGGCTTTAAAATATAATTGCTTAATTTTAGTAAATATTATTGGACTATACTGTAAATATATTTCTACAAAATTATGTGCATTCACCTTCTCACAAATAATCAACGGGAAATTACCTATTACAAATTTTACCCAATTAAGACAAGAAGGTATATTTTAAAGTTAAGAGTTAAATCGGTTATTATAATTATGATTTTAATATCATGAATCATAGCTCACCTCTCGTTTATTAACCAATAGTCTTAATATTCAGGTTAGTATGGAATTAAGTTCTAAATAACAATGTTATAATTTAGTGTACTCACACTTAGTGTAATTTAGTGTACTTATTTCGTGTGTTGTTAATGCACTAAGTAGAGAGAGACACGTATGATTATAGTGCGGCAGAAAGCAGTCCCTCTGTCTCTCGTGAGAGTGCCCGCGTCAGCTGTTTACAGTAAACATCACGGGACAAATCACTGCCGGAACTGACTTTAGCTCTCTGAGGACTACTGGATATTCTTGCGTTACCTCTGAGGAAATTGAATGTATAAATACTTGCTTCTGAGAGAAAATATATTTATACTCGTATTAAAGGAATTGCAATTCTTATAGAAATGGATCATATTATTCCTTGTAAATCGTTTATTATCCAATTTTCAATAAAAAAGTATACCTTCTTGTAGGTGTTTAGAAAGTTATGTCAATTAGAGTATTTTTATAACTTCAAAGAAGACAAAAATAAGTGCTTGGTTTTTTCAAAACGTGTTCAGTTTTATGTTTACCTGCTATTCTACTAATTCCGATCTCATCTTTATTTAAAAAAATTGAATAAACAATCTCAGTTAGTGAAATCATTTAAGACGCTCTCATTACCTCTACTTCAAATCAATGGACGTTTAAATTTTTAAAAATGAAATAAATTAAAGAGAAGGAAAAGTTTTCATCCGATTCAATCTACTTTGTGTATTTTACAGGATCAGTCAATAATATAAAAATGTTAAAATCAAAAGCCTTGACAACTGTTTTTGAATCTTAATATTTTATTATCAGAATACTATCAAAAATAACCAAAAGTGTTAATCATATTTTCAGGTTTCATCGTTTTTATTGTGCTTGTTTATGACAGCAACAGCTGTTTGAAATAATAAAAGCGAACCAATTAGGAAACTATATCTGTTTCAATAGTTACTACGGAATACTCTACTGTATATACGAAGTTTGTAGTATATAATGGTCAGTATTACCAGTGTAAAGTTGATTTTGGAAATTCTAAAATAGCAAATCTTTTTTTGGATGTTATTTTCCCAATCATTAACTTTAAGAGAAGTGTCTTTATTTGTTCACAGTGCAGGGTGTACACGAACTATGCGGTAATATTTTGGGAATTTCCTTCTCATATCAAGACAAACAAAAATTACCATGGTGAGCAATAACTAGTTTACCATATGTCTGTCTGCGTGTATTCTTTAGAGTTTATTTTTCATTTCAGAAATCAATAAAGACACAAGTTTAAAATTTGAAATTTTTCTTGCAGTTTTAAATGAAAATTTGAATAATATTACAGTATCACGAGAAACTAAATATGTCGGACGGTTAATGGTTTAAAAGCTTAACACTGTAAAACTAAAATGATTATGAATATTTGATAGATCGTCAATTCAAAATCTCCATTATCTGCACTTTTGCAGCATTATCAACCCTGCATTATAAAGTTAAAAGGTTATATCTACATTATTTACCAAGGTAAACTTGGCATTTCTAACCAATATTTATTTAACATTTTTTTAATCTTGAGATGAAAAACAAAATGCCACCGGAGAGTTTGTATTGAAACACCCTGTATATTAAGGAATACAGATCCGTTTGACACAAGCAAAATAGATAATAATTGCAATTTAACGTTTAAGGACGATGCAGTTTAACGGGATCGCCGCCCTTGAATCGAATTAGCGTCGAAACGTATTTTATGTGCTCTAGCGCCAAAAGATTTATTTAATTTTATGTCTTTTTTTATAGTGTCTAACTATTATTTTTGGTGACAAATATTTTGTTATTACAACATTGAAATTACACTTTGAATTGAAATAAGAAAGTTGGATCTTTGCCTGATTAAATTTGGAATAGTTAGTGTAAACTACAGGATATGGCATTTAAAAAGCACATAATTTGACTTAAAAATGAAATTATAAAGTTTAAAATGTAGCTTTATGTTGTTATAATCGCATTATTAATAAAAAATAGTTAAAAAATTTGGAAACTAGGTACCATTGTTTTTTAAACTACTTGTAACTTAGAATTATTATTTTAAAACTGTAAATATATTGGATTAGTAATTTTTTGTTATTTTCAAAATAAATGTAACACTTCTTTATAGTAACGAAAATGGACTTGTGCTATTACGAGGATTCTTACCAAAATCATTAATCGGTAGTTTTTAAGGTGTGAAATTTAACACTATTACAAGACAATTCAAGCATTATATTTTTGCACTCATATACTCGTAATCACTACAATTACTGATTACCAAGCTAGTGTTTGTTTTCACGACGAGTGGTTCCTCAATTATATTCCTTAAATTCACCAACGTTATAAAATACCTCTGACAGTAAAACAGTCCAACCGAGCTTTAATGCCTCGGCCGTGGGCGTTTAAAGTAGAAAAAGTTATCTGTTGATAAGTACCATTGACACCTGTCAGAGATGTTAACTGTCCATAAAGTACCGTCCTTTATCTCTCTGTGATTTATAGATTATGTGAGAATTATTTTTAACAATTTAATTTAGTTTAAGCCCTTGCGTAAAACATGATGGAAAATAAATATATGATGATCATGTATTCTCTATAAGATTTTATAATAAATGATATATTATTGACTTTTATTTAGCACAATATTTTACTACGTCTCTACATTATTATTAGTATTAACAGTGTAAGGTACATCATTTTAGGTACACTGAAATGTTGTAATTTTGAATCTAAAAACTGGTTTGATATATTTTATACACTAATAAATGTGACGTGACATTTTAAATCTTTATGTAGCTCTTCATTTTAGTGTTTTTAATAATAAAAATACATTTATAAAGATAGATAGAAACACAGCTATAAGTTAGGGTAATTACTTCATATATGTATAACTTTGATATGCAGTTATATTCCTGAAATTTTAGTGAACATTTTGAAACAGTTTTTATTTTCAAAAAATAACATCACAGATATTTATTACTTTTTTAATAGTATTAAAGAATCGTATCATGTGATACGTATTACCAGTACTTAAAACCAAGATCTTTTAAACCGAAAAGCCGGAGATCCCCAGAACTGCTCAAGCCCTGTTAAGCCCCTAGGCTCGCGCTTTTCTACTGATGATGAATTACTTGTCTTCTGATTGCTTAATTTAGTTTTTAACTAAATAAACAACCAAATCTAAAAGCAGTGTAAGAGATTTGGTCTGGATTTAATGCACCGTTTTATTAATATAAGTAAATGAAGATTTCACTGATTGAAATTGTAATAACGGTTTTATTAGACTTGCGCGTAATGAACTCCACTCATTTTTGATCATATATAACTAAAGACATTAATACGTTACAATATACAGGGTGTTCTGAAAAAAGGTGCCCATAAGTCAGAGCGTGATTCCTCACATCAAAATAAGAAAAAAAAGGTCTAATTAACATAGGTCCGAAAATGCTTAGTTACCAAGTTATACAGGGTGAAAGATTTCGTCTGAATTTCAGTTCCCCTGCTGCAACGAAGCCCTACGGGTATTTGTTGGCTGTTAATTAAGATGTACAATTTAGCGTACTTTATGTAAAATGAACTGAAAAATTGATTAAAACCGTTAAAAATACAACACTAACACTAGCTCAGCTGCTTAGACTATTTTCTTCAATTTAAAGAATGTCAATCTTGTATATTGTGTTATATCACGCAATTTTTAAGAATGACAAGTTCTTTAAGACGTGGTAATAAAAATACTTAAAGAATTTTAGCACAAAAAATACTACGACAGAAATATAAACATATCTGAAACCTAGCACCACGTCAAGAGATGAACAAACCAAATCAATACGACATGACTCAAGTGTATCACTCAAACACCTGATGCTTGCACCCACAGTAGACAGGATGAAAAACTGATCGGGAACTCTCACGTCATCATCACACTCTGGTGGCATGACAGTAAGCACGAAATAACCAAATAGGGTGGTTTGGGTTAAATACAGGAATAACATTCACCGTCGGTTTTTACGAGACTCCAGGTAAGAGTACTTTGTTGTTATAAATGCAGTTTTAGTCATTTTATGTTCTGCATACTCAAAATGATTACCCGCACATTTTTTCTCACTTAGTATGTTTCCTACCGAATATGACTAGGACATATTGAGGGCAACCATTCTTTTTAAGGTCCGAGAACCAAACTTGTCTGAGTTGTCTTTTATTCCATCTCCTCTGAGGAAAAGCTACTTATACCTTCAAACAAAGAGTAAGTAACCTAAATCTATGATTATTCATCACTTTGATGATGTTCCGTTTGTTTTTTCTCTAAGGGAAACTGGTATGTTTTTGTATGTGTGAGTGTGTGTGTGTGTTTTTATCGATACCATCCTCTAACAAAAACTTACATAAAGGTAAGTAAGTTTTACGCTTATAATTACGTAGTTAAGCTAATGGAGGGATGAATGCTATTTATATAAATAAAAAATCATTACATTTAATGTTTCCATAAATGTAGGTTACAGGAAGTATCGCCCACGAATTTTTACCAAACATTTGATTTGAACTTAATAGAAGCCGGTATTTTCATCCGTATCCCATATATACAGGGTGTTCTGAAAAAAGGTGCCCATAAGTCAGAGCGTGATTCCTCACATCAAAATAAGAAAAAAAAGGTCTAATTAACATAGGTCCGAAAATGCTTAGTTACCAAGTTATACAGGGTGTGAAAGATTTCGTCTGAATTTCAGTTCCCCTGCTGCAACGAAGCCCTACGGGTATTTGTTGGCTGTTAATTAAGATGTACAATTTAGCGTACTTTATGTAAAATGAACTGAAAAAATTGAATAAAACCGTTTCCAGACCTGTAGCTACAGTAATTTTTAAGATATGAGACGAAATACGCGCGAAACTTGGTCCCGAAAAACAAGTTACATTTAGGTTTGAAGCAGATTTACTATGTTAAATGTACAATAAACACAAAATATTTTTTCACGGGGTACTTGTAGAAAATTTAATTTCGAAGAGAAAGATGTAAAATAAGTCTATAATAGACAAACGCAAACTTTAAAAAATAATCCTTAATTACATACAAAACGCATGAAAAAATAGACAAAATCTGTTAAGCTCTCTACAAATGTTAATATTGAAATTAAAACAGCTGTTTTATTAAAACAAATTAATGAGTTACTATTATTTTTTATCAAGTAAATATTTTTAACAATCATACATTATCATACATAAAAAAGTTATCTGAATTATCATTCACAAAAAAAGTTACACTTGTCCTAAAAAACTAACCACGTCACAGTAGATGTTCAAAATGTTTCCCCTCATTCAAAAATACAAGCATCCAGCCGTCTTCTCATAGACTGCCGAACTCTTTCGAAGATCCCAGGTGTCTCACGTATCCTTTGAATCCGTTAACAATCCTTATTCGCAACTCTTCTATGGTATCCACGTTATCTGTATAATAAGACAGATTCGTTTTAAAAGATTTCTGAATTATCCAGTACTTTCAATTATTGTTTATAACACCACGGGAACTATCTTTGAAATCACCTTGAAGAAATTTCAGTTTGTGTAATAAGTTTCTTCATCCTGAAAGCATTGCTCGGAGCGGTGGTCGATCTACGTTTGTCGCGCAGATATTTGGGATGGCCACACGCACAGTTTGCGTTCAGAGTTTTTGCCTGCAAGTTCAAATGATTACTCATCTTTATTTGTTCTTTTTCCTTATGTGCAAATTCTAACCAAACTGCTTAAAATTGTTTCCGATCTCAATTCAAATGTTTTATTTCAGATCTCTATCCCTATATTCTTTGAGTGAGATATTCCACGCCGGAAGTCAAATCACACTTCATTAATAAACATTTAGGTATCAAACATTAAAACAAAATACAGATAAATAATCTAAACGACCATTCACAAGACAATATATATCCCGCTGTGTCGTCTGTGTGAAATATGACAGGAACAGTAGTGGTTGGAGGGCCAAAAGGCTAGGAAATACCAGCACGGCCATTGTGGCCGACCCCATTACGTAGCATGGGGATCGTTTTAACTGTAGACCGAATCGCAGAAATGCGAATTTGATAGGATCCATTTGATAACATTTATAGCCGTTGAACCAAATGCACACTGTCTAACGGCACGTGTGACCGAAACGGCTAATGTTGTGTACTGCTCTTTGATAAAACGTCACTGAAGGCTGTAAAAAGAGAATATTTTATTATTCCAAGAGTATATGTGATTAAATTTAATCATGTGATGTGAGATAATGTTCTAAATGACCTCTAGGAAAACTGTTGAGAATGAGGATTTGAAATTTTACGCAAATATACGAGTTATACGCAATTTTAAAACTAAATTTTACTTAAAAAATGTATCAATATTTATAAACAAATTAATTTCCTATAGTCATATTTTATAGAGATATTTTATAAAGTTATAATTATATTTTGTGCAGTTTTTCCATATGCCTGATTTCAATATTATCTTGTGAAACAATTAAAGACCATTCTCAAAACATTTTATGTTTTTCATGCTCTCTGGGAATGTATCTTCAGGAAATTCAACTGAAATATGACTAATATAATTAACCAAATAAAACACCAGTTGTACCATTCCGATTGATATTACATTGAGCTCACATTTTCTTGTTAATAACCTCTCCATTGGTCTTTGTAAATGTGGCAGTATAGTATTAATTTAATTTAATTTGTAGTGCACGATACACCATTGTGAGCCTGGCCATGACTGTATTAATTATTAATAATGTAAATAGATCTCAATTAATAATTTCAATACTAGTGTTATCAATATAGTTTATAAAGATTAACAATATATGTCAGGCCTAAGTGTATTAAACAACTGTGGATTTGCCACAATCTAGGCTTGAAATGATATGTTTCGTACTATAGTAAGAAGGCAGATACAGGGCGTTGACTGAAATGTAATAGGTCAATCCATACAAGACTTACCTTTCTTTATCTAAATAAATCAGGTTAGTTGAAAATTGTGTATGAAATTGTAGTTAACTACGATGATGCGTGACAAGTTAAACATTAAACATGTCAGTGGTATTTTTAATACAAGCTGCGAATTTGACGATTAATCGAAGCCAATTAATTATTCTTATGGAACGCAGCGAAACGTTATTAGTGATCTCTCCGGAAGAGGAAGAACTTGGGAAGTATTGTCATATGTGGAACTGTTATATTACCACAAAAAACAACGACGTCTTATTTGTATCTTGTTTACAGTGACTGAGTGTGATGTGGTTTTCAATCGGCGGCTCTGTTTACGTTAATTAGAAAACTTTGTGATTTGCGGCGCATATTGAGATAAGGAACTTAAGGTACATAAGATCTTCCTTCCCTCCGCTCACCTTTACAATACACTCGTTTCGTCTCGATGGATCTCCACAACTATCTTGTATCTTTGACATGTTGTAATATTTGAGGTTATATAAACAGTGCAATCTCATAAATAAATTATAAAAATTGTAACCTACTGTACCGTATGTTGATATTTCAACAGATAAAATAATAATGACGTCAATGAACAAAATACATAGGATTTAAATCTTGTGAACTTATCAACGCAAAAACCGTTGCAGCTGTAGATTTTTAATATGGCTAAGGATTTAGGAATTTATGATACATTTTGTGGTTTATGTTGGGGGAGGTGAGGTCCTGTTTTCGTTTTCGGAGTACTGCTCAGGAGTGTAATGTCTGGGGTTCATGGGGATTGTCTGGGGATTGTCTTGGCTGATCCTAATTTGTGTTACTCTTTACGAACTAGATATTTATATGTTTAAAGTTAAACCTAAAAAGGGATTTATTTCAAACGCTTAATTAAAAATAAATATATAATATATACATATATATATATATACATATATATATATATATATATATATATATATATATATATATATATATATATACATATATTATACTTAAAATAAATATCTACAATTTAAAGGAAATAAAAATAATATTGATAAAAACGTAGTCATAGTGATTTTTGTATCACCCAAACGATGCGAAAAGTCTGAAAAATCCTGTTTCCACAAGAAGAAACCTGTTTTGAGATATTGAGAATAGTAATTTAGATTTAAAAAACATATTATTTATCTGGCCATATGTATCGGCTTGTTTTGGTATCCTGAACTTTAAGTTGAACAAATTATTAAAAAGAAATATTCAAATCTGAATTAAAATAATTTTGCAGAACGTAGTTTCTACAATTTGGGATGGTAGACTAATAAAACTACTTTTAAATCTCAAATTCTAAATTAATGAATGGATCCTACTCTTGTAACTAGGTTTTGGATATCATAACCTCGACGGCCATAATTTATCCCAAATTAAATTAGTATTAACAAGGTAAATTAGAAAACAAGTATCAGACTAATTCCAATAATTATAAAAAAACCTAATATTTTTTTCCTTCAAAGGATAGCTCGTCGCAAGACTGCGAAATTTTTTTGCCTCATCAACAAAGGCACATGTTTTAGGGTACTCCAACAATAAAATAAAATAAAAATAGTGAGATAAAAATGGTTTCAAATATAAGTAAAATATATTACAAAATTACAAACCGATAACACGATTAGCGTACCGTAACCTAATAACGCTAATGTTTAATCTATCTGTTTTATCTGTTTAATCTACCATAATATTTAACAAAATGTATTAAATTAAATACGTGTATTTTTAATTTATCATTAAAAATATGGTAATATCGTTATCGTTTTGAAGTTTTGTATTATGTATAATTTATTTTCTTCATAACAGGTGTTTATAAAAAATTCCTTAGTGTCATAATTGAAATTACAAAGGTGAACTTTTTTATTTGTAAGATACATCAGGATTGTCGTAGGCATTTGGTGTTTGAACTCTAATTTCATGAAATAAAATGTTGAATTAAAAAGTTGCTAGAATATTAACTTAAAAACAAAATCCAACAGTTTCGCAGACAAAAGCCTGGGTATGTGCGTCATCGAAACAAAATTGACGGCATGCAGGCCGGATGGCGCTCGTGACGGTGCGTGCGCGTCGGGGCGCGAGGGTCACCCAATCATGAGCAAACAATCTCCATCCCATGAGGGAGAAACTTCCCAAGCGGGAAATGGTAATATAGTCTTACCTTTCATTCGTAGTCGGCCCACCACTTTTCTTTCTTATGGGAAAAATTTAACTAGTCAGTCTCATAGTTAGGAGTCTAATTGCAAATAGTCCCATAGCGAGGGACGAATCCTACACTTAAGCGCCTTGCTGTGGAACTATGCTATTCTTCACTATGAGATTCTTCGTTAAAATTAACCAATCTATAGACATGGAACTACTTTACTCCTCCCTTGTTTTCGTAGTGGACATTAAGGCTAAGAAATCCTCTCCAACACTGGACATAAATTAATGAAAGGCTTACTACCACCAACAACCAAACACGAGTCCTCCAAGAGTAGGATCACTATACATTCACCCATACAAGGGATGGCAATGCTTTTTGTTTTTCTATTTGGTTACTCCGTTACAACAGTTTTATACATTATTCCTTTATTGTTATTATTGTTACTATTCCTTCTATTAGTTAACTTTCCCAATGCCAAACTGGAAAAATAAAAGTTATAAAGTTTCGTTTGAAATTGTTGGCTGAGCTTTAGTGAAACCTATCACACGAGGAGCTGGAAAAATTTAATTTATGTATGTGTGTCTGCACGGTATCTCGAATTTTATGTCTACTTTAATAATATACGTGAAAAACAAGTACAAGAACTTGTAAGAAGTACCTTACGTCAGTAACAGTCGAAAAATTTTAATTTAATGTTGAGAGAAACGGATAGCAATATATAAATACGTGAACCATTGTATCTCAGTAACCCAAATGATAAGGAGTGTGTACAACTAACAATATTTTAGTTATGCTTGAAATAATTGAAAACTTATCATCAAGTACGTAGAATATTTGAAGTATAGATTTATAGTATAAGCCAGAATTTGGAAGTAAACACGGTGTTTTATGACATCTCGGAGCCCCTTTATGAACAGAAAGAGCACGGTCAATTTCTATTGTCACATACCTGCGCCATACCTGCCTTGCACGACTAGTATGTGATGTGCCTCGCGCTGATTGGCAAGTACTGTTCGTTTATCACTCATAGCAATATATTAATCACTCATATTCGACGTTATGGGACTGTTCCGCGATTATACTGCTCTGTGTTTCAGCAAAGAATCCCACAATTAACATTAAACAAAGAATTAAACTGTAAATATTCCCACAACTAGGCGCCTTGTTGTGACACACGGAGCTATTATACGCCTTGCTGTGGGATTTTTCGTTGTGGGAATCTTCGCTATGGGACCAAGCCAAATTAACAGGAAACATAATTCAATACTGACCATAGCAAATATGGCATTCCTTTTTTTATGTTGCGTAAAGTTCAGTAGCAAGTATTACAACCCCTCTTTGTTTAAGTGAGCCAATATGTACTTTGAGGCCGTGCAATCTCGGGTTAAATGTGATTGAGGGAGAGGCACTCCGGCGACCGATACGCAACAGCAAACAAAAGTAAAATTATGTTTTCAATTAATTTCTCCTGCGGCCAATCAAAACCATTTTGGTAACACACTGAAATATGAACATGCTTTAAGCTTTGCTAATATATACGTATTTCTATTAACCTTATTGAGAAAAATGTAACTATAGTTACATTGAAGTAAACCCGTTTTCCTACCAGAAGTATCTGGATACTAAGGATCTTAACTTAATCACCTCCAGCCAACAAAGCCATATGTATAGATACTGGAATTCTTTTTGAATAAATAAAAAAATGATTTATACAAAAAGTATTAACGAAATCCGAATTTGTGAATGAAACATTATTTAAAGTAACGCTTTCTGAGAACACCATAAAGTTTGACAAACGTGTAAATATTAGTTATAATGTGTTGTAAATTTATAAATTATGAATATATAAATAATATAAATATAAATATATGGAAATGAATTTTTCCATCTAGGAGATCCGGTTTTGAGTCCCGGCGGAGCAAGTACTTTTTGTTATCTTTATTGAAAATATATATATATATAACTATTATATTATATTAATATTATTAACAATTAAATTACGATTAGGCTAGATACCTACAAGTCGTAGTTTCCCGGAGGAAGTCTTTCTTTTCATCTCGAAGATTTGCTTGAAGTGAACTAAACTTAAAATAAACGGCTTTTTAGTTGGTGATCAAGTTATATTCTGGTAAAAGAAAATTAATAACGTAAACACATTTTTTATTATTTCACATTGTAAGATTAATATATAAGACCGTGAGCTCTTATTATTTATTAGTATGTGCTCCTAATAGGACATATATACTAAAAATATTTAACATTATATTAACATAGCAGCTGCACAACCCGACTATCAGTCAATAGGAAGGATACTCGCACAGCTCGTACTGGGTGCCATAGTTTACAAAATCCATTTGTATGATTTATAATGTTTCAACGCAATTCTACAAAACATTTATCTCCGAGATGAATCAATAAAATGAATATAAACATGGCATAAATGTGTTAAAGTGCATGTTAAAGTGGTAAAATAATGTTACTTTGATGTAGATCTAAGGACTGCAGATTTGAATGTACTTGGTATTGTAAATGTGCTAACAAATACGTGGTATTTGGATTTTTCTTGCTTATTCTGAAGTTTTATAATTTCTTGTTTCACCTTAAGGAGCATGAATGTACGTACCCAAACACTTGGATTGGCGGAGGTCTATAATCTCTAAAGAAATTTGCCTGGCCGTATTGAGTATAGTAAATATGTTAATACATATATATTACCCACAGTTATAGTTTTAATTTTGAAGGGGATGGTTTAATTTAAATGTTGCAAGTTGAAGGAAATCTCGAATCGGAGTAATCTTGAAGTACTTTGTTTTCATAGCAGAGTTTTAACTATTAATTAATGATTAAGTTCTGTGTTTGAAATTAAAAGTTTTTTTAGAATATGTTTTACAACACCCTAACAGATTGATTGTAGTACAATATTTGTTTTTTCTATTCGGCTGTCTAAGATTCGACCACTGTCATGTGTGGAGTAAGGTGATTAACAATCGGTATTGTGGCATTGCTCAATGACAGTTAAGAACATACAGTCTCTTATATAAAGTAAAAAGTAAAGAATGTCTTATTTTACCAGGCGAAGTTAGGGCTAAGAAGCCCTCTCTAACACTTAACCTGGAGACCAACGGCTTAAAGGTGACTTCCGAACCACCACCAATGGCCGGGCAGGCGGGCCGCTTGCAAGGACAGGATCGCTCAGCGGTCACCTGTCCAAGCAGCAGCCACGCTCGGCGTTGCTTGATCTGGTTATCTTGCGATAACCGCCGTACCCACTACACTGAGCCATTGGCAAATTATATGAAATATATGAAATTTATAAGAATCTTAAAAAGTAGTTTTCACTATCGAAACTTCATGGTTAGACTAATATTATATATTATTAACTCGTGGATAAAAGAGTAGCACAGGAATTGCAATATTTGTTAAGCTGTAAACTGTAGTACAATGGTGTGATGTGGTTTATTTTTTTAAGATATAAATTATTCAAACCAAACAACGAAGTGAACATGATTTTCTGATTCTCCATTCGTAATTTGATGCACTTGCTATCATCAGAAATAATTGTAGCCATTAATTAAATATAAAAACGTAGAATAAATGGAATAAATATACATTACTTTTTAGTATTCACAATCAAATTATGGATGACTAGATGGTAATATTACTGAGTAATAAAAGCAAAGTAATATAACAATATTAAATTAGTGCTAAATATCTATATGTAATAGAAATCTGTTACACAAGGAATAATTAACTTCAAAAAAAATATAAGCTATGCATTATTAAACGTAGCATGCCACTATAAATAAATAAACAGTTACATTTCAATTATATCGTAACAACTACATATCAATGTTTAATTTAGTTACACCTGTGTGATTTTCACTTATCATTGTCTTTTTTTAAGTATCACCTACACTTTGATCAGCGGACATGATGATTTAAACAAAATTACTTCAATTTTGTTGGCTAACTTATGTGCACACATTTACTATTACAGGTTTCAATATGATAGTCGCATTTAATTTCCGTGTAAAGTAAGTAAGGATGTTTAACATTGTAAGATTGGCGCAAATAAAGAAGTCCATAAACATATCTTAAGTGTAAACCTGTTATTGTCTATCCATCGTTAACTGACTTCACAAGGGATGATGTTATACAATTCAGACACTTTCTGTTACCTTTTTATATATGTCCATACATTTTTCTTAAACCTGCGCATCTCTTTTGATTAATCTTTTTATAAACAAAATATGGCTGTCCAAGGATAGTTCCACTTAACCTTTTTAAGGATTTGACTAGTATCTGATCAGAAAATCATTTTGGAAGTTATACATATAAAACCATATGTGGAAGTCAGACGAATCAAGTTGAATTTTTCTACAATTATTTCGACTTACTATATCAGAATAGCGTTGAATTGTCTTTTATCGTATTTGGCTTCAGAATGACATCCCTGTTAGAGATAAAACCGCACTGAAGTAATGGGATGGGTTTAATTCCGGAGATCGAAATATTCTAAATCACTATAAGTTGTTGTGGGAGGTTTTATAGTCTACTAGGGTTACAGTAAACTCTCCTGTAGGAATCCTTTTAGACACGTATAAAAGCTACGAAATAGAATAAGGATGCAAGACGAAGTTTTCTTCCAATTACTATAAATTATCTCACATATGCTTAGGTACAAACCATTGTTTATAGTAACGGTCCAAGTAACGTTACTGCTACAGGCAACGACGGTTATCAATTAAAACAGGATAGTTTATTATATTAAACCAAGGCCTCACTGGAAGAGCAATTAATTTACTATGCCACTTTTCGTCATACCCCTGAGAGATTCAGCAAGTGATATTCGATATCCAGTATATGATCTGTGCTACGATATAACTGGGACTATTTCAACAAGGTGGAGAGGAAAGTTTAAATTTACAATTTTGTAATGACAAGAATGTGGTAAAGTTAAATACATCGCGTAACTATAGAGTTTCCAATTACAAAATACCTATTCGGTTTACTTTAAGTGTTGTAATTAACCATATGAAACCTAAAGGCCAAACAAAGGCTACATCTATTACATTTTTGACTTTCCTATATTTTTATATAAGTACGTACATAAAAACATTTGTACATACGTATGTACATACATACAACATGTACATACATATCATTTTACGTAAAATAATAGGTTTAATAACTGTTAAAATGATCTAAAGGTATGTTTTAGGATGGTTTAGATTTTGGAATTAAACGAATGTTTGTTACTAGATAACTCCGGTAACGTAACAGTATTTAAATAAAGCTTGATATGAGTACAAGAAGTTGTTAAAACATACAAACATTTCAATTTTTCATTACAAACATTTTTACATCGCGTATATAAATATGTAATAGTCTACAAATTACAATAACAGTTAGTTTGAAAACAGAGAAATACTACTTAAAACACACTACAGTAGTAAAATAGTATTTTATTGTTATTCTTATACCTTATTTATAATAAAAATATTTATTTAACGCAATTTATCCATCTGGAACTTAACAATTATTTATTAAAATTTATGTATGTTTGATCTGCATTAAATTTTCTCACATTTTCAGTAACATTAAAAATAAGTCCGTTTTGTCAAAAATAACTAATTAGGCATCCATATTGTATGTTTGCATTTTATTGTAAAGATCTAATGAAGTGAGATGTGTTATCAGTATTTTGAACCAAGAACTCGGTGGGATATCACCAGAACGGCTCAAGCCCGTGTTAGGCTCTTAGACTCCTTGAAGCGGCTCAGCTACACGGTGATAAATGTCACATCTTCTGATTGCTTTATTTTGTTTTTCAACTAATCTGAATCCATAAAGTAATTAAATAAATCTCAAAACTGGGCTAGCAACAGCACTTTGTGATAACTTTTATAATCATAAGACAATTGAAAATGTTTGTATTATTCTAAAAGGTATATCGTAAGAAGTAATGTATACTATAGACATTTATTTTTAAATCTACAGGAGTTTAACTTAGAAATAATTGTTAAAAATAAGGATATGGTCCTTTATAGGTTTTTACAAGTTTTGACTTAAATTCAATGTCATCGTGAATTAATTATGAAATAAAAAATGTAACTTTGTTTAACTCTTTGTCCTGTAAGTACTTTAAAAACGCACAAACAAAATTTTCTAATTTTTCATGGAGGATATCATAAAAGGTTGTAACTAGAGTGAAAAATATTAATTTTACCTTAACATTTTCGCAAAAACCTACAAAACAGATTGCACGACCCTAATATTCGATTATTTACTTACAGGCCAACTTACTCTTAAGTAAGTACTTTCTAACTTTACCATGTTGGTAGCCTGGTATAGGATTACACTTAAGTAAGAAAACAGATGAAGGACATGGACCATAATTAATTTAATAATTTGTGATCGGAGGTGAGTATGTCGGAAATGGTAGTTGTATTTTTTACAAATACTCCAATATTTAAACAATAATCCAAGGAAATTATTTTTACTCATGACTGGAACGCACTAAAACGTTAGTTAGCACTCTGGAAGGGGAAGAACTAAAGGATTGTAATGGATTTAAAACTTTCTGATACTACTACTGACGTCGTTGCTGTGATAATGCAAAATTTCTCGAATCAGGGCATAATCAATAGTCGATCAAAAAATAAATTAACACAGAACTCAACAGAAGTGTGAAATATTTCATTATCAAGAATTTATTTTACCCAAATGCTTTAAATTCAGGTGTAAATCAAAGACTATTGTATACAAACATCAAACGTTAATACATAACTGCTAAATTTGAGATTAATTTCAATGTAAATATTACTTTCGTGAAACTGGATCTACTATCATGTTGTTCATTCTATAATAATGGTGTACAATTTTAAATTCTGTCACATAACAACCATTTTCAATGCAAAATTCAAGGCAAAATTATGTATATAATGTAATAACCTGTATATCATTTTGCATGTGTTAAAAATATAACGAAGGCAAGAATACTTTCAGATTTTAAGAAAGCGGGATAATTTCAGGATGTAAAGAACAGGAATAAATTTCAAAATTTAAGAATATTTCAAGACATGTACCTCCAAAAATGATGTGCAAGATATTTACTTCGTACTGACGAACTGTAACTGGAGTACGTTGAGTCTAAACATTGCTTCTTTAGTCTTTCTGTCATCCTTTTGACCAAAAGTAGTGAGAGTAAACTGATAAAAACTACTATGTTGAGTAATGCATGACTTTCAACAGTATATTTTAACATTGCTTGACAGCCTTCAGTTTGTTTGATAACTAATATGAAGAAATTTTATCTTCAGCTAAAATGGAAATTGGCATGCTTTTCTGAAATGTATCAGTGACGAAAAAACATCAGAGGCTGTGGGTCACTCAAAGATTGACTGTTAAGATAAAACAAATTAGTCACAGCTCTAGTACACGAGTCAGCACGAGAACCTCCACTTTAGATGCGAGATACGTACGTTGTAGAGATACTAAAGATTTCTGTCGAGTTATGTCCCCAGGCGATATTTACTGGCAGGATAAGAGGCTGTTTATCCCCACTAGCTGTAAACTGTTTCCCCACCTCGTACTTCTGTTCTAGTTTAATCACATTAGTTGCTCAGTCGGCAATGTTTCTGAGACGTGACGTCACAGAGACTACCCTTTATATTCAATTTTTATATACATACATATATATATATATATATATAATATTCATTAAATGTTAAGTTTTTTAAATATATGGATTTCACGATGCAATAAAATTTATAAAACGTGTACAGTATAAAAAGTTTGAACACTGTAATCATTATGAGGAAAGAACTGTTGGGTAATTGTGTAATGAACAAATTAATAGTTGATAAATCGTAAATCTCAAATCCTCATGTATATGTAAATATGTACCACTAGCTAATCTGGATTAATTAAAAAATACTACTGTCACGGACAGACAGGACTGACAATCCACATCCCACGCCTTGAACCGAGCGGTAACCGGCTCTCCTAAGCCACGAAATAGATCTTAGTATTCAATACCACACTATGAGTTTGACTATTTATTGTAATAGCTACATTAATATTAAAATTGGCACGTCTTCAAAATTTAATATGTTTTTTGTTCATAAGTATCATACTGCGATAGTTTTTAACACATTGACTGCAACGGTCGTACATAACTACTCCAACTGTTCTAAAGTAGGTACATAATTCGTGCCGCATTGAAGGTGTTAAATGCTTATTAATATGACTAAAATAGTGCGAGCCGTGACTTACAGATTTAAAGTTTTTATATGTATAGTTTTTCCTTTGTCAGATGTACATATTTAGATTTTGAAAGGGTGTTTCAAGCGTGAATCAGTAGCTAACTGTTTGATTGAGTTGGAATGCAAAATCGATTTCAAGAGCATTAGATAAGCTCCTTTAGGGAGAATTCGACGGTGTTGGAAGTGGATGGAATGGGGTTTAGGCGATGTGAACTATTAGTCTATTAAAGGATTTTTTAAAGAATGTCAGCCCATGTTAATACATTGTTTTATAATATACAGTAAGTGTTTAAGCAAGGTTTTGTTTTCTACAATGTTTTACGAAAGTAGTGGGGCTTTCACACTAGCACATATGGTTTAAATGATACAAATGGCTCTATATAAAAATAATCATTATGTGAAAAAAAGAAATTAACTATACATCACTTAGAGTACACACACCTATAATAGTTTATTGAATGCATTACATAAAACGTTAAACCGACTGATTGAAACGCATTAATCGAGTAATTTTGTCCACTATTAATAAGTAATGATTATATGCATGCATTTATTGAGTAATTACTGAATATTTAATTGGTACAATCGAGTATAATACTGTATAGTGATCAGAGCATCCGAACACCAGATATTTAAAGAGCAACTGCTAACGATCAATTGACCTGACAAGGGAATTATTCAAGGTCGGTCTGGTCTGCCGGCCTGTTTACTCTATTAACTACAGTCGATATTATATTAAGGTTTGAATATTCAAGGTGGAAGGGGTAACAGTGGAATAAGTTATTTAGTTAATGCATTTGAATCATCTGTTTTGTGTCTAGTATAAGGAAGGTTAAACACAATCCATTATAAGTCTCCTGAGCACTTAACAGCTGCCACAGCACTAATTACATTATATAAATGAAAACTATATTACTATATTATAAACTTGACTATCAAGAGGAGTAGTGCCTACAGCTAAGAATTGAATCTACCGTTAATGTGCGCGTAGTAGTCCTAGATAAGAAAAAAATTCATGTCTAAGTAAACTTTAAAGTAGAGTAAACGTATAAAATTATATCAAATCAAACCAATGCTTACTGAATATAAGTGATTAAAATTTCAGTAATAATGCCACACATAATATTCGATTCAATAATTAAAGAAATCTGTTAATTATCTTTCAGAATATTGTCGCAGCTATACACTTACAATACTACTAGTCTTCTAACAACTTTCCACGGCAATAATTTTCATAAAATAAATAACTATCTGTTAAAAATAAAATACCAAACTGAAAGCTTATGACCTCAAAACTCTTGAACTTAAAATCGCTTTTACTGTCACTTCTCTACAATAAAAAAAATAAAATTGTTCTACCATAAATCTATTAAAACAGTAGACTACATTTAATATTATCCCTCAAGACATCAGTACATATAGATTTTTGTTAAATGCTCGCACCTGAAAAAATGCACAATAAAATGGTATTAAATATAATTAAATTAGTCAAATAATATTGTATGATTGACAAAAGTTAAATAAAAATCAAACATTATTCTTCACAGTAGGAACTTTTCCTGATGTGACATAATACTACAATATGCGGTAATTTATATTACTCAGAGGAACTTGAGATTATTAGTTTATTAGATTATGATATTACCATCACTTAAGACAGGCTGTTTCTGTCTCTGCCGTCAAAGCCTGAGATTGATAAACCTCGAACGGCTCTACGAATTTTCCTCTGTGGAGTTAAAGAATGCTTCATAGCTGCACTCTAACGTTCACGGGGATTAGGGATTGCTTTTCTGCCTCTAATGCAAAAATGACAATCCCATCAATTTGTCAAAACAGTTCCATATGTTGTAGGTTTCCACTGCATGTTTCAGAACAAAAGTTCCAGCATCAGGTGGATCGTTTTATCCACATAGTAAAAGTGCTCCACATGGGGTTGTCAGAGTATAACAAATTAAAAAATAATATACATCCATCAACAACAAAATAAACAGGGACAAATGAACAGCAAATAAAAAGACAGTGGACACTCGACCACGACAGGACAGTAGACAGGTTGCTACGGGCCTCTTCCTGCTTAAAATGTAAAATAACTCGCGGATTAATAAACAAAAATAATCGTATTTTACTCAGCATCTTATTGACAATATTAAGGACATAGGGGAAATTATTGGCAGTTCATAAATTTTACATAAACGCAATAGAAGTCGTAATCGACACTTACATATAATATGAAATGTATAAACATTTCAAAGACCAAAACTCAAACTGTACTATTTTAAACAAGAAACCAGTTTAGTTCGCATTGTATCTTTACCGATATCATCGGACAGTACATCTTATCATCAGCTGATAAAACAACAGATAAAACGCACCACGATGAGGAGTGATGTAGCAGCTGCACAATTCAACTCAATATTTTTACTTGTTTTAAATTTCGACAACCCCATGTGGAGAACTTTTATTTTTTTTAACCAACTGATGACTTAACTTTTATTCTAAAACATGAAATGGAATCCTAACAATATTTAGAACTGTTTTTACAAGGCATATCACCATATTTTATTTCAATTTAATACTTACCTTAAATGGATATGGAAAATTCAGAAACATATTCTTTATTAAAATTCAATGCAAAAGGGCCAAAAACTATTTTCAAACTGGTTGTTACGTAGTATACTATAGTGGCATTTCAAATATGTTGAATATTTCTTCTAATTAAAAAACTGCAATAGTCTAAAAAGAACATTCAGTTTATCTAATTTTCCTAATTTACTTAAAAAAAAAATAATAGTTTTTACACCTACGCGTTTATTCTTTTTGCGGTAAGATTGATGCATTCCTAACATGATTTTATTTCTACCGTGTAACAAATTATAATGAATTGTTATAAGAATCTCGTTACATGACATCAACACTGCTTTAAATATGTGTTGTCCTTGGTTACTTGGAACATTACCTCAACTAACTCCGGTTTCTTGTTAATAACTCCAGATAATGCTACCATCACCTGGAGTTCTGTTTATATTTAACTAAAGATATATTTGTATTCATGGTGTCATCAAACACAATCTTCAGAATATTTATGAATATTTGGAATATTGAGTATCTATAAAACCATGAAGTTTTATAGAATAACTACTAAGGAGTGATTACAGTGCATTGAATACTTAGAAATATACACAATATAATATTGAAAAACATGAAGTTTAGAAGTTAATATCGACTCAGAGTTGAATAATACCTCTGTATACCAAGGTTTGCATGTTTGTTACACTTAAAACAATAGCTTTAATGTTGTGTTATGTTAGATCAAAGAACTTCATTCATTTATGAATATTGTACAAATATAGGAATAATTGAATAATTTGTGACCAAATAATCTAAATGGGCGTTGAAATAAATTAGCGCTTTATGACACGTCGTTGAATTACTAAACACAAATATTCGATTATTTACATTGAAGTAAGCATAATTAGTTTGTTGACCATGTGTAATTACACAGGTGTAGGTTTAATCTATTCAGTTATAACCTTTGCCTGAGACCCATGTGCAATTTAATGCAGTTAATTTTATGTTACGAAATTATACTAAGCATTCTATTTTATCATAAAACATTAAACGTTATTGTTGGATATTGATTAAAGGAATGGGTTGAATTTATCTATCTGAGATTCTAAGTATCACTAAACACACTAACGCCTATTGACTGTCGACATTTTTATCAGATGACGTTTCTTCCTACTTTGTACACCGCCTCCCCACTTCAAACTCTTTGAGGTTCTCAATTCCCTAAGAATATTGTAACTACATATGCTTCTTAGTTTGTATTAAGGTAATTATAACAAGGATTGCATTGATTCTTTATTTTTATATTTACATTGCTTAATTGAAAATTTAAGCCAAATGTGAACGATTGCCATTTCTGGCTAGGTTTTCCGTTTAAGATTGTGTTGTACTCTATTTGTAAAGCTTGGGTTGTAAAGCTCTTTAATTTGATGTGCATACCAACTCATATTTAAATTTAAATTTTCCTATGACTTCTTGTAGGTCGTACCTCTTAGCTTGTAGAGGGTCACTGGATACGTGTTATATATTATTTTTATATCCAGCGTAAAAGAGCCTTGCTGTTTTTAGTTTGTGTCCATCTTTCCTAAGCTACAGTAAAACTATCATTTGCATTGTCAAGGAAGCCTACAAGTTTACGAGTAAATTATGGTAAAAAATTTACAGTTTTATTCAATAATGTGGATTTTATAATAAAGATTACATATTATTGCCAATGCTATAGTTGGTTTAAATTCGTTATTTGTGCACGCTGTAGTAAAAATTTTAATTTCGCCTTATGAATTCGCTTTACACTACTGATCAAGTATCTATAAAACTTTCTAAAATTATTTAAACATAAGCAAATGTTTCTGCCTGTTTGAAGAATGGCAGCTGAGAGTGTTCAACAACTATTTCTGTCGGTTATTTTATATAGAATACTATTATTATTTTTCCAAATTCTAAATTATTCGGAGAATCTTTTCAGATTTGTCTTTTCATAAAACCTTCCTCGGAATGGGATGAATATTAGACATATTATCCAAATCAGACCAGCCGTTCTCAAGATTAGCGTTTAGCAACGTATTTAGTAATTCATTGTTATTTATATGGTTATATTAGGAAGAGAAACTAAAAAAGTGTATTGTTTTGGTACTTTAGCCGTAATATAGAGAATTAGTATACTCCAATAAATAAGAATTGTGAAAGCAACAAAGGTGTGTCTCAATATTTTACTTCAGTAAATTATAAAAACACTAGCCATCTTTGTAAATATTGCTCTAACCCTTACGAGTATCTGCTGTAGTGTCAAGTAGCGCTTAGAACCCAACCGGTCCCCGGGGTGACGTTCCTACTCCGATGATTCTTTTATTGGTACTCTGATAGTGTTGAGACTGTGGAATTGCTAATGTTATCGTTTTTGTTATGAGCGTTCTCAAATATAAACTTATTGCCATTTGTAAAATGCTTATGTAAGTAATAAATTATCAACACTCAAAGTATAATGTAATATTCTCATAGTTCAAGGCTCTTAAGTGATCTCTTAAAAATGTAGTAAATCCAAAAAAAAATTATCTAGATTTTGAAAATGAGAATGAGAAAAAGGCTTACTGAGAAGTAAGTAGCATTTAAAAAGAATTTTTAGCAACAACTATTCACATAGCTATATTTTTTATAACTATATTTCAGTTACTCTGAAGCTACAGCTGCTTTTACAGTTTTACAAAATTTTCAATAAATTCTGCTTTGGGTACATATCTAATTTTTGTCTTCAACATTTCCTGTTGCTGTCATTTGTTTCATGTTGGCCATGCTTTAGTATAATAGGTGAATAAAAGCTAATGCATTGAAGCTCTTATTTAATTATTCGTAGTTTAGCTTATATAAGCTTTTTTCTTCTCTTAACCAGAGATAAAGAGCCTAAGCAAGAATTATATAAAAAAATCATCCATTTATGCCTACTTGATAAAAATGTCACCAAAAGTATTTAAACAAGACCCTTCCCTCAAGTTTTCAGTAAATAGTTACGAAGGTATCTCACAACAAATATATAAAAGTAGTGATTTTAACTTAAATTAGAAGAACATTTAATAATTTAGTTAAAAATACCTATCAGAAGATGATACTTTATCACCAATTGGAGTTAACTGCTTCAAGGAGTCTAAGAGCTTAACACAGGCTTGAGCCGTTCTGTGAATCGCTCAATTCTCGGTATAGCAGCTCTTGGTTCAAAAATTGGTGATGGGTGAAGACATTAGAGATGTGCAAAAACCATAAACCTTGCTATTGATTGGCATTGTTTTTTTTATTATCTGTAAGAACAGTTTAGTTGCCGGTGTCAGCCGTCAGATGAGGCCAGCGTGGCTCATTGTTGACTTTTAATCAGTTGCTCAGTTTATATGAGTGAAAACTGTTGTTTATCATGAAATTTATCGATTTTATTAATTAAATATGGAAGAATGCAAGAACTGCTATAATGAGTGCTAATTCACATTTTATATACAAAAACGTTGTTTCAGGTCAGGATAATTCGTGCGTTATAATTACAATAGATTTTAAGTCTAATTTTAATTGTTTTCAAACTAATAAGTAACTAGTATTTTTACACCATCTTCCATACTCTATAACCCTCTCCAAAATAAAACATGTACATTATATTTCAATATTTCTGTGTAGAAGTTTTACGTTTTTCTAACCCTATTTATTACTATTTTTATTTTCTAGAAGAAGGTTGGTATTTTATTAGATAAAGTTGATAATCATTAATTTAACTTAAATTTCATTAAAAATTTGATTTGATAGATTGAATTATAAATAATCTCATAGTTGAGCTCGAATGAGACAAGGACCCAAGAGAGCCTTCTTAAAATCGTGTCATACGTGGACAAAGTCTGTGCGATACCTCTTATGGTTTCTCATAGGTTCCTAGAACTTTATAACAGCCTTTCTAACGAAAACCGCCTAATATGTTTTCAAACATTGCGTTCGACTACAAAGTTAAATAATGTGAGAACATGATTAGACTGGACAACAGTATAAGTGGTTGTTTTTCAGAACCCTAGGTTTGTAATTATATTTTAATAATGTTCTACTTCTAACAGTGTTTATTTTTAGATTCGTATCTATCATTATTTTTTAAAGATATATTATAAATGAATACGGCATGAAATTTATGATCTTCAGTTTGAGTAAACAAATATATAGTTTGATAAGGCGAAGGTGTATGCTGTACAGTAAGTACTTAATATTACGCTTTTTACTGGAACAGAATTAGCTATAATCGTCAAATCAGTATTTATAGGTAATGTAATAAACTAGCTACATCATATAACCTTAAAATAATCCGTAAATGGAGGTAATGCTCTTGTATCCAAGTTTAAAGAGTAAAGGGTCGTTTGAGCAGAAAATAAAGAAACCATTTGCCTAAAACAACTTCGTCCGTTGGGCCTGTTTCACTCTAAGTGTTCTTTGGTTTGGTAAACTCAGCAAGATAAAAGTTTAACTATTTTTCAGTAACGCTTCCCTGTTCTGTGTGCCCCTTTATACCCTCGGTGGTTTGCGAGTTATATTGCTATAAGTAGCAATTGAACCTCAATATATATGTTTATTGATGACCATAACAGTTATAATTGGTGACTTTTTTGTGCAATTGTTGGTTTTTTTCTTAAATCTTCACCCGTTCTGCAAATTAAGTTATGTACATTGTACAGTTAAATCATTCAGATTCTTAGCTCATGATTACATGCACTTAAATCAATTAAACATAATAATATGAAACAATGTTAAATTAACATTTGTGAAATAACGTTATGGTTAAAAGGAATCTTTAAATATACAAACATACTATAGCGTATTGGCTTACAAGTTTTTGAACTGTGTGACAAGAACTGCGCAACATAATGAAATTAATGCCTCATTTCTGTTTCTCAATTCAACAATTTCTGTTAAAATTGAGACCAATGTCCATAACATTTTTTAGCATGGATTTAAACTTATTTTTAAAGTTTGAATTTGATATTTTCGAAATGTACTCATATATATTGATAGAGAGATGGTTAAAGGCTTAAACATATTGCATAACATTTGAAGTATTCAATCCTGTAAAGTATTTAGGTACGTCTGGTAATGTTCATAAAATTCCTTCTGAATGTCCTTGCGTGGTATTTTTATGTTAGGTTCACAAGTAATGAATTTATGTCTAACGTAATTGTAATACTGTTTAGACATAGAAACAAACTGATGCACTAATAGATATTTTTATGTCTTATTTTCTTGTTTTATTCTGTGTATTTTTCTAAAAAATAAATACATTTATGAAAACGTAAAAAAGATGGTGTTTTGTAATGAAAATAAACGCATCTCAATTAGGTTAGTGAGGAAGTGGGACAATCAAGTATTATAAGACTTTATATAACTTGTGGAAACAAAAAATGTTCAATAGATCAACGGATTAAGGAAGTAGCACAAGTATAGTAACAACCATAGTATGATATGTCATAAAAGCTAAAATTGTAGATATGTCTATAAGTTTCGATATCCGTATATTCAGTAGTTTCATGTTTGTCCTGAAATCAACAGAGGATTTAAGTAAATTTTATACGCCAGAGAGGAGGTATTTTCTAGCTTGTACATTTCACTGCACTCTAAGTATGCAACTCTTATACACAGATTTGTACATTTCCTTTTAGTTTCATACAGTAATATAAAATAATAAATATTATTAAGATAATAATAATACACACAAATACTATATGCAGCTATTTCTCATAGTGAAGTTAATTTTCACCACGATGATATCAATAACGAATGCATTAAAATAGTATGATACCAATATGAAATCATGAACTCTTTATTGTAAAGCTTTAATCCAAGCTGTATGGTCTATCTATGCAACTGTAAATGGCGTAGAAAGAAATATCCTCCTACAAGGTGTCATTAGTTACAGACTAAAACGTGTAAAACTAGTTCTGTAGATAAATCAACGTCTTGTTACTGTCGTCCAGAACTTGTTATTTAGAGAGCGCTTTCCGTCCCACATTTCACAGATTCTTCTACAGATTGACATTCTTTACCGAAGAGTCGCTATTCGACATACCTTGCCACCTTTTTGTGGTTCAAGGGAAAGGCACATTGATGAATAATTACAATAGTCTAACACCTCAACAATTAATATTACAAAATTATTAAATGAACTTTTTAACGTTAGTAAATATTAATAATGCTTAACACTTTTAATTAAAGAAACAGTTTTAACTCAATATATAAAAAATTAGGGCAACTCAATTGTCCAATGAAAATTATAATTGTTATCTCTCTTCAATCAGTTATCAGATAATGTGAAGTTTAGTCTGATGCAGCCATAAGTTTGTTTCTTATACTATTTGAAACCTCAAATTTTTCAACACGAAACAGACAATATCGGTGTCTCACTAACGACCAGATATTAAGAAGAACGATTATAACACCTTAGAAGTTTTGCCAGTTAATCAATCTTACCTCAGAATACAAAATAAGGAGTCTCCAAGGTTTGGCAAACAAGTGATGCAAACAAACTGTTTACAATCATATGATATTTTAGCGTGTACAAATTTAATTAATTATAGGATTAAAGGAAAAATAGTGGTGCAGTAAAGAGCGGCGATAATATTTGAATGAAGTGCTACCTTACTTTACATTACGGTCGCTAGCTTACCGAATATGGTCTTTTGAACATTGCTACAACACCTAATTTTCTGATAAAACATGTGAATGTATAAAGTGGAAAGATATCTTGAGAAATATTTTATATGTAGTCTATACTTTTAATTTTCCAAGAAAATTCATTTATAGACAGAAAAGAATGAGCGTTATGAATATGCATGTATTTATGGTGGACGTCATTGATGCCTATCACTCAATAGGCTAACAAAATTATTTTTTGCCAGCCGGGAGAATGTAAACATTTCTTGTTTGTATTATTGTATGTTTGTCTGTCCGTCCGTATAGAACCAAGAGAATGAAATGAGCTATATATTTGAGAATTTGCATGCAACATCAACGAAGCTTGCAAGCGATGCGCAGAGTAGTTAACATCTTACATTGTGTTATTAATCTTAGAATAGGATATGAATGAGCTATAAGACATATTATAGTTAACTATATCAAATCATGTTCATGTAAGTATAATACGAGTATGTATAGAGGGCTATTAAAATTATAAAAACAACGTAAAGTTATTACACGACAAAAATAATAATATAGCACAATATCTGACTTATTTAGGTTTTTTACTCAAAATTACATAGTAATTCGTTACATATTTTTTAATAAGTTTTCCTGAGGGTAATTGTTTTCACTTTAGCTATAAGTTTGTTGAATATACTGATTTTCGGTATATTTATCATAAAAAAAACTTTCTCAGATAACATTAATTTAATAACGTTATATACAATGGTCAAGACCAATTTACTACCAATTATTTCTTATAGGGGTTATATTGGTGTATCTACGGTGTTTAGGTGAAGATGTCAATAGATAATGTAGACAACTATTGAAAATAATACCATTTTCCATGTCACAACTATCAAGCCCTTCATAAATTCGTCTAATGTATTCAAAATAAGGACAGAATCGGCCTTAAATTGGCATCTTTCACAATTTAACCTATGTTTCAGTAAAAACTGAAATCGTACGTTTGAGATGTAGCAAAACTATACATTTTTCCAAATAGAAGAAGCTTTAAACATATGTTATATGCGTCTAGAATAAGTCTTAACCTGAAAATAAATGTTCCAAAATAAGGAAAGAATCGGCCTTGCCTCTTTAAAGTTATACAGAATTAATAGGGAGCAGTTTCAGGTCTGAATAGTAGCTGTCACTTAATACTAATAATAACTGTGGCCCGACTACACCTGTGAAAACTTTGGCAGGCATTAATTACTCAAGAGGAAATCTGATTTCCGTTAGAGTAGACTTAGTCAAACTTTATCTTGCTTTACAACCAACTTAGCACTTTCGGATGGAGCACGATATATATTAAGATCTTTCATAGAGACAGAAACTATAAATAATGAATATTAATAATTAAAAATTCTTGATGAACGTAAACAAGAAAACAAACTGAATGGATATTGATATATTATATTATAATAAAACATGATACAAGTTTTTTTTTAAAACAGATAGTTAATAAACTATCACTGAGGAAATCAATTAAAAAAAATCCTATAAATTTAAATATATAAAAACTGTGTTAACCTATGAAAAATGTTGTGCTTTAATTTGTTTCATAGTAATTTAAATTCGAGAATACATTCAATATAATAATTGAGCCACTTTAGTAACAAAATGTTTTGTTCCATTGGACTAACTTAATAATTTACGGATAATAAAAAAGCTGCACCTCTACATATTTGACAAAAATATGATAATTGTTATAAAAACTACTAATAAACAGTGGTAGACATAATAAATGACTAATACTCGAACAAATGACTTTGAATTCTCAGAAACGACCACTAGGCCAAATATTTTACACGCTTGTTGTTGCTTAGAGTGGTTATGAAGTATTGTGACCGTGACTAACGTAGGTCTATAATGTAAACAAGTGTAAACAGTGAATAGGCCTAAATCCCAACTTAAACACAAAAGATTTAGAATACCAATTTTCGTTATGTAGCGTATTTTAATGATGGAATATATAATATATCGTCATCAGTATAGTAGTGAGAATATGTATATTATATATATGTATCACCAATACCATATATTACCGAATGGCGGATCATGATGCTAGAGGCGGAGAAAATATACGTACGTACGTAGAGCATAAGCCACGTACATCGCAGCGACATTCGATGGGAGACTCAGGAAATACGGTTGGCGTAATGTAGCGCATCAATTACGGCTTCTGTTGAATAAGAGTTTGGGTCTGAATTGTATTTGGCTATACGGCCCCTAGGAGGCCCAGAATTGTATTTGGCTATACGGCCCCTAGGAGGCCTAGAATTGTATTTGGCTATACGGCCCCTAGGAGGCCTAGAATTGTATTTGGCTATACGGCCCCTAGGAGGCCTAGAATTGTATAAGTGAAATGTTGTGTTTTTTACCCAATTACTAACCAGGTGAAGGAAGCTCATAGGTTACAGTATTGTTTTTTCGGATTAATAAGCCTAACCTAGCATAAAAATATTATTTGATCATACAGGATCCATATTGAGAACGACTGGTGCTCCTAAAATGAACCAGACGAGAGTGGAGTGCGGTTAGATGTGTTCATAGTAATGCTGTACCGTGCTGCTGTACATGTAATACACAGTTTGTACACAACGCATTTAGTTCGCATCAAAGTATAATGGTCTTGTATACTCGTATGTGGCACGGTGACTACGCTAATTGGTCAGTGCCACAAGAGTGTTTGTCGACATTGTTTAGGACTACCTAGACATGACATGGTGTGTATAACATGAATAATAGTAACCTAATAGTATGTTTCTGTAAATATGGGTTGTCATAGTTATGATATAAACTGACATTTTATTTGGTTTTTATTGTTATGTCTTCGAATGATTTCGTAACAGGGTGGAAAGTTATATAAATACATGTATAATTTGAAGGAAGTACGCGAAGCTTGAATATGCATATAGAATTTTGTACAGTTAAAGTGATATAAAATACCAGAATAATGCCCTATGTGTTACCGATATACCCATTTTGAGCGAGGATGCTTAAAACGCTAATGAAACCCCAATTTCCCAACGTACTTTCACAATGGAATCATAAAACTACTACACTTAACGGTAAAAACTATTGTATTGATTGAAACTGAAGGTAATATATGGATTGATTAATAGTCTATGATTTATGTTTAAAATAATATTATTCACTTTACAGTTTGTTTTGAATATTTATGATGTAATATCCGACAAAATATTTTGTTTGTGTATTTCTTACACTAGTTGTTATTTAACTTAATCTAATTTCTGTCTGCCTGTACACACAATAATAATAAATGAGTTGACCTAGAAAAATAAAATTTGATATGAAATTCCACTTGTACATTGTTAAGGAAACAGGATTTTTCCGGACATTTGCCATCGTTCAGTGAAACAATAAATCAGTAACACTACGTTTCGAGATCTGCAATCTGATCTCTTCTTCAGGTAAAGAACTAACCTAATATAAATTAATATTAATAGTATTAGGTTAGTTCTTTACCTGAAGAAGAGATCAGATTGCAGATCTCGAAACGTAGTGTTACTGATTTCTTGTTTCACTGAACGATGGCAAATGTCCGGAAAAATCCTGTTTCCTTCACAATCCTTCCATCGTCAAAAATAACCTTCAAACAAAGAATGTACATCGTTATTGAAAATAGTAAACACCGTTTTATTGGGGGCTTGATTACGGCCTGTAAAAAGTGATTCTGGCTACGATGGAAACGAGAACAAACACAATAAATAAACTAATAAACCGAATATATTGTGAATGTTATGGTATTATTCAACACGTGTGAAAATGTTACTTACTTGGATAGGTTGTTCTCATGCAAAGCACATATTCTGGCAATTTCATCTTACTATCAATCTAAGTGGTATTTATTGTACTGTGTTATTTTTTGTTTCATTCAGTTTATTAACGAAAAATGAGATTGACGAAACATGACTCTTATGTAGGTTAGTTTTGTAAAGTTTTTACTAACTCATTTTCCTGTTTGTTAGATAAATACTTAATATATCATCGATTTTAAACAAACTTTGGGAAGACCTACAGTCTTTGACCTCGGAACACGACTCAAAACTGGATATGCCTGCGATAATATGCAATGTTTTACAAAAAAAAAAAAAAAAACAAAACAAAAAAAACACTCGTATATATTTATTCTGCTTGAATATTCCTTGATATTGCCATCTTCTGCCAGGTGATAAGCAATAGATGACTGTCACTGGACAATATATTTTATAATTAATTATTTAATTGGTTTTGCAGACGCTAGTGAACTTGGGCTGTGTTTGCTTGTTTACAGAAGCTGTACAAGGAAACGTATACACCATTTATTCATGTGCCGAACTTAATACTAGCCACCAAGAGGGTTAATCGGCTGAGTATTTAACGCAGTCTCTTCCGTTGGTTGATGAAGAAAGTTGATTTTTATCTTTGTGTATGTCCGTATATACATACACTATATCTTTAGCAATAATTACCTTGGGAGAATTATTCGGTTTAAAACTCCACCTCTGCTACCTCTATATCTGAGCTTAAAATGGTAACACCGGTCCTATGGTTCCGTGAAGGCGCTATACGGGCCATAATGTTGTCCATTGAGGAGCGAACACGTTGCTCCCAAGCTGACCTGAAGTCTTCCTGTGTCTGCATTCTCGTTACTTAACTAACTCGCAGTGACCCGCTTCGTAAGTACATTTTGAAAATCGGGGGGCGTAGTGCTCTTACATTTATGATTTAATATGCTGGAGCCCTATGATAGTTTTAAAACAGAAGTAGGTATATGTCTGGTACTTATTAATTCAGTGTTAATTGTAAGGAATTCCAGTAAAATTTGAACTGATTCTTATTAACGTATTAGCGCGTGTTTGAGCATACATTTCTGGTTTGAACTAATTAAATTACTGATGGCACAGTTATGTTTGCCTGCCCTGATGCTCCCATAAGGAAAAGTCATAAAAAACAAGGTCTCGGAAACCTGATTCAGTCAAGAAAAGTGTCTTGTTTCGGCACTTGGAATTTAATACCGGTCTAAGATATTTCCAGTGCCATAAGCTTAGTTTGCTTTGTTCAGATGAAGATTATATCTGCGCAGAAGTTTTACGTCTACGTCCCTTTTATTAACAAAAATATAAACGTGTTTAAATTCACTTCCAATCATGGGTGACACAGATGAGTTTTTATTATTGCCCTGATCAAGAAAATATATACATATGTTAGTTTTCATGACATAACTCGGTTAAAAACCGTTTAATATTGACCCTTGCAATATAATTCCGTTTAAGATATTTAAAATGCCAAAATTGAGTTCGCTTTTTTTATAAGGATGAAAAAATATAGATTTACGTACGTAGGTTTTGTATAGTAAATTTATTTTTTCTGTATACGGATAAGAGTGGCTAATCCTTGAAACTAAGTTCATTCAACACTTCAAAATATTTTTTATGGTAGTTTTGCGGGATAGAAATCTGTTGTTTTTAGACATTAGTCGTGGATAGAATGGCTCGCTTTTGTCAACCACCGGTCTTCCTTAAGCCACAGTAAAAATGTGCTACTCCATGTAAAGGGAAACAACCCGTTTCGAATACATTATGTGTAAACATTCACACGTGTGATAATTAACATGGGTTTTATAAGACGATTTAAATAACATTTCTGCTGGAATCCTTGCGAAGGTTTAATTACGTCACTGGCGCATTCTGTAGTATCAATTATATAGTAAATTCGTTTTGCCATCTGCAATACAGTATTGATAAAGCACTGTATGAGTAATATCGTATTTTCTAAATTTGTAATACATATAAACGAATGTTTTGCCACTGGGCGAACTTTAGCTGAAAGTAGTTTATTGGTGTTTAATGTCTGTTAAATTTGGATTATGTTTCCTAGATCTGTATATAATTGTTTCCGAATTTTAAAATATTTTGGTAACCTTTTCCAACTTATCCTCATACAAAACCTTCCTTGTATTGCATGGATCTAATCTAAAAACCGTTTTAGAGATTAGCGCTTAGCATAATGTTTTCCAACTAAGTTTTATTTATAAGAAGATATACTCTTTTTATCTGCATGTAATCTTGAATCATCCAAGTATGGGCAGTTTTCCATCGAAAGGAAATCAATCATGATCCAAATAAATTATTTTTTTAGTAACTGTTACAATGTATATGTCACTGAACATCCCTGTATTTAACACGAGAAGAGCGTCGTAGGTTGATACAGTTAACTTCCATCAAACATAATTGAAAATTCCAACTTTGTTAATACCAATGTAATTTAATACTCCATTGAAACTACTCGAGGACCAATTAACTGTTGTTTGGTTGATCAGTAATTAGTTTCTGTCGTTTGGAAACAACTGTCAGCTTCAAATTATAGACCAGAATATAACACCGAATAACTCTGCAGGCCTGTAGGGTAGCTGAGTAGTCAAAGCTGAACTCTGCAATTATAATTTACCAGTTTTTATTGAAAACTGCAAGATATACTTTAAATTATAAACGTGTTCTTTGTTAAGGAGTAAACACTATATTTAACATTAAATTGGTGACCTACATGGTGTAATTCCATGGGATTTGACTGAGCGTCAGCAAATATTTTTAAATTTGTCTTATAGCTATCCATGATGGCATTGAGAAAATATAAGAGCAAATACATTTGTTAACTGGTTATAAATGAACTTAAAAAATGTGAAATTTTATTAATGGAATAAAGAAAATTAATACAATGAAAAGTCAATGTTATAAGTTGGTGATACGATTTGACTTCAATGTACTCTTGTGTTGCAGTATCCTCCCTAGCTCACTGTAACTTTTATTATTTGGACACATGTTATGCAACCTAAACCCAATTAAGAAACGTTAGAATGTATCATTTGGCAATATATATATATATATAGATAAATATCATATGCAGACTTTAAATGTTTTATGAAAATTTATTTCTACATGATAGATAAAGAATGTAACGTAATGGGGATAGAAACCTAGGAACGTGGGCTGTATAGAATCTCACAGCTTCTGCTATTCGAGTTTACAGCCGGTTACTTTCATCTTACCATTTTTCCTAAAAGAGAGTAACCACTGGCGCATTGGAAGGGCTTTTGGTTTTTGACATTGATTGCAAACGTGTCTAAGTCATAAATTCAGAAACAGGCTCAAACAGTTCAGTTGTGACAAATGACAAATTTAAAATCTATATAGCACGTTCCATTTTCAAGAGGTACTGTGGATAGGTGGAAAATAATACTGATAAAACCTTTTTACATTCCCTCGATAGACAAAATAAATATTAAAGGGAGCCTACTCTTGAAGGCTCTAATAACCTTCAGCCAAAGTTTGTTGATGGATATAGACCATCATAGAACCCTTGCCTGTATAGAAATGAAGTATCATGCATTTTCAGTCTCAGAGTTGAAATTTTCTCAAGATATCTTGCCATGTGATACATTCAATTTTTTTGTTCAATAAGTTAAACTTAATAGCAATGTTTAAATAGTAAAGGTTTGGCTTAGATTATGTAACCATGATAGAGATATTCTATCTAATGCTAAAATATGTTGCTACTTAAAAATTTCCTGTTTCCCACTGTCTAGAAGCAAAAAATATAAACAGAGATTGTAAACACATTTTAGGAAAGAATTAGTGTGTAATTCTTTCCTAAAATGTGTTTACAATCTCTGTTTATATTTTTTGCTTCTAGACAGTGGGAAACAGGAAATTTTTAAATAGAAGAACTTTGACAATAATACCAATTGCTTTGTATTAATACAAGAATACAATAATATAAATTGAGGGAATGTAAACATTTTTTATCAGTATGATTGTCTATTTATCTACCGGATTTGAAGATTTTCATGCAACTTCAGTATTTTAAATAATTAATTTAAACTTAAAAATTGTAATTTAATTAATATAATGGAGGTAGTTAAGTTAAATTGAAATGAATTACAACTCTAAAAAAATATTTACTACAGAAGGGCTATCTACGTTTTACAGAACAGAATGACCTTTACTTAACAAAATTTCTGCCACACAATCCTCATATGGAGGAAAGAGTTATGAGCATTTACAAATAATATAAATTAACAAAGTTTAATAAATATTACTCATTTATATAAATATAAATCTTAATTAAACTTAAAACGGATACAAAAATTTACCTTTAAAAAGAACTTCTGAAATTTACAGTTTTTAGAACTCTATTAAATAACTTTTTACTTAATATTAAAAAGAGAACAAAAATGTCATATTTTAAACAATACATTAACAAACACATTATAGAATATTCAGTCACTGAAAATTTAGTTCAGACGTCAAGTTAACGCATTGTGCATTTAAACCTGTATTGTGAACCAAACCCCCTTAAGTACAGTAACTATTTAATAAAGAAGACAAAGTGATGTTTGAAAGTCAGACCGTAGTTGTAAAACAACTGTCTCAATTTAGAAAGAACGAGAACTTGCCCCTTTGAGAAAACTTCACAAATTACATCCGTCTGAAGATTGCCAGATGCTTATATTAACTTCTTTGACCGCGATATCGTTGTTGATTTAGTTGTATTTTATGATAACATCTACAGACGGAGATATTTATGGCGACATTATGTTTAATAGTCAGCTTGTACTTTTAATTAAAATACCTTTGGTAAAAAATATTTGATCACTGTTCTATGATGTGATTATACAAGGTTTAATCGATGAATATGAGTACGCTACACGTGTCGCTTAACAGGTTTAATTGAGTTTGCATGAAAAATGTCTAATGTAAAGCTCATTTCATTCTTGTGCTCTTTTACTAAGCACAGACATGCATTAAAAACACACTTTAATCCCCCAACACACAAAAGTGAAACTGTGTCAACTTTCTGAGTGGTAGACTTAAATGACTCTCAGCCAATCCATGAATGGGCATAAGCAATGAAAGAACTCATTCTTGTCTACGTAGAAATGAAGTTTCACGCAAATGGAAAAACTGTTAACGCAATTAAATTAAAATAGTATTTTAACGCCCTGATGTATCAAACTGTTTTCTATGCTGTCGAATAAACAAAACAAACGAATTTGATAACACCTAACTAACATAATGAATACTGTGTTTCTCTAATGAAATAAGATACTAAAATATTAGTCTGTCATCCGTAACATACGGCTTAAAATATATATGTATATACTATATAAGAAAACAAATAAGAATTTAGTCATGAAATAGGATTACAATTGAAATTAAATACAGATAATTGCGTTTATAGCGATACATGTTTTATTAACATGTACACTACTAGCAGTTACCTTCGGTTTCGCACGTAATTTCGTAGGTTTTCTACGTGTATGAACGTATAAGCATTTCTGGTTCGAGTTAATTATATTTCCGACGGCAATGTTAAGTTTGCCTTGTTGCCACGATCAAGAAAATATGTTAAAATGCGTATGTTTATAGCCATTGTAATTTAGTCAAGTCCTAGTAGCCTATGTTTTGGCAAACTTGATTTTGTTTTATTTCGCTTATAAAAATACACACATATTTAATGGGAAGCTTACTTCTGTAAAAGACAACTAAGATGGATTTTATAACAATCTTTAATTTATAGTAAACATTAGATAGTAACTCTGTATATATCTGTATCTGAAAGGATTACATACTTAATATTTGATATTTTATTGAATTTACCTCGTAAAATTATACTTTTACAGAAAATTTTAATTTTCTTATCTAATTAGTTTCTTAGTCTGTGCTCAACAGCGGTTGCAGAAAAGATAGAAATAAGAAGTGTTGTTAAAGCTATATATATATATATATATATATATATATATATATATATATATATAAATAAATTGAAAATATTTAACCACTATTTTTGGCTAAATAAACATATGGTTATGCTACGATAAAAAATGTTTATACAGAACTGTTGATTAAATTTAACAGTGGCGTTCAGTTAATAATCATGTAAGATTTTCCCATAAGAAGACCACGCTTTTCGGTTCCGAGGTCACAGGGACAAGACAGGCAAGCGAATTGTTAGATATTTCAGTCAAAAATCGTTTTAAGACATATGCAATCTTGTCACAGTCAATGCACACTTTCCTCTGACAAACCCCTAGAAGCCACAAACAATTGGATACAGCAAGACACCTATTTGTTTATATAATTTACAAATCGCACGTTGAATAATCCAATTTGCACAAATATTAAAAAGGTTGTATTTTATTCAGGGTTTCCACATTCAAATGAGGAGTTTAAAAATATAAACGTAAGTAGAATGAGCAAAAATTTCCTAATAAAATCAAAATTAACCGTAATTATATTTTATATTATACCACATTAATACTATGTTTACAAATAAATAGGCACGCAGATATTTTTATAGTTTAAGGGCCTTATGCTACTTAAAACAATCTGAGATTTTAATTAGTGAGTATTAATTTTGCACAGAGTGAACCTATATTTTCGAATATCTCTTAGGAAGGATTATTAGGTTATCTGCTAGCATTTGTCGTGTGCCTCAGACTCAAGTTGTTGACTTAGCGTTTCTGTCTGGTGGACATGCCTTGATCTAATATAATAGCTCGTTCTAATCCTTGTCTTTTACAGTGAAGAAATTTCAAGACCGTAACTAACAATTCATTACACAACACTCACCAATATCGCCTCAGTATGAGAGCTCAGCTACTACGACAAATATAATTTGTTATTCACTTAATACTTCATAATCTTATAACACAGAAGAAGTTGTGATCATTTAATTCCTACGTTCAATGGAAGTTACAAAGCTGTTGTTGCATGATGTCCTGTTGTATATTTTAAACGTATATACGCGTACTAAGTTGTTTGGATATACAGTAAAAAAAACCGATTTAGTACAAACTTGGCATGTGAATGATAATTATATATAAATGAGTTGAGTTTCTTTCAGGTTTTACATTTTACCCTCTAAATTTACTGTACCGACTACCCTACTTATGTTTTTTAGATGAGACTCTCACCACTGAAGTTGAGAAAAGGTTTAGAAAGGAGGGGAGAAATACTGTACAACAAAGTGTGGGCAATTTTCCTTCAGGATTATAATATAAGTATAAAAAATTTGAAATTAACTTGAAGAACATAAAGTAACACAGTGTCTAAGAATATTTTACTCCTGTGTGTGAGATACAAAATATAAACAATAAGATATAAAATATAAGTAGCAATTTAAATGATCGTTTCTTTTTTAAGCATGATCACTGAACTCACGTTTGGTCAACTGGAAGATATAGGACAGTCAGTAGTGAACCCTCACTGTAACATTTTAGAACTGTATATATATTTTATAAATTATTTTTCATAATAGAAAGAATTTTCTACAGATTCTACTTACGTTTACCTATAAAGAAGTTTCTTTTGTGTACTAGGAATTCACAAAAGATTCAATTTCCTTGCATTGCCCCATTCTCTCGTCTCCTGGTCCGGTTCTCGAAAGCCACAAAGGGAATTATGGATTCAACACTGTCTTTGTGAATTTTTTCCCTTGTGCTGTAAAAATTCAATTTTTTTTGTTTTCAAAAACTCTATCAGATCATATAATATAGCATATAATTAACTATACCAGGTTGCTTGAAATATATTTTTTGCAGTTATCAGTTTCGAATAGGCGTTTTCTGAATTGTATAATAAATGGTGAAACATTTAATAATGATAGATCATGTTTTCTGGAAATTAATTTCATGTTACTCGTAGAAGCAATAGATTCCCTCTTCAATATATTTTCTCTTAATAATAACAAATTGAAAGTTGTAAACGTTTACTTTAATGTTTTAATGGCGAGAAAGGTAGATGGTGACAGGGATTTATTCTGACTGACATTGCTGACTTTGAGGATGATAGAGCCTTTACATGCCTTTGAAGGCTAAATTTACAAATATGATATCCCGAAGGTAATTATGAAAAACAGTGATAATGGAGAATTAATTTCATCATGCAACTTATTTATAGAATATGAAACATTAAAATTGACAATAAGAGGCTATCTCCATCAGACCTTGTGACCTTAACCTTAACTTAAAATCTTACATATGGCAAACTTGTGAGTTCATACAAATGTAATATTACAAATAATGTAGTACAGTACTTGTAGAAGATTTTGCGCTGACACATGTTAACAGTTTCCTGGTGTAATAATAAACTCTTTCAGGAACGTGTTTCAGTCCTGTAAGAACTATGCGGTAGATTTAAATATAAAGGTAGAAATAAAATCTGTACTAAGTTCTCATGAATATTTTCTGTCACTTTCAAGGAGATTTCACCGATGCTCATGGTATTTTTTGTTTAGTTTTTTTTTATTATATACTTATAGCTTCCATACAGTCTATTATTTGAAAAGTTTAAGTCACACGAACAGTAAAACATAATTCTTAGTTTGACGCTCATTGATGACGATAGATGATTTTAAAGTTATCACGGTCATGATCTCACGTTGTATTAAATTATATAAAAGAAACATTTGGTTTTTAAGGACTGGAATTTGTCTCCTTACGTTATATATGAAGTGCTAAAACCAATGATTACATAGTATAAAACCTAGATAGGCCGTGGACTCTAACAAGCATTAAAGCAGTTGAAGCCAACGCCGCCATCTTGGTCGAGTATAGAAGCGTCAAATGCAGTCTTTACACGGAGAAAAATTTTAATGGGCGCTTTTCAAATACACTATCGTTTGACCGACTTACAATGAAGTTAAAATTTCGAAACTTCGCATGCAGACAAAACATTAGTGTTGGACAGAAACGGTGCAATTTAAAATTATAAAATAATTTTATTACTAATTACTATTACAAGTTAAAGTTAAAACTTTTGTATGGTTTTTAAAACTTGACATGAAAAAGTTGGTCTGCGAGGATTTTTTTTATTTTTTGGGTAGAGAAGTTTTGTAAGCGACAAAGTTGTATATAAACACTTGAATTTAGCTTATTTTGTCATAAAAAATTTTTACGAACTATACTCTGGACAGGAAGGCAGGTTGAAGATAAGCGTAATTCAACACGGCCGCGGCACTAGTCGCGTCAAGATTGCACTCCGAACCTGGCCACTGCTCCGTAGGCCGCTTCCTATCATTGTAACCAAAACTCTTATTATTAACTATTACATAATTATTAAATACTTAATTACAACACTACATTTAACTGTTCACAATTTAAATATTTTCAAAACAGGTACTTTTCGTCCTGTATATTTTATGTTGTATAACGTGTTTTATATTTGACACATTGACAACATTTATTAAAAGTCTCAATACGACTTAGGAAACTTGGTCAGGTACAAATAATAAAAACAACTCATTTTAGTTTCAAATACTGTATATTTAATGGAAAAAGAACATTGTTAGATAAATTACAAAAGATTTAAAACTAACTCTTTGGAACTCTTAAAACTGAGGCCTGAGGAGTTACTCGCGCCGCCATCTTGGTCTAGGTTCGGGCTGCCGAGGCTGCTTCACCGAGCGCCTCCCATGGCCTATCTAGGTTTTATACTATGTAATCATTGGCTAAAAACGTATATTTAATCACGACTGGAATTTGTCTCCTTACGTTATATATGAAATGCTAAAACGTATACTTAATCACGATACAAAGTTACGGCATGCATTTGAAAATTGGAATGTACAAGTATAGTATTATAGTACAAACAACATAGCTGGTTCTATTCAATTCAAATAGAATATTTGGTGGAGATTTGTGGGCGACACTTTCAAGACCTTAGTTTATGTAAACGCTAAATTTAATGAATTTTTTATTTAAAAATATTTTTTCGGAACAGCAACATACTTTTAGGTAAAGTGTCGTAAAAATCGATGGTGACTGTTATTTCTCTATTTCTATAAAACTACACCATTTTGTCACTTTTCTGCTTACTGCTATGCCATCAGACTGTCATTGTGACGTTAAATTTTCTCGATCACTCTCATCCAGTTTATTGTGGTTCAATAATCATATGTTTAAGTTTTACAATTGTGTTATGTCACGATTACTCGTTTGTCCATATACTGACATGGTGCTAGGTTCACATATGTTTATGTCGTAGAGTTTTGTTGTTGTTAAAAGTTAATTAAGTATGTTTATAACCACGTTTTATTGACCATGTTATTACATATGTTTAAGTTTTACAATTGTGTTATGTCACGATTATTCATTTATCCATATACTGACATGGTGCTAGGTTCACATATGTTTTTGTCGTAGAGTTTTGTTGTTGTTAAATGTTAATTAAGTATGTTTATCACCACGTTTTAATGACCATGTTATTACAAAATAACATGATATAACATATTATGATATAACAGTGTTATTATATTTAAATACACAATTGACTTTCAAGATTGAATTTCTTTAAATTAAAGGAAACAGACTAGGCAGCCATGTTGCTGTTATATTTAAACGTGACTAGTTCACCCATATATTCAGATTTATTTCAAGATATATAATATACAATGTTATTTATAAAAATCAATACAAAATTTTTTAAGTATCTAAAAATACAAATTTTAGTTAAAAAACTATACAAAACTAAATAATTTTATTTTTTATATTTATTTGAATAGTTCGTCATTACGGTGTGGAAAAAATGAGAGTAGAATATTGTTTGCGGAATACAATACTTTGTTTAGTTTACAAGTCGAAATTATTCATAGACTTCTATGATGACTTTTTACACACCAAATCTGATAAAATCTAAGAAAATTTATTTTACCTGATATAGGAATACAGCCTATAATCTACTAAACATACATGACATCATGTACTTTGTGAAATACTTCAAAAAGTATTGAAAATTTAGTTTTTTTTTAAATTTGTATGATTTAAAACAGGCAAATAACATTAATACTTACATTAACATGTACAGTTGCATGTTTAGGGGGAAAGACTCATTTCGTTTATAATACTAAACATGACCGTGCACTCTCGTCCATCTACTTCTATACTATATTACTGTTGAATTTTATGATACACTAATATCTGAGAATCGCTTTCCTGTTTGATAACAAACAATTATAAATAACGGTTACATGAAATTTAGTAATGCGTAAACATCATTCACTTTAAACATTATTTTATGGTTTTAAATGTTCAAAATATATTTCAATTACCTCAATTATATTGCATTTGTTAAAATCCACAATCCAAAAAAATACTTATTTTTGTTGATCAAAATTTTCATATTAACAGCGTAAGTTAATGAATGATAGAAGTGTAATAAAACACTTGTGCATATATCAAATTATATTTGTAAATATAATATAAAAATCGAATAATTTTTAACGTTTTCTTTATCGATTATCATTGGTTTTTAACAATAAAATTTGGCACACACCGATACTCTGAATAAACATAGCTTCCATAGCATTTGTAAGGTAGGTTATGGTCGTCGAAAGAAAATTATATATCTGCAACTCAATCTAACTTGGTGTTCCATATCACATTTAAAAGGACTTAGCCTTTATCTGGAACACTACAATGTAGACTAGAACGATTCGCACGACTCGGAGGTAACATATGGTGATCAGGAAATCTACATTGCCTCCAATAGGCATGTTATTCGAGTCATTACTATGAACAACGATATAATCTGTTCCCTATAATCTGTGAGGTTAGTTATGGTCATGCGATGAAAACACCATCTCGCCATCTTTTTTCATCTAGTTACTCCATGTTATGTTTCATTTAATGTACTCCTACAGTGCTATTACCTAGAACCCTAATGTAGAATAAGAGGCTTCCCACTGCAACTTTTTGTGTTTTATCATGATACGGAAAATTCAGATTTCGCCACTCAGTCCTGTCCCGTTGCTTCAGGATGCATTTTATATATTGCCTCCAATAGTATCGTCCTTCCCAAGCGAATCATTAAAGAGATGTTGTTTCCTAGTATCTCTGATTCAAGCTATACTAATAAAAAAACGATATATCCAAAAATTGCTTTGTATGGCTTCTGTATATGGTTTTATATGTATAAATAACAAAGTAATTTTCTGATCAGGTACTTGGTTAATATATACAAAACTAAAACGGGATCAATCTAGGTTAGACCTCTATATTTTGAGGAAAAGTTCATTTAAATCGGTTCTCTAGTTTCGGAAATAATTCTAGGGACATACATAAAACACAAAAACCGGTCGAATTATATAACCTACTTTTTAATTCCGGTAAAATATATTAATTTGATTAAATATTACTTTGAAAATTTATTACTTTGGAAAAATATACATCAAAGAAGAGCAAGTTTCAGAGTATACGCAGACGTAACATTTTGTTTGATTTTATCTGACAAAAAGGTTAAGATAATCATTACTTATTACATCAAAGAAAAGAAAATTTATCTTAGTACCTTGTCAAAGAGATAAAGCAATCAGTAAACACCGCCATATAGGCGCAGGTGGTTACGGTGACGACTTGAATTATTAATAAGATACTGGGACCTATTTATGTAATGTCCTTGTAACGCCCAATTGTAATGACAAGACACAGAATAATGTGCAAGGATTATTGTTTCAGTTTAAAAATTACATTACAAGTATTTCTTGTACAATATTTCAGTATTTATTGTTCGTAATAAGATAATCAAAATAGTTTGATAACCGTAATAAAGTTTGTACCGTAAATTAGTTAATTAAATTTCATACAATGTAAATTTCGCAACCTAATCAGCCAGTATAATATAATATTATTTTACATCCAATGTTCCGGAAACTAAATTATTGGGCGGAGTAACTACCTAATTGGCACGCGTATGAATTTTTTCTTCTAACCTTTGTAGCAGCCCAACTACGTAACCGATCAGACCTCGCGCGCTTTGTCGCGAGTTTACGTAGCTGATGTATCTCACGTGTTGTTTGAATAGATGGCTACCACTTCCCAACTTCTACTCCTCTTCTAGAAATAACCGTTCTTAGACTACAGCTTCAATGTCTCGTGCCAAGACGCGCCGACACCCGGGTTGTGAGTCTACCTATTGCGAAGGGAAGTGAAATATTTATTGTTTTGTAAAGTAAAACGTCGTACGCATAATTCAACAGAACATTGGATATTTTAGGCCCGCCTAGAAGATATACTTTTTAGTTTATTATATTCTAATTTGGCAGCAACGTGGCATTACATAACTTTTCTTTACCATCTAAAAGTGGTGCTTTTAAGTTTTTCGTAATTAAACACTGAACTTATAAGTAAACTTTGTATTTCAAGTATTTATTACTACGACCTCAGAAGTCACCACCCCCATGTGTTATTCGTCATACGGTACATAATTTTATTGCGCGACTCTGCTATTGATGTGCCTACTCTGCCATCAACTGGGTGAAACTGAGTGAAAAACGCCACGATGCCTGCCATTAAAAATAGAATATTTGTCTAAAGATGAGTTGGTATTTGAACTGATATCTAGAGGTATTAAATTAAATAGTGACAGTAAAGTAAATGAACTCAGAAAGTCCTTAAGACAGTGTTTGAGAAACAATATTTTACCTACTCCTAGTAGCCTATTAAAAAAAGACCACAATCAGGAAGTAAAACTTCTCAGTGAAAAAGTGATATTATTAGAACATGGGTGCAGTGAATTGAACAGTGCTAGTTCACCTTTAGAAATCACCAAATTCCAAGAAAAGTGTAAACATTTAATAAAACCGTTTATTTTTAAGACAACCAGCTAGAACTAAGTTCTGTACATAGTGAAACTTTATCAGCTTTAAAGTGTAGGCTAGTAAATGTTGAACAACCAGTTAGCTAAAAACTTGCTACCTACAGTGAACCTAGAACAGCTTAAAGTGTTAGAAGCCAATTTAAATGAATCATTAGAACGAGATGAGGCTATGGAACAGGCAGTGAAAGAACAAATAGGCCCTATTTCTGTACAACCACCAACAATATCACAGCCTACTGCCAGTACCCCCACTTTGCCTATAATGCCTATTTATAATGCAAACAATGATTGTATTAGTCAACCTATGTCTGGTTTAAATATGTTTAATAAGTTAAACAACCCTGTAGAATGTTATTTACAAAATTTACAGTAACAAATGGCTTAGTAGTACCTGAGCTAATAAACTTTTTGAAAACTTTGTTAAAACTAAAATGTGAAACTAGCCTATCAGAAAATGAAATTTTAGCATTGTTACCATGTTATGCAAAAGGTCCACTTTTAGCCAAAATAATACAGTGTAAGTCTGTCATGCCAAATTTCAACTATCTACACAGGGAATTAATTAGTGCTTTTATCCCTGTAGGCCTAATTGAAAGACTGAGACTAGATTTTAGTTTATAGGCCACAAAGGTTTGATGAGCCACTGTATGAATACATCTATGACATCAAAGAGCTCAGTCAAGTTTTATTGTGTAACATAAGTGAACAGGACTTGGTAACTTGTATAAAAAGAGGTTATTAAGCCTACAGAATAGAAATAAGTTAATTTTTGAAAACAATCCCCATTTGTTTTACAGATTTGGAAAATTTGTGTATTAGCTAGTAACAATATAACCTTTAAATGATAACTTAAGGGACAATTTAAAGTAAGACATATGTTAAACAACATGTATCCACCACATGTTGAAACCTAGAAATAGTAGGCCTACTGTCAAAAAACCCAAAGTTATGTTTCAATTGTAATAGGCCTGGCCACTTAGCAAAAAACTGTTTTAGGAATCCAAAAAACTAGTTGGTAGGGGAGAGTGGTATTACACACAACACCTAAAAATATCCCTCCCCGGTTTCATAAGTTTAAGAATAATAATTTTATAAATAGTGATACAGTAAGAAAAGAAAAACACTATTTTATGAGAGTCTATGGTAAGGTAATTAAAAATTGGAGTAAATTAAACTATAGAAAACCTAATTTAAGACTAAATGTTAGACAGTGTAACAATATGCTTTACTTGAAGCTATAGTGGGTAAAAATGTAAAAACAAACTGCTTATTAGATACTGGTGCTACAAGAGATATAATTAGTAAAGAATTTTATGATAGCCTATTATTGAATAAAAGTGTTTCTAAATTAATGAAGTCAGATGATAGAATGTTTGCTGCAAATAACACTGAAAATAAAATGTTTTGGTTATTGTTCTGCTAAGATAAAAATTTCTAAATTTTGTTGGAAAGTAAAATTTATTGTATTGGATAACTTAAAATGGGACATTGTATTGGGAAACCCATTTATATGTAATAAGCAAATTAATTTTAGATCTTGATGGCGATTCATGTTATTTTAAATTCAATTGTAAATGAGAAAATAACTATTGTCAGGAACAACAGCCTTTTGAACATGAAGTAAACAGCATTGATGTAAAAAATAGGGTGCACTAAGAGCTGAGGCTGAGATACAAAAACTTATAGGGGATTTTCCAAATGTTTTTAATCCAAAATTAGGAGAGGCTCTAGATTTGGAAGTGAGATTAGTTTCTAAATGACCCCACACCTGTAAATATTAGGCCTTAATTTTATGAGCCCTCCTACTGTAAATAAGATGAAACAATAATACAGGATTGGTTGGACCAAGGAATAATTGAACCCAGTACTTCAGCCTACTCCAGTCCAGCCTTTTTAAACCAAAAAGGACAGACTTGTAGTCAATTATACCGAATTAAATAAAAAAAGTTACAGAAAAATTGATTTTCCCATTGGTGATTTAAATAATTATTATCAACATCTTAGTGGAGCCAAATATTTTTCAATAATAGATTTAAGAAAAAAGTTTTTTGCAATGTCCATTATCACCTGATAGTCAAGATCTTACCTCATTTAGCACTATATTTGGTAATATATAAATTTAAACGAGTACCCTTTGGTTTACATGTTGGTAGTGCTGTATTGTCCCGCCTATCTGGACAAAGTCCTAGACAATATAAAATTTAAATATGTGATAAATTTTTGTGATGATATCTTAGTGTACAGTAAAGACCTTGATTCGCATTTTAGTACATGTCAGAGAGATTGTAAATAGACTAAGCAAACATGGCTTAACGGCAAACCTAGAGAAAGCAAAGTTTTTGTTTTGAGGAAATCTCCTTTTTGGGGAACTTAATAAAAAATAATACAGTAAACTATAGATCCCGAGCGAACAAGGAGTATAAGAGAATTTATGCCGCCTAAGAACGCCAAACAAATTTCACAGTTTTTAGGTATGACCAATTTCTTTTCAAAATTTTATAAATAATTATGCCGAATTAATGTAATCCTTTAAATCGTTTAAGAAGGAAAAACGCTAAAATTTGTTTGTGTTTTGGACAAGTGAATGTCAAGATTCGTTTGTAAAGTTAAAAGAAGCTATAATGAATCCTCCTGTACTCCAGTTAGCCGATTTTTCTAAGCAATTTATAGTAATGACAGACAGATGCTAGTGGAATAGCCGCAGGTGGTTGTTTGTTTACAGAAAACGACCAAAATGAATTAATGCCAATAGCCTATTACTCTAGGAAATTTACTGATGCCGAATTAAAATATACTGTTTATGAAAAAAGAAGCTTTGAGTGCACTAATTTGCATAGAAAAAAATGGCACGAATTTTTAGAAGTAAGAACCTTTAAATTAATAACTGATAACCAAGCTTTATCCTATGTCCCTCAATCACAAAAAGGAAAGGTAGGAAGACTTGCCCGGTGGATCGAGGAGGATTTTGAATTTGCCATTTGAGGTGGAATTTAAAAGTTCACCGATAATGAATGCGCTGGCAGACGCCCTTTCACGTATGTTTGAGGCGAGTCGACGGGAACAGCTGATCCGAGCCCCAGTGACTGCCGGAACGTTCCAGACCAGGATAAAAAATAGATTATCGATTTCCTTCTGCCATTCAAACTCCTCCTGAAGGCAAACATGTAAAACGAACATCTAATGTAAAGCCTAAAATGCAGATTAAATAATAAGTGCAATAACAAGGATAATTTGTGGTTGTTAATTAATGATTTGCCATTAGCGTTTAAAGATTTAGAAAAAAATATCAACTTCAAGATAAAGAAAACTCAGCGAATCATTCAATCTGTAAAAAGCAATAGTAACAATTTATGTTATTTTATAAAAAAACAATTTACTGATGTACAAAAGGAATGTAAAAAGTAAAAGTAAGATATTTTTTGCCTGTACAGTTAGTTGATTTAGTATATGAATTCTTCCACAGTTCTTTAATAGGAGGTCATTTAGGCATTGCTAGCTAGAACGCAAAGAAAAATTAATCAGTATTTTTATAGACCTGATTTAGACGAAAATTATAAAGGCAAAAGTGAAAACATGTAATGTTTGTAAAATGAGTAAAGTGTGCCAAAGAAAATATGAAGGCGAATTAGTATCTGTGCCATTTAAGAACAATATGGATTGTTTATTCATAGATCTTTTAGGTCCCTTAGTGAGAACTAGAAATAGCAATGTATATTTACTTGTAGTTGTAGATGCCGCCAGTAAATTTCTATGGCTAATCCCTTTGAGGGAATGTAAGAGGTGCTGAAATATGTAATAAATTAGACCGCATAAATTTTTAACAACTTTTCTGTACCTAAATATAATAGTGTCAGACAATGCCGCATATTTTACATCACTGTATTTTAAGAAGTTCTTATTTAAGAATTTTATTGAAACACCGTAGGACTAGCGCCTTACAGGGCTAATGGAAATCAATCAGAAAGGCATATTAGAAACATATCTACATTATTGCGTAGTTTTCTATCACAACTGTCATAGTAATTGGGATAATGACCTAGGCTATATACAATTAAGTTTAAACACCGCCCATAATGAAAGCACAGGTTTTGCTGCCTTTGATTTTAATGTTTAATCATTCCTGTAATAATGCTTTATCTAATTTATGGAAGCTAAATGATCTAATTGGTGAGAATTTGTCCAAGGAAACTGTTGTAAACAATTTAAAGAGAGCTGTGGTGAATGTAAAAAGGAGTATAGCACATAACAGTAATAGACAAAAGTACTCAGAGCAAAATGTAAAACATCCCTTTAAGTTGCATTCCTTTAGTATGGATTAGAACCCACCTATTAAGCAATAAGGTAGAAAAGTTTTGTGCAAAATTAGCACCAAAATATGTAGGAAATTTATAGAATTGAAAATTTTTAAGCCCTGTAACTTGTATTGTACAACACACTGAAAATGTTTTGAATGTAAAAAAGGTTCATATTGTAGATTTAAAATTAAATTAAGACCTGTTCTGTATAAATAAATAAAAAAAAAAAAAATTTTGTAGCATCCCTAGCTTAAGGAACCACTTGCTGCCAAATTTAAAAGATAAGATAAAATCCAGGATGTTAACTGTTTTGGTGAATTCTTAACGAATGTGTCAATGGAAATAAAATATAGAAAAAGAATTTGTAAATAGACTTAGTATAAAGAAATGAGACAAAGTTGATCCTGACTGTTTGTAATGAGGGAATCAAATATGAAAAATTGTCTGTGTTTTGTATGTATGCCGAAAAGTTTGAATTTTGAATTTTGTAGATATATTTGAAGTGTTTAAAATTTATGTAGATGTAAGATGTATAGGATGTTGTATGTAAATATATATTAAGAGTGATGCAGTATTAATAAGAAAATGTGAGACTTAGCTTCTCGTGAGGGGACGTTTTTATTCCAAAGTATTCGATCCATATTGGTAACTTGTCCGCAAGTCTCAGGGTATTTAATGGCAAAACACTATACACAAAACACTGGTATGAATGCAAAAAGAAGTATGAATGTGGCGCCTATATAACAAAACACTACACTACACTCGTTTTACGATTTAAATCGCCTTAAATGCCCTTATTCTAGCAACGACCCGCAAATTCTAAAACGCTGCAACGTGCACTGCATGAAAATAGTTTGCCTAAATTGATTTTCTATATTTTGGTCCCTAAGCGAGCAGTCATAGAACTGCATTGGCATGCGATCTAGCGGATTTCATAGAAACTTTTGAAACCCCGCGCGCTATCGTATTGTTATGGTTGAATTTGAATTTATGTAATGAATAAAAGGTTGAATTAAGTTTGTTATTTAGAATATGTTTAAAGTAAAGCGACTAATTAGGTTGCGAAATCAAAACAGGGGGATATTCTGTACCGTAAATTAGTTAATTAAATTTCATACAATGTAAATTTCGCAACCTAATCAGCCAGTATAATATATAATATATTTTACATCCAATGTTCCGGAACTAAATTATTGGGCGGAGTAACTACCTAATTGGCACGCGTATGAATTTTTTCTTCTAACCCTTTGTAGCAGCCCAACTACGTAACCGATCAGACCTCGCGCGCTTTGTCCGCGAGTTTACGTAGCTGATGTATCTCACGTGTTGTTTGAATAGATGGCTACCACTTCCCAACTTCTACTCCTCTTCTAGAAATAACCGTTCTTAGACTACAGCTTCAATGTCTCGTGCCAAGACGCCGACACCCGGGTTGTGAGTCTAACCTATTGCGAAGGGAAGTGAAATATTATTGTTTTGTAAAGTAAAACGTCGTACGCATAATTCAACAGAACATTGGATATTTTAGGCCCGCCTAGAAGATATACTTTTTAGTTATTATATTCTAATTGGCAGCAACGTGGCATTACATAACTTTTCCTTTACCATTCTAAAAAGTGGTGCTTTTAAGTTTTCGTAATTAAACTGAACTTATAAGTAAACTTTGTATTTCTAGTATTTATTACTACGACCATCAGAAGTCACCACCCCCATGTGTTATCGTCATACGGTACAAAGTGCAAACTCGAGACTGAATAAAATTTTTTTTGCAATTGTCAAAAAATGTAATTAGATGTAAAATAGTAAAACTTATTCCTTGTGGATCACCTAGTTACCATTATAGAAAGAAAATTAGCGTAACATTTTACTCTAATTTCATAAAGTAGGACTTCTGTGTTGATAAGGTAAGGGGTTTATCATAAATCTCCAAATAGAAACAAAAATTTTCTCATAAAACTTTTGACAAATGAATCTGGGATAAATTTACAGTAACATTTACGGAAAATTTTAATCTCAAATATCGAATAATGTAATGACGTAAAACATTACAATCCTTAAAATACCATAACAGCAATATTTGACTCAAGTTTTTGGGACATTACAAAGTCATATTTGATCACAGTAAAACGGTTTATAACAAGGAAATCTATCATTTCAATAATCTTGTATGAATAGAGCGTGTTGCTTTAATATTGTATAAAAATTCCATAAAGCATTTCCATCAACCTCATGACCGGGAATCTGGAAATTATGCCCGATCAAGATTTACAAACCCTGAACAACCTACATTCATTATATAACCGTATATAACATGAAATTGACTTCTGGATATGATAAATGCCATAACTACTAACTGGTTCTGGTTTGGCATATAAATACTACTTATGCTTACCATGGGATTCGTTATCCCGCCTAGTATCAATAAACAGTTTCAATATGGCCAGTGGTTGATTTTGTGCAATATTATTTCTATACATTTATTTTTTTATCTTTATAGACAAAAATAAATAATTAAAACTGATTGAACCTTTTTACTTAAAGTATCAAGATTACAATACAAGTTTTAGAAGGAAAGAGTAATATCTTTAACATCAGTAATCATCATACCTGAAAGGAATTATATTGGTGAGAGATGGGTTTGAATAATTGCATGTTTAATGTTACAATGGTCACAATCAGCCTTGTAATTGCAACTGATTATTCTTTAGCTGCACAAGATGTTAAATAATTTATATTAAAATGCCAGTAATGAAAATGTCATCATAGTAACGGTTGTGTAGGAATCAACTGTCAAATCTATGATCGAATCTACAATTTAATACTTCAGGATTACACATTATAATATCATCCTCTCTTCCAATTATTTCAGTGATATTGCTACAGCAAATTCTGAGATAATTTAGAATGTCCTTGTGATGAAACAAAACCGTACACTTTACACGTAGAAAACTACAGTACCTACCTCTGCGGTCGGCATCTTTGGATCCAATGTTAAATACTTTATTATTACCATTATTTGTCTAGTTTTACCACCTTCCTAAAAAAAGAGTAATTCGAATAAAAGTGCGTATAAGGGTTAAAGTTATGAAAAGTTTTACAACAGATACATAATAGATTATCACGTAAATTTGTACAGTTCTTCCTCGATAATAATAACATTTGTGGTTTTTTCAAGTTTAGATCAAATTTAACATAAACAGCGTATTAACAATTTAAAAATAAAGAGCATTAAACAAAATATGTTTTTTTCCTCACCTGAATCATTTTTTATGTTGATGGTTTTATTGATACAGGAAAAAATTCAACTCTTGAGGTAAAAGAGACAAAAGAGATGAATAGATTACTTTTTTTCTATTATGTAGTATTACATTTTTAATTTGAACAGATAAGATTTTTACAAAAAGGGGCACATTAGATAAACAACTCTGTGTATTTAATTTATTTTTTTAACTACAGGAACAAAGTTACCTTAGTATGACTTTCAGTAAAAAGTCAGTTTTAATTTAAACAAGAAGACATTTGAAACTGTAATCGTGGTCCATATGAACACACACACACACACACGCGCGCGCGCGCGCGCGCGCGCGCACACACACACACACACACACACACACACACACACACACACACACACACACACACACACACACACACACATAGAACCGTACAGTCTATAGTCTATAGAAACGCCCATACGTGTAGACTACATAAGTTCTGTTTTACGATATCCAGGCTTTATGTTTAGTCATGCAATATCGCCGGCGCACATAAAGTTCTAGTTTACTCTCAGTACATGAAACATCAGTCCATTTTACAATCAGTCATACTGTAATGATATATCTCATTTAATGAATATATCTATAATTAGGTTTATTTTCTATATTGATGTATGGAATTATACTACTTTAGATTTTATTTTTAAAATATCTTTGCTAACTCTTAAATTCCTGCCCCCCCCCTCCAATTTAGGAGCTTTAGGTCGTATTGAAAATGTGTTGCAAGTACAATTCTCTTAGATTAAATAAAGTATACAAAATTAGTAGCTGTTCCCCATGACTTTGTAGGTAATTCTATGTCGAATAATAGGGATATTTTATGCATATTCATTTATAGAATTGAAAAATGTTACGATTATCAAAAGACGTTCAAGGACATTAAGATTTAATGTGTTTAGAGACTCTGACCTTGTGAAATTCAATTAGTAAAATACTTCTCTTAATCACCAACATTTCTGTAGGACCTGAACAGTTTTAGGGCAGCGGACTAATATTATTTGTAATGTAATACGATTAAACCCTATGGTAGTTTTGATCATATGCCTAATACTAGAGGTTCATATTATTACCCTTATTTTCATTTTTGAAAGTATGAACCTATTTAAATCTGATACTATATTTAAAAGTTTTCCTGTCTCTGTTCACTAAGTTATCACATTTCCTTGGTTGATCAGAATGGACTTGATGCGCCTTTGATAGTTTTATTAACCCATACAAAATAATTTACTTAGTGTCCGGTGCGTTGATTTGTGATTCAATTTTCAATAGTCAATGCCTCGCTATGCTTGTGTGTTTTCATCAGATTGTAATCATGGAGTCAAAAACGAAGTAAAAATCGAGGTTGAAGATGAAGCATGTCATTTCACATGATGTAATGCAAATATTTTTACATCGGTCTTAGTGATAACACTGGTGTCAACGAGAAAATTGCAGTTAAATACATTTGTAAACAAACTGATATTGTTACACAGGACATATTAACATTTACCATAGGTATCTTTACTCTCCATGAGATACGTCGAGAAAGATTTTATCTGTAGAATTGTCATATAAACTTCCTTTTACGTGGAAAAAATGAATTCTGTGACCGTGCATGTCCACCCATGAGAATTTGAATAATGTTATTGAAGCCTATCAGTCGGTATGCTAGCTCAATTTTAGTTTTGCCTGCCTGGGGAATATAAACATTTCTTTTCTGTATGATAGTCCACGGGAGATCTCAAAAATGAGTTAGTAACATAATTGAAATTTTAGTCCTCAGTGAAGACTGTTACGCGACCTGATATGTGGCGTACCAATAAATTTTCAATATATAATAATCATGCCAATTACAACAGTTCTATTTAAACAAGTATATGACATGAAACAAAACACACAAGCTTAACTAAAGTAACGTCGTTCAATTATAATTGGCAGCATTCAACCCATCAAAAACAAAATCGTCGAATTAACTTATAAATCTAAGGCTTTAAATGCCTTTGTTTATTATTGATAATATTGTATATGTGAGCGAACATAGTGCATTTTCTGTACAGAAGTACAGTAACCTACAAATAGTTTTAGTTTCTGGGAAAGTAAACAGTACAAGTGTAACGCTGAGCCCCCTTACACAGACACGATTTTCGGTCAGATATGTCGGTTCTTCCAGTCTGAAGACACTATTTGTGAGTCATTAAGTTTGCGTGTCGCAAAAAATTGGAAAGGGCAAAAGTAACCTCTTAGATCGTTTTATGTAATCAATGATGACATTGAATTACTTCACTGGTAGGAAAAGTGAAGTATTTGTATTTATTATTGACATTTTAATAGGCTATAATAATATCTTGAATAAATAAAGATATTGTAGTATATTGACATTTAATACTTACTTCTGACAATACCAACAATGTTCATTAAGCTAACTACAAGCTGAAACTTTCAATACCCGTCTATCGTAATATAAAATAACAGTATTCGTGCTTAACTGCTAAATGTTAGTAATTATGTTTCAGATCAGAAAAGCCGTTTCAACATGGTTTACTAGAATTATTTAACAATAGGATCATAAGAAAATGGTATAAAGGGAAATTTCTTATGTAAAATTTAAAAAAAAATTTTCTTAAAACATATAGCGCTCAATTTTAAATTTTTATGTTTTTTTAATCCGTCTGTTCAAAATTTTACTAATTTCCAACAACTTTAAAAATTGTTTTACCATTATGAACAATCTCAACGATGTAAATGATGTTGGTAACTGAAACAGATCAGGATAGTACTTATGTTTACTGCTCGCACACCACAGGAGGCTTACAGCAGAACATGAGGGTCCTTCAGATGTGCCTGTCTCGCACTTAATGCTCCTCTCCATACTCGCGCTTCAGCTCCTGGAACAACGCAAGGATTCAGAGGTTAAAGCAGGACTTGAATGTTGCAATATCACATTCACTCTCTACTACCTGGAACCATTTAACCATGAATAGTTTGAGCTCATTAGTGAGATTATACTACAATAATACTATAAGCCTTCTTGTGCTCCAAAATAAGCCCCCTTTGATGTCCTAGGTATAGAAATGGTTATTTTTGTTAGCTATAAGTATTGCCTCTTGAATAATATTCAACGTATATTTCTGTTATCAGAATTGATAAAAAGTATTCTACATAAATATTTGAATATATTAGTTGCGTTGATTGTTACATATAATTATAGTTAAAATATTAGCTATATAGTTGTATTAGAAGAAGTAGGAATTAATATAAAAATTATATTACAAAACGTAACTGAGAAGTGCAATCTGAGAACAATCTGAGAAATACAATCTGAGAAGGTTTTTAACTATTATAAGTTATTCTTGGTGTGCCAAGAGTCTTTGGTTTATATGAGAAGGCAAAGATCTAGTAATTGCCTTTGGCTTACAAGAGGAAACTCGCAGTTTTAGATGGAGAAAAGTTTTGAAACGTAGAAAGTTGCTCGGGTAGAGATCGGAACGTGTGGTTTGATAATGTGGTGACAGCCCAACCGCATCCGTACAGATGGTAGCACCGGCCAGGTTCGATAGTCGATAGTACGGAGACGCTACCTTAGCACCCCTTGTATTGAGCACTCCCTGCGGTTATGATGTCACGCCTGGAGGTTGCTCATTCAGCGCATTGACACGGTTAGATGCTGAAATTTTGCACAGTTACCTCAACATGCAACCAATGTGTTTTATTGCTGATGTTTAAGAAGGTAAAAGGTTCTCTTTCTGGTTCCATCGCTAAGATGAAAAAATATATCACTATTAGATTGGAATTCTTGTCAATAACAGTTTAAACAAAGACCCAGAAAAATATTTTTTTTATTCATATTCTAAAAGTATTTGTTTCGTCTGATACAAATTTATTATCTTTAAACTCATTGGTATTTTTACTGAAGGTTTTTCAAATACACATATAATTTAAAATTGGTTATTCAAAAACTTTTAATACCTGGTTATTAATATTGTACATTTTCTGACTAAAGATGAATACAGGATGATTTAGCTAATTTATTCATTTTTACGAAAGGAAATAAGCTTATAATATTATATGACTGATTTTTGTATAGTTAAGTTTTAATTAGCTAAAGGGAAGAACACAAAGGTTCTATACAACAGCTATAAGATATAAAATATACGCAATTAAATAATACTCTGAAAAAGATTATATCGAGTTGGAAGCATTATTAAGACCAATAAGGTGAAGAACATGTTGTGACGATTTGGGATGGATTTTTTGGAAGCAACGTGTCACCGTGCAGGACTAGGCTTGTACCCGCCTGCACGATGAAGACCGTGGAGCGACCATAATCCTAATTACACTATATTCTCCTGCCAGCTTTGATGAGAATTTTAAGTTATAATTTAAGCACCAAACAGTAAAAGTGAATGGTAAAACAATTTAATAACGCCAAAGATAATTTACACATACCGACACCAATACCACGCCGACCTACAATCACGACCAAACCCGCCCCGACATACAAACAATTTACAATTTGTTACCACCCTATAATTTTCCGGCACCTAATCTCCCCCCCCCTGATTATTAAATCAATCCATAGTGTGACACAAAATTCTTAAAATAAATAATAAAACTAAGACTTGCGACAGGTAATATCTCCGCCACCGCCACTCGCCGATCAGACGTCCTCACTCGTCCCTGACTCAATCTCGACTCCCCGTTATCAGACCACCGGTCCTCCATCCGCACGCGGCTTATCAGTCAGACCGGTTCTAGTCGTTGATTCGGCGGTCTGATAAATGTGGTGGGCAGTCACCACAATCTCCCCCCCTAAAGGAAAAAAAGGGAGAGGAAGTGGGAAGAAAGAAACATATAGCTAATAAAAATTTCAATTTGGAATATCCAAAAATTTTGGGTGCTCTCCACCAATCGAAGAGCGGGTGACGACAGGAGGACCAATTACATATTGATAATAATGATGGAACAAAATCCAACTGTTGGTCTACTCTTGTACTAGTCACCCTTCAAGTAATGACCGAATAGGCGATCGCACCTACCGTTAATATTTTGTAAATATTCTAAAACAACGGGAAAATGTCACACACCCACCCCCCGAACAGGAAAGAGTTCGATACAATCAGAAAGTTGTTATGTGATGTGTAGTGTATGTGAGGGATTAGGATTAAATTCTGGTCATCCTGAAAATAAAATTACATGTGGATTCCGTGCGGAGAGAGTGGTTTACGCGCCTGGTTTTTTGGCGACCTTATAGGTTGTCTTTGTTCTGCTTGCAGTCGATGTGCGTATACAGTCCTGTAGGTTTTAGCGATACTTCTAGTGAAGATAGTGTCTTCTTGCAGAGACGAGAGTTTTTGAGATAATGTGTTTTTGTGGTTACAACTGTGGGTACGTCTCTTCTTTAGATGTTGCCGTTCTTGATGCGATGACTTCATTTGCAATTGCGGTGACAACACTGTTTCTTCACATGGTATGTATAACTTTCAGTTATCCAATGGCCATTGTCAGGGTGGAGAGTTTGGTAAGGATTAATTTATATGGAAAGTGCTCGGAATACACATGCGCGTATTTACAAATATTCATATATTCTTAAATTAGGAATTAATTGGAATATGATAGGATTTTCACGTGTCGTGTGGCGAAGTATTGTAGTATATTTTGTAATGAGGTAGTATATTTTAAATTAGTGTGTGACATTGCCCATGTTCCCGCAAAGCTAAGGTGCGTAATATACGGCGAAAAATTTTGGGGATGGTCGTCCGGCTGGATCATAATTTGCTTATGCGATATCCAAAAATAGTTCCGTTATATAAAAAAAAATAGATCCACTTTACGATTAAAGGTCGGATACACGAATATATAAATAAGCACACAAATAACAAAGGTATCCCTAACAAGGAAAACATACATTAAGGTATAATAGTGAAATGACAAGGAAAGGTATTTTTAAATATTCCCATTTACAATCAACACCTAACTCATATATTCGCTTGCACAAAATTCACGTAGAATGTAGACGGTGTATATATATCTAGCAATAAATAACATTTAATTATTTAGAAAAACATAGATATTGCAACTTAATGTTCGTTTGATCACATTAAATTTGCAAAATTCACACACAACACACATACGAGCAGCATACGATGCTACGAGTAATAACGATCATTGTATTTCATACGATTAATGCATTTATCATGTTTATATTCGCAACTCGTCTGAATAGTTTAAGACAGGATAAACCTATCTGTTCAACATAACTAAATCAAATCCTAAACACAACATATATTACAACATAAATTACACAAAATAGCACAAAATTATTTTTAGTTTTTTGTACAATATGTCTCCTACAGATTTCCCTACAATTTGGTAAGACGTTAGTTGTTAGTAAAAGTAAAGGATAGAATAGAGATGTGTAGATTTTCTTCTTGTCTGATTGTGTATATCTATGGAGAAGAAAAAATTAATTTGACCATGTGATCAACATGTTCAAAAGAATCTATGCATTTCCTGGTTGATAAGCAATCCGGTAAAAGGATGCGCACTAAAAAAATATAATAAAAAAATGCATCTTTACCACAGATTATTTTACCCAAAAGCTACGTAAAATTGCAATATAGAAAGAATTTATGAAAAAAATTACAATATACAAAGAACCCACCAACCGAGGAAACTCAGACTTCATCTCCATAGTGTGTTCAAAGTGTACATTTAGATACTCCACCAACGATCAACCACAGACCACTGTAGGGAAGCCCTCATAGAAAACTCCCTCAGACTCAGCAGCCATGCAAGCAGCCGCTAACAGAGGACCCAAAAGTGTAATAATGTGTAAGAAGAATGTTAGAATGTGAAAGAAGAGGAAAAGAAACATTGAACTAATATCACCTAGGGAGAATTGTGTAGGAATATGGTCGCTTACCACGGACTTAATATTTAGGCATGAAAAACTTCTTTAATTGAGATACATGAGCCTTTCTTATAAACTTTCCATTTGTAGGGTTGACGAGTCTAGCTGTGACAGGTGATGTAAAGCATTCCACCACACAAGGTTTGGACCACAGGGGGAGCAGTTTACTGTTGATGTTCTCAGCAGCTTTACTAATTGGATTATTTCGAAACATAACCCAGTCACCCTGTGAGATGTGGGTAGTTGTCCTACCAGCGTTGTATAAGCGTTCCCTAATTGACCTAGCTTTTTTTAAGTTTGAGAGTGCATTGTCCCAACGCTGTTGCATTGTTTGTAGCGGTTCTTGCGCCAGTAATGAATCGAGATTCCATGCCAATTCGAGTGGATGCTGTATTTCCCGGCCTAGAAATACGCTAGCTGGAGTTGCTTTAGTGCTTTCATGTGATGCTGAGTTAAAAGCTACCTGCAGCCAGTGAATGTTCTCATCCCAAGTCTTGTGGTTATGTCCGTGAAAAATTCGTAGTGCCACCTTAAGATTTTTATTAACCCGCTCAGCATGACTAGGATTCGGGTAGTAAGCAGAAGTGTAAATATGTTGGATACCGTAAGTCATACACATGTCTGCCATATGTCTAGATTTAAACTGGGATACGTTATCTGAAACTAAAAATTTTGGGAACCCAAAAAGAGAAAAAACGTTTTTAGACAAAATATCCACTGTAGTTTTTGCTGTAGCATTTCTAGCTGGTAACAGAATAACAAACTTGGAGAACGCATCAACTACCGTCAACAGATATTGGTTGCCTTTGTTTGATCTAGGAAGTTTACCAATGTGATCTATGAATATCTTTTCAAAAGGTCTTGTAACTACTTCCGATGCAAGTTTACCCACTCTAGAGTTTTGAGCCTGCTTGGAACGTTGACAAATTTGACATGATCTTACTCGGTCTGCTATTATTGTATCAAGTTTTTGGGCCCAAAATATTTTAAGAATACGCTTTTGTGTCTTTTTAATGCCCAAGTGAGCTGCAGTTGGGGACTCATGATAATATTTAATAACCATATCGATGAGTTTGTAAGGCAATACCACTCTAGGTGTATGTCTGTCCGATATTTTGTACATCAACACTCCCTGACTAAGTTGATAGTTAGTGGGCCTATTACTCGACTTTATAATCTTTAAGAGATCAGGGTCTTCACGTTGATGAGTACCAATATCTTTAAACATTTCTGGGAATCCTGCCAAGAGTGCCACTTGTGGTAAGGGTGGATGGCTTTTCCGATGAATTATTTGCGTGCACTTCAGTTGGTTCACTGTTTTCGAACAGGCGCGATAAACAATCAGCAACTACATTATCCGATCCTTTGATATGTTGTACTTGAAATTTAAACGAATTTATAAATGTAATCCAGCGAGAAATTTTTCCAACTTGACGTGGGTGGTTTAAAAGCCAGGATAATGCCGAGCAATCCGTCTGCAAAAGGAATTCCCTATGTTCCAGATACTGTTGGAATTTGGAAAAGGCAAAGACAACAGCCAGGCATTCAAGTTGAAGAGTGTCATAATTTTGCTCATGCTTGTTTAGTGGTCGCGAAGCAAATGCCACTGGCATCAAGTTGCCATTATATTCTTGGCTGAGTGAAGCACCTAAGGCGGAGGTTGATGCATCGGTTTGTAAAACAAAAGATCGATTAAAATCCGGCATTTTCAAAACTGCATTTGATGTCAAGGCTGTTTTTAAAGTTTCGAATGCGGATTGTTGTTCAAGCCCCCAGGTAAATTTTACGCCTTTCTTCTTTAGACTATTAAGTGGTTGCGCTATTTTTGCAAATGATTTAATGAATTTAGAATAAAAGGCTGTCATACCCAAGAATCTATTTAGCTGTTTCAAGTTTTTAGGAGCGGGGAACTCAACTATTGGTTTGCACCTATCCGTGTGAATCGTCACGGTATGATTGGCAAATGTGTGACCTAAAAATTGGATGTGATTTGCTGCCAGGGTCATTTTATCTGGATTGATGGTTAATCCTGCCTGCTTTAGCCGATTTATGACTTCTCGGAGATGGCACAAGTGCTGATCAAAAGTACCGTTTGTGTATATGCACAAATCATCGAAAAAATTGAACACATATTTGTATTTTATATCTCCAAAAATTTGATCAATTAAACGTGTTAGGACTTGAGAGCCGGTTGCAAGACCGAAAGGCAGAAAATTGTACTCAAATTGCCCGAAAGGTAGAACAAAAGCTGTATATTTCTTTGAGTTCTCTTGTAAAGGGACCTGTAAATATGCCTGATTTAAATCCACCAAACTAAAGAAAGTAGCTTGCCCTAAGTGCTGGAAAGCAGATTCTATAGTTGGCATGGGAGTTGCCTCAAGATCTATTAATGAGTTAAGCTGTCTATAGTTAATTACCATGCGCGTTTTTCCGCCTTTCTTTGGTACTAAAAATGCTGGCGACGCATAGGGAGACATTGATGGTCTAATCACTCCGTTGGCCAATAAATGATCCACATGTTCCTTGATTGCCTCCATTTTAGGTGGAGCAAACTGATAGGGCCTATTTCTAACGATTGTATCAGAATTTAATTTGATTTGATATTCGACCAAATTTGTACGGCCTAATTTAGTAGTAATTGTTTCTGGAAATTCATTTACTAGTCTTAACAGTTGGTCCGCTTGATCAGATGAGAGGTTTTCCCCTAATTTAATTGGACATATTGTTGTACTTGGTAATTCAGCTGATTGAGCGAGATACATGACCGAAGGAGTGCCATATGGAAAAGTTAATGTTTTATTTGCCATATTAATGATCACCCTAGTTTTAGTTAGAAAGTCACAGCCCAGAATAATTGGCATTGGTAATTCTGAGGCGACAAGAAAAGGAAAAATCCCAAGACAAGTTTGAAATTTTGAAGTGTAATATAACCTTTAAATTAAATATTATATTTTGTCCCGAGGCTGAAATGGCTGACTCATGTATGGTTGAAACAGATTTTATCACCCTTGGTATATTCTTTACATTCTGAAAACAGGCATTCGATATAATGGAGAATGAAGAACCCGAATCTACCAAAGAATTAATGATTAACTTGCGAAAAGTCAAAGGAACTGTACAAAACTGAACTCCCGGGAAAGAAGGAGCTTGAGCCGACTTGGTGAAAGGTGTCTTCACTGCTGGCTTGATTTTATCAAAACGGGCGGTTAAAGTTAGAAGAGGGGAGTCTCCGCCCATTAGAAACCCTCTTTTGTAGTTTAAAAACCCACGTTGAGATTGATTTCTGGAGAATTGATGATGTAGTTGATTCCTATTGTTTGTATTCATATTCTGAAAAGGAGGTCTATGTTGAGTAAATTGTCCCGATTGACTGCGGCGGTTATGAAAAACTATTTTGCTGATCTTGTATAGGATATCGATTATAAGTTACATTGCCTCTCCCTATTTGTCTATAAGATTGGTTTAGTTGACGTCCACCATGGACCTGTGGTCCAGTTTGTTGATAATACTCCGGTGAATTTAAATCCTGTGTGAACCGGTTTTTCCGTATTTTGAATTACTTGTAATCGGGGGGGCTAAGCTCAACAAATTCAGAAATGGTGGCTGGAGCCGGAAAACCCGCTAATCGAGCTCTGGTTTGAGGGTTAATTCCTGTAATGACAATTTCAAGCATCTCCTGGGGGTGAAATAGCCGGTATAAGCAATTCTGCTAACGGTCTGATATCATTGATAAAACTAACCAGTGTTTCATTTGGTTTCTGGGTTTCTATATATAAGTTCGACCGTGGCCTGTTGACGAGCTCTAGTAGGCAGAAAAAGTATCGAGTACGGTGGTAATTAGACTTTCCGGATTCTGTTTTGATGAAATAGCTTGTAGCCAGATATTTCTTAATTGACCTGTAGTTTTAGGTAAAATTGCTAATATGACGCTGTCTGGATTAGCTAAATTTAGCATCAAAATTTCCCTAAATTTTATAACAAAATCGAGTAGTTTTCTAATAACTATTCCATCAAGCGATGGTAAAAGCTGTAATTAAATCAGTTAACAACAGAGGGCAAACATTGCGCGTGATGTCGAGGGTGACGGTGAAGTCCCCTGCATCTGCGACAAGGCTGACGCAATTTGGTTTCCCACAGCGGTTGCCGTTGTGTGGACTATTTGCATCCAATCGGTTACGGGACTCTGAATGTCTGTGGTTGTATGGCTAGTAGACGACTCTGTTGGATTAAGAACAGTTGCTTGACAGTTGGCTCCACTGATTACGCTCTTTTAGTAGAAACACGATTGTTCTCTAATTTAGGTGCTGGAGTTATTCCCCAACATAAGCACTGTTCTTTGGCCTGAGATGCATTTAATAGATTTACCCAAGCCAGTCCTTTAGGCTTTTTCCCATTCATACGGTGGATCAGTGACACTAACGTCTTCTTTGAGGATATCTTCGCACTCTAAACATCTTATTTATGCTTGACTCAATATAAATAAATTATATCAATTACTAAATTATATCAATACTAATATCACAATACTATTTATTATGTAAAGTTGGAGGGGTATTCAGTGCCATTGTAACCATAAGGGGGCTTACCAATTAATATTGTTGTATGTTTCACTTTTACTATATATCTGTTATTAATTAATTACTGCAATAATTGAATGCTTCATTTGATAGTTCAATTTTATTATAGTGGTCAATTATTTTAAGCGTAATATTCAATTGGATAGATAACAATTATTATATTTAGTAATATTACTACTTAAGGCTTATATATGCATCATATTTTACCTTATAGACACCCTTTTATGACTTACTGGCATTAAAGTATTTTTTTTACAAAAAAAAAATAACAGTCTGTATATTAAACCTATGAAACATTTAATTCAGTTTTAAAATAACAAGTCCATATTCTATTTTGGCTGGTTTTAATAACTGGTTTCAAGAGTTTTTTTGTTTAATATATCTTTCAATAACATTGTTAAAAGTATAAACCCTTCATTGTTAAAATGTACGCTGTCTAGTCTGTCCGAATGTGGGTAAAATTTATGGAATAACTTTCGATTATAAATGACAGTAGGAGTAGGAACAATAATGTTGTTTACCGACTTCAATGAAGATAAAAACTGGTTGAAGGTCATTTAAATTATTAACTGTGTGATTGCACCGTTGAATACGAGGATAAACCGGAAGCTGAGAGATTAGAATGTGTAAATTTGGACATAGCCGTCGAATGCATTTCAATAGAGCTACAAATTGTTGCTTTTAAAATGTCTACAGGCGTGGCGTTCAGAATATCATTTGTGCCGATCAGCAGGAATAGAGGGTAATCAGAATTTAAAAAAGGTCGCTGTGATTTGATTTTATCTTTTAAATCACATTACTTTAAGTCCGGAAAACCTAAAATTTGTCTCAACCTTTAATTGTGAACTTTTGAACTTACTTAAAAAGAAAAAATAACGTCGGGCTAGTGAGTCACCCATTAATTGAATTACGTGAGAATTATTCATTTAATTTATGTAAGAGCGAGGCGTAGGGGCTTTCTAAAAAATAGGAGGCAAGAAATATATTAAATTGCATGAGTTATACCGAGTCTAAAATATATTAATCTTAGTTAAAGACAAATCTCTATAACGGGTGCGAATAAGCCATTGTTTAAATCAAACCATTCATTACCAATAGTATGCATATATATATAAGAGATATTTCAAACACGCAAATAAACAGGAAAATCTATAATGTTTAATTTTCATTAATTGTTGTATCATAACTTTACTCGACTTATTCTATAAATTAATTACTTTTTTAACCCAGTGAAAAAATATCCAAAGTTTCAATATCTACAGATTACAATAAAATAAGAACAATAATTTATTTTAAGTATACGTACTAATTAAACACGTTACAATTAAAATTCAATAATTCAATTGATTCCAATACTTTAAATAACTCTCAAACACAACTTGCACTTTCTCAAGTGTTTCCTGTCCGAGATTTTCTCACGATAATTATGAAAGGCCAAAGTTTGAAATGAGTGTACTAAAATAAATTAAGTAAACTCAAAGCATGTTGTAAAATCCCAGCAGAAGGCAAACAATAGGGCCTACTTCCGGTACTGATAATAAGGCGATAAGATTAGATTTATTTCCAGCAACATACTACCGCACCATAAGTTAACTTACCTTTTCAAATTCTTGGTGAAGAGGATATAAATAATGTAAGCTTTATTGCTATTATAGAGAGACGTAATATATAATTTGTACTTACTAATATTGTAGCATGTTGTAGCTCTGAAAATAACATACTGAATTGCAGACATTTATGAAACATTGGGATAACAGACCAAAATATATGTTATTTAACAGTATAATACAACTTTACCCGACTCTAACTGACCACACCCCATCCTGGAACCAAAATATAATATGAACTCATTTTGCTAGTAGTTTTAAAATTATATCGAATGAATAAAAGTTATAATTTTGATTAATATTAATCTAAAATAAAGTTTTATTGGCCTAATAGATACGATTAAATATATTTCAATGAGAGCTATAATTTTGAATGTTTTCAATCAACAGAATAGTATGAAAATACAATATTGTGACTTGATATTGCCGTTAAAACATACCTCCCAATTTATTTGTGAAATTACTCCTGTAAATTTAAAATGGTATTTACTGTTATAATCAGATCAATTTTGTAAACACGGAAACTCTAAAATAATTTAGTATGGTTTGAATAAAAGAGACCTTATTGACTGCTAATGTAATAAACGTATCATCAATGTATTAAATAATAAATAGTAATAAATGTATCACTAATTAATTAGTAAAACTAGAAAACCAGCCATCTAGTATCCAATATCTATTATAATAAGATGATGATTACTGTTGTAATAAGATTAAATTATATAAAATTTAGTGTTTTTCCAAAGCCTGCTTGAATAAAACACACCGTGTAGTGGATATGGGAAAGAAATAAATTTGTGAAAGTGAGCATTTACTGGTTTGAAAGTATCCTGACATTTACTTATTTTTTTGTACATTTTATGTAATTTTTATGCATTTTTTTTGTATTTTTATAGGTTTTTTTTTGGATACTTGAAATAAATTTAGCTCAATTCAGTTGTATTCGTTTATATAGCTCTATGCAAACTTTCACAACAATCGCAACTCTGTATTGTTATAGACTAGCAGTACTGTCTGTATATGTACTTATTCAAGCATAGCTGTTGGAATTGAAATTTTGATTTAATTTGAAAATATGCCATTTGAACAATTGTTTTACATTAATTACATATCTGGACTATTAGAAGTATTACCAAATATAAACGAAATTAAGTGATGATATTTAATATTTCATATGTTTGTAAAATAAAAGTTTAATTAGTACCCAATGTAAACTAAATAAATTTTGAAATGTAATTACTTTTTGTTATAATTCCAATTCCCCATTTTTTATTAGTTATATACTCGTATATATGTCTATTAAAGTATGGCCGAAAACTTTCCAAAATAAATCATTCATAATTAATATGTTTGTTAATGCAAAATGAAAGGTTTTTCTAATATTAATTTCAACAAAATAATTTTGAAAATGTAAGCCAATTCTCCATTGTTGGCGTGGTGTCGGCAGTGTTTGGAAACTAATTATATCGATTATTGTATTATAATCAAAGTAAATGAAATATATAAAGATCGTTAGTATGGCTAAATAATTTGATTGCTGGGCAGGAGATAATTGTTAAACACTAACAACACGGCAATTTAGAAGGCAAAACTATTTAATGCTTCGCGATAATAATAATCTGTTGATAATAAAATATTCCTTAAAATAAATAGATTGGACATTACCTTGTTTTAGTAATAAGTGTAGAACATATTCAATTTAGAAAAGTTATATATAACGTCGAATGATTTGTTTTAGGTTCTATTAAAAAGATTTATATAAGATTTGGAAATGAGGTATTAAGAATTTAGTTAACCAAGGATTTTGAAAACAGATGTAAAATAATTTGATTAAATTAAATTTATAGTTTTCGCTCTGCTACCAATTGTGACGATTTGGGATGGATTTTTTTGGAAGCAACGTGTCACCGTGCAGGACTAGGGCTTGTACCCGCCTGCACGATGAAGACCGTGGAGCGACCATAATCCTAATTACACTATATTCTCCTGCCAGCTTTGATGAGAATTTTAAGTTATAATTTAAGCACCAAACAGTAAAAGTGAATGGTAAAACAATTTAATAACGCCAAAGATAATTTACACATACCGACACCAATACCACGCCGACCTACAATCACGACCAAACCCGCCCCGACATACAAACAATTTACAATTTGTTACCACCCTATAATTTTCCGGCACCTAACCCCCCCCCTGATTATTAAATCAATCCATAGTGTGACACAAAAATTCTTAAAATAAATAATAAAACTAAGACTTGCGACAGGTAATATCTCCGCCACCGCCACTCGCCGATCAGACGTCCTCACTCGTCCCTGACTCAATCTCGACTCCCCGTTATCAGACCAACCGGTCCTCCATCCGCACGCGGCTTATCAGTCAGACCGGTTCTAGTCGTTGATTCGGTGGTCTGATAAATGTGGTGGGCAGTCACCACAATGTTTAATTGAAAAAAGTATTATTTTATGTAAAATTACGTTACTTCCACCAAAACTGTACGTTCTCCCAGCGAGAATAACCAAATTTTGCTCTTTGATAATGTTCAAAATTCACTTCCACACGTAAACTAATCATACCCGTAGATATGCGGATATTCTGTGGTTTTAGGCAGTGGATATTATCATAAAGACAAATTCAGGTACACTTATTAGGAGAACATACACTCTTGCTGATCGTAATGTAAGCTGAACCAAAATGACTATTTTTGTAATTTAATCTCTAAAAACTATTTTTATAGTAAATATAATTTCAGCTTGATGCAAAATATTTCTCAGGCTCTTAAATATTGTATAATTAACATAATATATCTGTTTTTAACGTTAGTAACTGTTATGATGTTGCCTGAAAATGACGTCACGAGCGAGAAGGTGCTATGTCCAGAAAGTGCTAATTCAGACGCACCGATATTATATGTCCTAGTATTTGTGGGTTCCTAGATCTACTGTCTACTCTGTCACCTCCGACCGAGTTGTATGGTATGGAGGGATTATGAAAACACGATGTAACCACTCCGTCCATTCCAGAATGAGTTATACAACGTAAATATACAATAGTTTAGATTATCTATAATTTTCTTTACAAAAAGGTTGAGAATCTATTAAACCCATGGAGAAAATATTTCATGCATAATCAATTATTATTGTTCAGTTGTTGAACACAGTATGAAAATTCACTAATGTATATTTCTAAGTCCGAAATATGTAAAACCAATCTTCAGCGTCGCAGATAATTATAACATCTACATCCGCAAAAGAGTTTATAATGAGGAAATAACAGAAACTTACATACTATACAGTACAAACGTTACGCCAAACCAAGTAAAACCATTGGACGCTCCTTTCAGACAGTCAGCGATCACATGCTTTATTGAACTAAAGAACAGTCGATACATATTATGTTCTAAACATAATCCAACAGTATATACACATCAGACTGGTTTTTAATAGTTATAAGTGTTTATAAAAATATGCATTATATTTTGATCCCTAATAAAGAATAAGGTTATTTATAGAACGTGTTTTACAGTCACAAAAGTATACAGGAGTGGACTGACCTGACTGAGACATTAAAATATTTAAAACGTTTGTTTAAAAACATGGGATATGGAATTGCCAACTGTTTTGGTACAGTGGTAGTTATGGTAAAGTTGTATATTGTGTTTATGGATGCCGCTGAGGTAAACGGCATTGTAAAGCCGACAGTAAGGCTCAGGTGCCGCCATTACAGCTTACATTACGCGAGTAACTAGGAGCTGTAAGACAATCCCTTTACTTCGCTCGATTGTCTCGAAGGCGACCACTCTTGTTAATAACCAATGGCTTTAGTATCAACCTTGATCCTTCCGCTTGTTTTCTGGTGCAATGGTTCTATACTGTATGTCTTTATTATATAGTATGTCAAATTAAATACTATTGTGATAACCATTTACTCAGTATGGTAAGCTTATCAGTACGTTCTTAGGAAAGATTTTGCTAAAAATAATTTAAAATTAAGTTTGACGATTTTTGTAACAACTCTAACTGTTAGTATAATCATGTGTAACAAGAAACAATGCATTTATGGTACATCGTATGCTGCCGCAAAACAGTTATAATGTGCATTTTCAATATTTCCTGAAAATATGGATTTAGCTTTAATACAAACTGTTCATGCAGAGTTTCACCCTATTATAACATTAGTGCAATTTGTTTAGTCTCTAAGTTGATTAAAATTATCTAAGTTTACTCAGTACGAAATTAATAATTACAAAACTTATTTATAACTACTGTCTCTGTCATTTACCAATTGATAGAAAGAAAACAGAGCCGCAACAAATTTTAACATAATTATATAAGCTGTCATAAAATATTAATAAAGAATATGATAAAGAAGTATTACTAAAGAGTGTAGAATATTATCGTGCGTGGCCAAAATATAACTTATAAATAATGATTAACAGTTCTGATAAACACCATTAACTTTGAGTGAATAAAATTGTGTTTGTGCTAATAGACGTAAATTGTATCTATGTAAAAAGTATTTTACAAGTATAAAAAATGTAATTTAGTTAGAATTATTTTACAAGTGTTTTGCTTACTCCTAAGAGGTACACAGTTACTAACGTTAAAACAGATATATTATATTAATTATACAATATTTATCAACAGCCTGAGAAATATTTAGCATCAAGCTGAAAGTAGATTTACATAAAGATTTACTATAAAAATAGCTTTTAGAGATTAAATTACAAAAATAGATTTTACAGTCAAAGCAACTAATAAACAAAACATATAATTCAATAAACGTGAATATTCATGAACAATATTTTTTGGCAGTTCTGTTAAGGGAAGTATTTATTTAAAATAATTATACAACCGACAGTCTTATACTTCAAGAAAATTAACTTTTGCATATCTAGTACATCAAAGCAGGCTTGTTTTGGAGCACAAGAAGGCTTATAGTATTATTGTAGTATAATCTCACTAATGAGCTCAAACTGTATTGAATAGCTAATTGTGGCTCCAGGTAGTAGAGAGTAAATGTGATATGGCAACATTCAAGTCCTGCTCAAACCTCTGAACCCTTGCGTTGTTCCAGGAGCTGAAGCGCGAGGCTGGAGAGGAGCATTAAGTGCGAGATAGGCACATCTGAAGGACCCTCATGTTCTCCTGTAAGCCTCCTGTTGTGTGCGAGCAGTAAACCGAAGTACTATTCTAATCTGTTTGAGTTAGCAACATCATTTACCCTTTCCTGATTTTTATGATGGTAAAACAGTATTTAAACTTGTTGGAAATTAGTACAATTTTGAATAGACGGTATTTAAAAAATCAATTTAATTTAAGATAAAATAACTATATGTTTTTAGTAAAAAAACTTTTATTATACATAAGAGATCTCCATTTTTACCATCTTCTTAGGATCCTATTAATAAATCGTTTTAGTAAACCATACGGAAACTACCATTCTGTTCCTGAACATTACTACCAACAATCTGCAATAAAGCACGAATCTTTTATTTTTTTATTGCGATAGATGAGTTTTGATAGTTACAGCGTATAGGGAGCTGTAATGAACATTGTTTTTAGTGTTAGCTAATAAGTATTAAATATAAAAATAATATGTCTTTATGTACAAAAGAGGTTATTGTAATCTATTAAAATATCAATCATAAATACAGGTATATCATCTTCATAACCAGTGAAGTAATTCAATGTCCTCATTGATTACATAACAAAAATCTTAGAGGTTACTTTTTCCCATTCAAAGTTTTTGCGTGGCGCAAACTTATTGACTCAAAAATGGTGTCTTTACACTGAAAGAACCGTCATATCTGACTGAAAATCGTGTCTGTGTAGGGGAGCTCAGCTCTACACTTGTAGTGTTGTACTTTCCCAGAAAACAGAAATTCCCGTAGGTTACTGTACTACTCGTACATAGAAAATACTACGTTATCATATATTCAATATTACCAATAATTCAAAGGCATATAAAGAGACGTCTTATATTTAACAGGTAAGTCGTAGACTTTGTTATTGGTGGGTTGAATTCTGCCAATTCTAATTGAACGACGTTACTTAGTTAAGCAATGTATGGTTTTTTTCATGTTATTTTTCTTTAAAAAGTGAATTGTTATAATTTACATGATTAATTATTTATTGAAAATGTAGGACTACTACGCCACACTTGAGATCTGCAGCGGATTATCCCCCATGCAGGCAAAACTAAAATTGAGCTAGCCTACCGACTGATAGGCTTCAATAACATTCATTAAAGGTCTTAAGCTTAGGTCTTAAGGTCTTAAGCATGGGTGGACATGCACTGTTACAGAATTCATTTTTTGTCCATGTAAAAAGGAAGTTTCTCTAAAAATTCTACAGATAAAATCTTCCTCGATCTTATCAATCTCGATCAATCTCTCTTCCACGGGGAGTAAACATACCTGAGTTACTATGGCAATGTAAATATTATGTCTTGTATAACAATATCAATTTATTTACACATTTATTTATCCTCCGATTTTCTCGTTACCACCAATGTTATTCCTAAGGCGAATGTTAAAATATTTGCATTACATCCTATAGAATGACATGCTTCATCTTCAAACTCGATGATTACTTCGTTTTTGACTCCATGATTACAATCTGATGAAACACACAAGTATAGCGACACTTTGACTATTGCAAATTGAATCTCAAATCAACGCACCGGACACTAAGTAAATTCTTTTTTGTACGTTAAGAAAACTATCGAAGGAGCAGCTAGTCCGATCTGATCAACAAAGGTAATGTGATAACTTAGTGAACAGAGACAGGAAAACTTTTAAATATAGTATCAGATTTAAATATGTTCATACTTTCAAAAATGAAAATAGGGTAATAATATGAACCTCTAATATTAGGCATATGATCAAAACTACCATAGGGTTTAATCGTATTAAATTATAAATGATCTTAGTTTGCTGCCCTAAAACTGATCAGGTGCTACAGAGGGCTTTCACTATTCATTCAATTATTACAGAATTCTTTATAAAGATTCTGGTTATTTCGTTACTGATTAAGAGAAGTATTTTACATATTGAATTTTCCAAGTTCAGAGTCTCGAAACACATTTAAACTTAATTTCCGAGAACGTCTTATAATAATCGTAACATTTATCAATTCTATATGTGGATATGCATAAAATTTCCCTATTATTCGCCATAGAATTGCTTACGAAGTTATGGGTAACAGCTAGTAATTTTGTATACTTTATTTAATCAAGAAGAATTGTACTTGCAACACATTTTCAATACGACCTAAAAATGCTAAATTGGGGGAGGAGGAATTCAAGAGATAGCACATGTATTTTAGGAATTTCAGCTAAATTATTATAATGTCATGCATCTATATAGAATAATATAAAGATTATTATAGATACAACCATTAAAGGAGATATTATATTACGGTATGCCTGATTGTAAAATGGACTGATGTGTGTATGTACTGAGATAAACTAGAACTTTATGTGCGCCGGCGATATTGCATGACTAAACATAAAGCCTAGATATCGTAAAACAGAACTTGTGTAGTCTACACGTATGGGTGTTTCTACAGGCCATAGACTGTACGGTTCTATAAAGTTGTATATGTGTTCACATGGACCACGGTTGCTGTTTTAAATTTCTTCTTATTCAATTTACAACTCACCTTCAGATGTCCACAAAGCAAATATTTTATTTTCGAATTATTCACGCAATCATTTTCCATTGGTGGTCACAATTATTGTTTTCTGCTGCTACACACTTAGTATGTAAAAATTTCCAAAGCTCAAAGATTTTCAGTTACATAATAGGATATGTTTATATAACATGCGTGTGCAAACCCAGTCATTACTTCATTTACGCCCATCACTCTATAGTGATTTCGTAGCCTCAAAGACCAAGCGGCTCTTTTGTGTCCATAAAAGGATGATACATAACTCCAATTATGATGAAACGTAGTATGTGTAATAGTCTAAAGTTTATGGCTCCGACACTGGGAGGCCCTAGTATATTCAGAGAAGTGTATGACGTTGACCTTCTATTCACATTGTAATCCCCGGGGATTAGCTTCCGGTTACTTGTTATTTGTGCCGATAATATATCCAGATTGAGGTCACAAAACCATGAAATAGATTAAGTTGTCATGTTCGTAATGTTCGATTAATGTTTTTCACACTTTTCATTTCTTATTCACTGATCTTATAGACATGATAGGCTTAAATGCTAAATGTATGGAGTCAACTCAAACTCGCAGCAAGGTTGCCGTTTCCGTATTGATTCTTAGTTTATTATAAGTTACTTAGGCCCCTATTCGTGAACAAGTTTAAAGTGACTGTAGGCTATCCCGCCAGGACTTAAGTTACTCAGGTCCATCGGAGCTTCTCAGTAACGTTGGCACGCAGCAGCCTCCTTTATGAGTGAGGCGTTGAAATTGGCCGCTTTGTTGATACATCTGGGCTTCCATACTCACTAGCAGATCGCTACAAAAACTTCCGCCGCATCGAATACGGTTAACAGACAGCCAGCTCAGATCTAAAGAGTACTTTCTTATCTTCTACTTAATGGAATCACTCTTAACATCACTGAACAATTTCATACAAACACGTTTAAACGCATAGATCATAAACAATGAAGTTATTTTTTCATATATTAAATTGGAATGCAACAGTAATATTATACCATGTCTTGGTTTTTATGAAATACATAACGGAATAAATCTATATAGATAAGGAAAGCATAACCTCATTTTTAACACACTGTAAAATGTAGGGTGGAAATACTTTAAGGAATTTGAGCGCTTAATAAAGTCACTCACCGAAGACGAAATGGCAGATTTAATATTTTCTGGTGCAGTTTTATACCCCATAAACGTTATAATGGAGGTTTACGTGCTTTTGCAGCCAATGTGGTTTATGAACAAATGCTCTCCAACTGTGACTGGCTTTCATTGTGATAACAATGAATTAATTTGCAGATTATTATTTTCAGTTTTAGTTTCTTAATATATGTAATTAACATGAATGTGTTCATTTCTATTGTTACGCTGTATAGGGCTATAAATTATAAAAGAGCAATTCGTCATAAATCTAGGTTTTAATTAAAGTGTGTTTAATGTTGTACACATTTTAATATGCTTTCTGAACAAATAATTTTTAACTACGACAAGCTTTGTTGTTACAATATTTCATGTCTTGATAATGTTTAGATTTATTAATACGTAAATTCTTTTATTTTAGTTGCTAATCTATCAAAATTAAATTGTGTTCGAAATAATTGAACTATAAAGTTTCCTAGATATATTTTCCCTACGAAATGGATCTCAAGTTTTACTACTCAATGATGATTACATGATTACAATGATGATGTAATAGATGATTACTCGCTACCGCTTCTAATGAGGTTTTTTAACTTTTTTTTCTTATTATAACAACAAATCCAATACAAAATATAAAAATGTTTAACCTTTGCTCTCAGGGTTTCTAGTTCCGGTTAGACCGAATAAACTATGAGGATTACGACTAAGTCATTTTCAATTGATTAATAGTTCCATCCATAAACCTGATGATACATACAGTTTTACATCTTACTCCCATAGGTTTTCATGAATCCACCAACGTAAAATACTTTCCATTCATTGTGGATCATGAAGTAATCATCTCCTCTTATTTCAATCCCAATAGTATCATTATTCTCTCTGTAAATGCATACATACATTCATTTCAAACCAAAACTCTAAACTCTACAGTATTAGCTATTCAGACTACGGACGAATCATATTATGACAAATATTATTAAATCCTACATTCAACATGTTATTTTATGAAATTAACCTTATTATTTATACATTTTACATTAATTAAATAATAAACACAGCAATGATTAGGATTTCCTCGAACTCATCTAGGCTATCTGGTTTTAAATTTTAATAAAAAATGTACAGAACCAACAAATCATATGATGAAAACCACCATATTATACATTAAAAAATAAAGTAATTAACATTAAAATGATTGGCAATCCTCGTATTCATTCATCTCCCTTGGGTAAACAAACAAAAACTGTGCTGTCACAAAACTTCACTCAAATTAAACCAAAACAGTGCGTTATTCAATATTAAATGTCAATTAAATGAAAGCTTGTGTAGTGTCATGATTTAGTTACAGCTCTGTAATGCATTCACAGCTCCCGCGTACATAGGTCATATTTTACCGAGGTTTTACACATTTTAATATCCATATTATTAAGCTAAAAATCCACTCGTGGTTACATTTAGGTGATTTAAGCCTTGCCTGGTAATATAAATCGTGTTTGGATGTTCATTTAAGTATTGTACAGTGTAACATGGTTTCTAGAAGTTGATCACGGTACTTAAGTGGTTGTTAACTCAAGAGCACGTAGAGACAGATCTGATTACCATACTACTACTGAATCCTCCCACCCTCAATCTACAAAATAGCTACGAACCCACCACAGTACTCGTACTACACCGCATCGTTTTACTTTATTATTATTTGTTTTTCTAATACATAATTCGTCTAGCAACTGAGAAACACTGACTGTCAAATTAAGAATGTGTCTAATTCATGTAGACTATCACGGTTTGGATTTAGGAATAAAATCATCTCCTCTAAATCTAATTTCCTTTCAAACACCAGTTTTTGTTTGAAATTGGTAGCAACTAACGATCAACGTACATTACCAATTAGAGTCACATAAACATTATCATTCACCACCCTTGAACTCATTGTTCTTCTTATAGAAAATATAAAGCTTCTTGCACAGTTTAAAGTTTAAAGGTCAGTTCGTTGTGAACTATCTTGTAGACAGACACACAAACATAAATAAATTGTATCTAACCCCACGAGTCATGCGCTTCGCTTACACTCAGCCAATAAAGAGCAAATATTTAGTAAATAACTACTGTTCTAATACGAAGCTTCAATGTGTAATTTTAATTAGAAAATATTTATAAATTAATTGAACCTAAAGAGTATTTTTTTAAATTTTAAACAAATTTTTAATAGCTTCATTTATTATTTAAATATGTTGAAAAAGTTATATTTGATGTCAAGCTGTAGAGCTGTATTAGAAGAAAGTGAGTATGAACGATTCGTGGAGACCTTTCCCCAGACCCGGCTTACAGCTGCGATAAGCTACTGTTTATCCCTGCCTCATAAACCATCTCCCCGGCTTGCACTTTTGTTCCACTTTAATAACATTTGCATACTCATTTTTTCTCAAATGTCCTGTTTAAGAGATTGCCGCTGGAAAAGGACTTTCAGGATTGCAACGATTAAGTGGATATACGATTATCGCGTACAGAGTTGATAGAGTTTCCTTAGTAAACTAAGCATTTTAAAGAGAAGTGTTGAAAATGTATAATTAATTTTATAACGAATAAATGTGAATTGTCATTAAAGTAGAATTGGACCTTCATTTTTTTCGAAATAACAGTTGTATGTTCTTCCGTTTCCATGTTAAATTTACGGTGTGCCGGTGTTCAATGTAGATTGAAAAGAGATTCAGAGTAAACAAACACATATTGTTTTGGTTTCTTTACCGTTTCCGAGAGAAATGGGGGAATAGAGCAATAGTCCTTTACTCATCCCCGAACGCTTTTATAAAACACTCTAGGTTTAAATCATCATTCCACAAGAACACATCTTAACCACCAACATACGTACCAAATCTTGTCTAGCTACGTCAGTTTTTAAATTTAAACCCCAATATTGAAGAAGCGATAATTATTGCGTCTGATTCCAGACACTGCATTAAGAGGAAGGTGAACTGAAGCTAAATTGAACATTTGCATTGAGCCAACTCTTTCTACCACTGCTACGTAATGTGTATAACACTCGGTTACTCCATCGTGCTTAAAGATTTTGTCTAACGTATAGTCAGTTCACTCAGTTTTGCACCTGATGAGACAACAAGAATACCTATTCACCTAGATTACGCTATATTCCGTAATCTAGGTGTCTCTGGTAAAACGAAATAATGAGTTCATTCTGAGCTTTTTCGTAGCCGACCTTTTTTATCTTTTGGGACGAACATGACTCCAAAATTCAGGGACACAGCTGAAATTTCACGTGAAAGATAATAATTTTGTATTAGATATATAGTTTAAACTACTGATCAAGGACTGATTCTTAATACAGGATGAGGCAATGAGAGCTCCACAATTGCTATCATATGGCAAATGTTGCAACAATGAATCATTTGCTGTGTTTATAAATTTAAGTTAAAGAGTGCTGTTCTAGTAAACATGGCATTTTGGAATCCTAACACCGTGCTTTTGTTATTAAATTTTGTTTTATAACAGTTATTCTTATGTAAAAACTCAAAGATTGTTTATATTTTACTTCACAGTTTATCGACATGGTTCCTGATCGAAAAACAATTAAAAACTGGATAATTTTATTTATAAAACGGCTTCTACTCAAAAGAAAATTGGGGTAAGTCTAAAACTGTTCGCACACCACACAGTGTGGAAAGAGTGAGAGTTGCAGTTGCTCGTCCAAAGCGGTCTGTCAGGAAGCAAGCGCTTCATGATTTTTGAAAATGTAGGGGTATTCCACATCACATGTCGCGTAACAGGCTTCGCTCAGGTTCATAATTTCAATTATGTAGGTAATTAATTGTTGAGATGTCCTTCGCACAAGATACACGTACACGCTATCATATAGAAAAGAGAGTTTTACATCCACCAGGCGGGCAAAACAGAAATTGAACTAGTCCACTGACTTTCATAGAATTCACTTTTTGTCTACATAGAAATAGTTTCTTCATAAATTTAAAGTCTACAGATAAAATCTTACATATAGTAAAGCTATATGTCTTACCATGTCAATTTTCATATATACAAATTTCAATTTGTTTACAAGTGTATTTATTTTTGAATTTCATCGTTGCCACAATTTTGGCCTATAAGATCAACGTAATAAGTTTGCTAAAATCCTATGGAATGAAACGAACTCAATATTTTCTTCAGTTTTGGCTCCGTGACTACAATTTAAAGAAACTAGCAAGCGTAGCGAGCCTTTGACTTGCAATAGTCAATGGAATCACAAATCGAGGCACCGGACACTAAGTATACTATTTTATTGTGGGCTGAGAAAAATATAGAAGAAGTAGCAAGTTCGTTTAGAGCTAATAAAGGATAAGATACTTATTAGGTAAATACAAGTGAAGTAGTCCTATATTTTGAACTAAGAAATATGATAACATAGCGAACAGAGACAGAAAAGCATGGATTTATAGTATCAGATTTAAATATATTATTATTACTTTGCAAAGTGAAAAAATGAGAGTAATGTGCCTCTTTAAAATACTTTAAATATGCCTATTTACTTTTCAAAATCATCATAGGCCTTTATTGTATTACATTATAAGTACTCTTAGGAAGACAATTTTGAAGTTAGAGTTCAGGATTTATCTCCGCTACCCTAAAACAGGTCAGGTGTTACTGAGAGCTTTGACTATTCATTCAAATATTACAGATTTCTTAAAAAAATTTAGGTTAATTCATTGGTGCTTATAAAATTTTTTTGAACAATTAATCTTCGAAGTTCAGGGTCACGAAACACTGTCACTCTATCTTAATTTCTATGACCGTAATCGTGTAACATATCTCAGAGTGCTAGAAAGGGTATCCATATAACGTCCTTATAGATACCCTTATAGGTTAGCATAGAATCGCCTAAATATTAGTGGGTTACAGCTCCTAATTTTATATACTTTATTTAATCGATAAAAATTGTACTTGAAACATTTTAAATTCGTCCTAAATCTGATAAATGTTTTTTTGGAGTGGAGGTGTTATAAGTATTAGAAAATATATTGTATAAAATCTAGAGTATTAAAATGCTATGGATCTAACTATAATATAAAGCTAATTATAGATATGGTCAATAATGAGATATAGCATTGCAGTATGACTGATTGTAAAATGGACTGATGTTTGCATGTACTGAGAGTAAACTAAAACTTTATGTGCGCCGGCGATATTGCATGACTAAACATAAAGCCTGGATATCGTAAAACAGAACTTGTGTAGTCTACACGTATGGGTGTTTCTACAAGCTATAGACTGTACGGTTCTATAAAGTTGTATATGTATTCACATGGACCACGGTTGCAGTTTAAATTTCTTCTTATTGACTTAAAAATTTAATTTACTACACACATACTACAGTAACTTAGTTCATATAGTAAAAGATAAATGAAAGACACGGATGTCTTGATCTAATTGTCCTCTTTTTGTGAAAATCGTATCTTTAAAAATTTATAAATTTAATAATTACTAAGAAGTAATTTATTCATCACTTTTGTTTTTTCCTAAAAAGTCATTCTTTTTATTTATCAATAAAATGTAGAAGAACATCAACGATTAACCTTACCATATATTTCCTGAAATTATCATAAGATCATTTATCAACATGAAAAATCATCCAGGTGAGTAAATAAACATATATTAGTTAAATTAGTTTATTTTAAACGGATTAATAAGCAATTTCATACTTGGAAACATGTTAATTTGTATCTAAACTGATATAACAGTAACCACAAATGAATCAATATCGGTGAAAATTTACATGAAAAGTAATATATTCATTATTTATCTGTTGTAAGATTATTCATAACTTAAATCATTATACAGTGCACACACTTTTATTCTAATTATTGTTTTAACTTTCAGGGAAAAGGGAAAACTGGACAAATAATCGTAATAATAGTATATTTATCACTGGGCATAAAGGTTCCGCCGCAGAGATAGTTTTCTACAGGTAAAAACGTATGGTGTTGTGTCATCACGAGGACATTCTAAATTGTTTCAGAATGTACTGTGGCAAGATTACCGAAACAGTTGGTAGAGAGGATGATACTATGGTAAAGTGTATGTGATCTTGAATTATTAGATTAAAGATTTGATTATAGGTTAGACAATTGATTCCTACACAACCGTTACTATGATAACACTTTCATTGCTTGCATTTCTATATATTATTTAACAGCTTGTACAACTAAAAGAATAATTAATAAAGATTACAAGGCTCATTGTGATCTTTGTAAGATTGAACATGCAATAGCTTAAATTTAACTTTTAGTTATACTGTATGGTTATTGATGTAAAAGATATTACTCTTCGTTTCTAAAACTTGTGTTGATACATTTAATCTTCAAGAGAAATTGTTAATCATATTTTAAAAAATTGTTTTATAAAGTATAAAATTTGGGGAAAAGATTATATATAAGCGAACGGAATGTTGAAACTGTGTACTGCATTAGGTGTAATAATGAACCCATTTACGGTACTCGTAAGTAGTATTGACACGCCAAACCAGAATCAGTTATAAATTATACCATTTATAATATTCACGAGCCCATTTTATATAAGGATGGTTATCTATGTGGTTACGAGTGTAATGTATGCGGGTTGTTTTGGGATTTGAAATCATGATCGGAATAAAATTTGCAAACGTTTTCAGAAAACCCGGGCATGAGGGTAACTGAAAGTTTTTTGTCGAAATTTCTAAGCGGCATTACAAAAAAAAACGTCCTGTTCATGCAAAACGATTGAAATAGTAATTTTCCTTGTTATAAACTGGAAAAATGATCTATTTTATTGTGCCACAATGACTCCGTATTGTCCAAAAACTCAAGACAAATGATTGCAGTTTGTAATGTTTTAAGGATTACTTTTTGGTGTTATTAGGAGTTTTCGATGGTTGAGATTAAAAATGTTTTTAAACATTGCTTGAATTTATCCAGAACTGATTTATCAATGGTTTTATAAGCAAATTAATATTTCTGATTCGAGATATAGGATAACTCCATGATGACATTATCAAATCTGATAAAGTATTTGATAAAATTAGAGTAAACTTTATCAATATCCTACTATTCTATAATGGTAACTAGATAAAGCACCGCAAGCAATTAGTTTTACTACTTTTCATCCAATGGAATTCCTTTTATAATTATAAGTATTAATTAAAATATTTGGTTCTGTCTCGAGTTTGCACTCTTTTACGGTTCTCAAACGGTTTTAATTATCTCATTACGAACAATAAATACTAAAACATTGTAAAAGAAATGTTTCCAATTTAATTTTCTAAGCTAAGTAATTATCCATGTACATTATTCTGTTTGCTTCTTTTCATTACAATTGGGTATTTACAAGAAGTGTTTGGGTGTTACAAGGACATTACCTAAACAGGTCTCTGTATCTTGTTAATAATTCAAGTTGTCACCGTAACCACCTGCGCCTCTATGGCGGCTGTACGATAACGTTTACTGATTGCTTTATCTTTATGACAAGATGCTAAGATAAACTTAACCCTTTTTGATGTTATATGTAACGATTATATGAAATTTTTAGCAGATAAAATGAAACAACAAGTTACATCTGCGTATATTCTGAAACAAACACACACACACACACACACACACACACACACACACACACACATACACACATATATATATTTATATATATATTTAGAAAATAATATATTTTAACCGACTCCAAAAAGAAGGTTGGTTTTTCAATTATATTTGTTTCCATGTTCCTATTTTAACCTACGTCCACAGATGTTTTCCGAAAGTACTAACCCAATTTCGATGACATATCCTTCAAACGAAAGAGGACTGCACCAGATTGGGCCCACATACTCTTTCTTATAGTATTCTACATTTAACTGACCAGGAAAATCATATAGATAAGCTATGCAAAGCAATTTTCGGGAATTCGGATTTCTTAAATCAGTACGACATATTAGTAGTACGAAGATATTTTACTAGGAGTTGGTTTGATCTTTGGATTTATTAATATAACTATCTCTTTAGCAAATTGAACATAATCTTTTCTTATATGTTTTAAAATATTCTTTCCAAAGTATGAAATTTTTAATTATGTGTACGAAGAAGTTCATACAGCAGTTATTTCATCTGCTTCATGAAAGAAACCATTGAAAACATAAGAAGTATCCCGTTTCTATTTTTTACAAACATTTTACCATGGGGTCACAGCTTATATATCAACAATTAATCATACATGTTTAAAATATTATTGTTAACGATTTATATAGTATATTTTCAAATTTCAATATGCACATGTATTATTTTATGCTTCTACTGTTCATTAATTTTACGTCGTTAAAGAAAATTTTCGAGTAATAAAATCAAGTAATTTTGTGAATTTAGAAGGATTTCAATAAATAAAATATTCTTGAGAGAAGTCAAATATATTTTTGACATTTTAAGCCATAACATGATGTTTAAAGAGTTTGATGATTATTTAACTTCATGTTACAATTACTTATAATTGTTGGTTATCAAACAGGAAATTGATTCTCAAACATTAGTTTTTCATAAAATTATATAGTATAAAAGGAGCGAGACGAGAGTGTACGGCCATGTTTAGTAATATAAACGTAATGAGACTTTCCCCCTAAACATGCAACTCTACACGTGACAGATAATGTACATGTCATTGTTATTGGCCTGTTTGAAATAATTTAAATTATAAAAAAAAAAACTAAATGTTCATAACTTTTTAAAGTATTTCACAAAGTATATGATGTTTAATAGATCATAGACTATACCCCTAGGTGAGGTACTATAAACATTCTTAGAGTTTATCAATATTTGTGTGTAAAACGTCATCATATAAGTCTATGAATAATATCGGCATGTAAGTTATACTGCATTAGTAGTAAGCAAAAAAGTATTGCATTCCACATAAAATAGGCATACTATCATTCTTTTCATATGGCAATGCCGAATTGTAAAAAATAAAATCAAAAGTATTTGTACTATAGTTGTGTACTATATAAAGCAAACTTCTCATAACAGCATATTAAATATCTTGGAATCAATCTGTATATGCGGTTGTCTCGGAATTCCCGCTTAAATACAACACTAACACTAGCTCAGCTGCTTAGACTATTTTCTTCAATTTAAAGAATGACAATCTTGTCTATTGTGTTATATCACGCAATTTTTAAGAATGACAAGTTCATTAAAACGCTGTAATAAAAATACTTAATGAATTTTAGCACAAAAAATACTACGACACAAATATAAACATATCTGAACCAAGCACCACGTCAAGAGATGAACAAACCAATCAATACGACATGACTCAAGTGTATCACTCAAACACCTGATGCTTGCACCACAGTAGGCAGGATGAAACTGATCGGGAACTCTCACGTCATCATCACACTCTGGTGGCATGACAGTAAGCACGAAATAACCAAATAGGGTGGTTTGGGTTAAATACAGGAATAACATTCACCGTCGTTTTTTACGAGACTCCAGCTAAGAGTACTTTGTTGTTATAAATGCGGTTTTAGTCATTTTATGTTCTGCATACTCAAATGATTACCCGCACATTTTTTCTCACTTAGTATGTTTCCTACCGAATATGACTAGGACATATTGACGGCAACCATTCTTTTTAAGGTCCGAACCAACTTGTCTGAGTTGTCTTTTATTCCATCTCCTCTGAGGAAAAGCTACTTATACCTTCAAACAAAGAGTAAGTAACCTAATCTATGATTATTCATGACTTTGATGATGTTCCGTTTGTTTTTCTCTAAGGGAACTGGTATGTTTTTGTATGTGTGAGTGTGTGTGTGTGTGTGTGTGTGTTTCTTTTATCGATACCATCCTCTAACAAAACTTACATAAAGGTAAGTAAGTTTTACACTTATAATTACGTAGTTAAGCTAATGGAAGGATGAATGCTATTTATATAAATAAAAAATCATTACATTTAATGTTTCCATAAATGTAGGTTACAGAAGTATTGCCCACGAATTTTCACCAAATATTTGATTTGAACTTAATAGAAGCCGGTATTTTCATCCGTCTTCATAATACTATAATCGTACATTCCAGCTTTCAAATACATATATGCATACAATTTACTTTGTATCGTGATTAATATTATGTTTTATCAATTGATACCTGAAGTAAGGAGACAAACTCCAGTCCTCAAAACCACAATTATGTTATTGTAATACAACGAAGGAACATGACCCTAATCCTGATAAAATTGTATATCGTCTGCATGGAGCTATCAATATCTAATAAAAAAAACTAAATTAAAATATCACGAGTATCTATGAAATCTCCTTGATGTAAACCGCAAGAGCAAAATAATAAAGTGACATAAGAAAAACTTTACAGGAGTAATAAAAAGCCATTCTCATATTTTATAATAAACAAATACGAGTATAGTATTTTAAATATTTTTTTCATTCCTTTTCAAGTATTTAATTAACTACAAATTTGTCAAAAGCTATCTAACTTCATATATTAGCAATTAAATTATGAAGTGGATCATATTGTAGAAATATCTCAGTCCAAAATATTAGTCAAAGCTAACACAGCTAAGTGTATAAGATATTTTACTTAAACTGCATGGGGTATTTGGTGGAAATAGGCACTTAGACCTGGTTACCACCGCTAGACCTCTTGCTGTCTGTTAGAGACTGTAGAAACTATATTAAACAGTTCTGGTACATAGGGCTCTTAGCACTGCATTCGCCCTTGGACATACAATTTTTGGAAACGAGAAAAGTTTAAATTATAAAAATGGCACTAGTATCTTTATCTTTTAAAGTCTTAAAATACCCATGAGAACGTAATACAGATAGTATTGCAAACTTTATATTTAAATCTACCAGAAAGTTCAAACAGATCCGAAAACACGTTCTTGAGCAGTTTATTTTTACACCATTAAACACTCGACATACGTCTTATCTCAAATTCTCCTACAAGCACTACATTATTTTGTGATACTATTGTAATTGATAAATTTGTATGAACTTATCAATAGTATATATTACAACTCACAATATTTCAATATATTGGATTTTAAGATTATTCCACCCCACCAAAATGTCACCTGGGTTTGATAGAGGGAATCTCATAGTTATGATTTTAATGTTTCATATTCTATAAATCAGAAGCACAATGTAAATAATTATCAATCATAACTTTTTTAATAATTACTTTCGGGACACTATATTTGGAAATTTAGCCTTCAAAGCGATGTAAAGGTTCTGTCATCCTCAAAGTCTGCAATGTCGGTCAGGAGACATTCCTATCCTCGTCCACCTATCCGCCATTTCAAGCATTATAGTAAACGTCAATTCTATATTATTAAGACAACATAATTTGAAAAGGAAATCTGTGTAAGCTTCCACGAGCAACATTTCATTTAATTCCAGAAAACCATAATATATCATTGTAGCTATTGTGCCATTTTTTTATATAATATAGAAAACACTTCATTCTGCACAAATTTATTTCAAGCAACCTGGTATAATTAAATGCTATATTATAGATAGTCAGAGTTTTTAAAATAAAACTTTTGAGCTTGCACAGAACAATGGAAAAAATCCACAGAATCCGTGTCGAATCCAAATTCCCTTTCAGACTTTCTAGAAAACGGACCGAGTCGCGATAGAATGGGACAATGTGAGGAAATGGAATTACCTAGTACACAAAAGAAACTTCTCTATGTAACCGTAAGTAGAATCTGTAGAATATTCTTCCTATTACTAAAAAAAACCTAAAACATCAATTTCACATTGTTACAGTTCACTGCGTTTTATTAATACATATATATGTATTTATAGTATAAAGATAATAGTTTTATTTTTATTGCAAATTAATGTATTAGGGTTCGCTTCTGGCTGTTTTATACCATCCACTGCGGAACCTAAACTGCGTAAAGCAAATAAATAATCTGTTTGGAATGGTTGGGCTAAGTAAGTGTTAAAGGCAGTTATCAGCTTGGTCAGGACGTGCTACTCATGCCCGCTAAAACTGACACAGAGCTGGCCTCCCCTTCTTCAAAGGAGGCATGACAGACATATAGTGCCCGCTATTTCTCCACGTAGATCTTGACAGGAGACGGTCCCTGCACTCAACCTTACTCATCACGAACATCCTGTAAATCTGGAAGCAACGTACAGGTCCTTTTATAACTAAGTGCATTGAGAGTCATTGGTACAGAACCTTCATTACCACAACGTCTCACTAAAGTAAGATTCACAGGATTAGACCTTGTAGCTGGAAATTAAGCTTTATTGGGGAGACATAAATATATAAGGATTACATGTACCTTCACTGCACTTTGGGAACGCTCATCTCTAAATTATTTAAGTCACGTGTTTAACATATTGTAATAAATGTGTAAGTTACGCTATACATTTAACCATTCTGTAAATCATACTTAAATTTACTTTAATAGTTCTTGATACTTAATGTTGTAAGCCGGAAGGGATATTTATTACACTTTCGTGTTGATACAGTATTTGTCTCCTGATTTATAATCTTTATCTATCCCCAGAAGGGTTCACTTCGGGCTGGTTTATACTTTCCAGTTGAAACCACATGTGGACAGCAAAAACCGATGTGTCACTTATATCTGAGCAACCTTATGGGTGTCCAGGAGCGGCACATCACTTACCGCAAATGTTGAGATTCTGGGACGCAAGTTCGATAGATCTATTCTACTGCGGGAGATCACTGTTGGAGTGGTGGGGCTTGTTTCCTAAAAGTCAAAGGTTCTGGACAGCCTAGACATTAGGGTGTGCCACCCACTGCTTGCTTTGACTGGAGAGGCTGGCTCAGAGCTGGCTTCTCCTTCTTCATAGGGAACATGACTTGAGATTTGTGCCCTAAACCTTTCCTCATGAATATCCTCTGGCTTCTTGTCTTAAGAGAACAAAAACCCTTTATCTTACTCAGTTGTGAGATCCTTCAGTAGCAAAATAAGGAGTATAGTCGGTGCAGTAAAGCTAAAATGTAAAGCCCGAAAGAAAGTAATTTGAGTATTTTTATATACAAGTTTCATGCATATACTATTTCATGCATATACTATATTTTTACGGAATTTGTTTGTTTGTTTTGTTACTGGTAATGGTGATATTAAATACGTTAAAGCGCGCGTATACACTTACATTGTATAGCGGGACATTACGCAACAACCGGTTATAAATTCTTTTGAAGAGCAAAATTGGAATTTCACAATTTCTTCTGTGTTTGTGAAGTATGAAGTATTAAGTAATTAAAATTGTGATCTTTATCATCGTAGCTAAGCACACGTACACAACTGAGACGGCATTATTGAGAGTTGTGTAGAAAATTCTTTGCTGTGGTCTTGAAATTTATTCGTTGTAAGAAACAAGGATGAGAACGCACAATTAGAGAAAGGCATCTCCACCAGACAGAAACTGTTGAACCGCAATTTGAATGTGAGGAAAACTCTTGACAAAATCTCATAGCTGACCTGAGAGATATTAGTAACACACAATTTCAATCTGTGTAAATATAATACAGATTGCCCACAAACAGCCCAAGAACAATAAGCAGCCCAAAGAAGATCATTTTGAAAGGTCTGCCTCCTTAAAGTTCTGTTCCCTTGACATTTTTCATTTCTGTACTTCATATTGCCTATACTCAAACCATGAGGTGCTGCTCCCAAGCCTATCTCACATTAGTGATTATATTTTGAAAAAGATATCACCCTCACACTGTTATTCCATAAGCTTTAACTGCTAACATCGATTTAATTAATAAATATTTATTCAATTGTAATACTTTTCAAGCCGTAATTTACAGATATCGTATTGTATTTTAATAATCACACATCAGCATTGCTCAATACCTCTGTTGCCTACGGTACATTTCCATATATTATAATATAATAATTTAGGAAAGATTTTGCGGGTATCTTAAAATTACCCCCTTGAATTATTATGGAACAAAACCAGTAAGTAATTCTGTACCATTTGCAAATTCCTATGGATCGATATGAAATGAAAATATTTAGAGACTTATCTAGAAACAATATATTTTATGCTTACAACTCTTAAAAAAAGTTTATCGTCATTAATATCAGCAAATTAAATCTGGTAGACAACAATTAAAGACAGGGTAAACAAGAAAGGTTTAGAGATTCATTTGAAGAAAGGAAGTATAAATGACTCATGGAGATCTGTCTCCTGCGATAAGCTGCTGTTTATCCCTGCCTCATAAACCATCTTCCCGGCCTGCACTTTTGTTCCACTTTAATAACATTTGCATACTCACTTTACTTAAGGTTCCTGTTCAAGAGATTTCTAGTGGAACAAGACTAGGATTGCAACGATTGTTTGGATTTACACGGTTCGCGTAGTTTATATAGTTACCTCAATGGATAAAACATTTTAATTTTATGAAAATGTACAGTATTAGATTTATAGTGAAACTAAAACAATATATACAGTACAATAAACATAATTTGTTATGAAATTAAAACCCAACATGTTTCTTTCATTTACTTTTAGAACAACTTTCTTCTCAAAGTGCTAAATAACCAACATAAAGATCTCTCTTAGACTTTAAACAATTAATCCTTAATATTCAGAATAATCAGAACAAGGGATCAATTATAAGGCGGATTAGTGACAGGGGTAATAGTACTAACTCGTAGGGAGATCAATCGCGCACTAGAAAACTCGCTACAGAGAGATCTCATAATTGTACCTTCCATAGTTTCAGCCCTTACAAAAATATGAACCTCTAAGTGGTTTAAAGAATTATTGATTAGTTCTTCGGAGAATTCAAGAGGGTAAATAGTGGCTGTATTGGTGTTTGGGTTATCCCAGTTACCAAGCATCTTCGTAGCGTTGTCATTTCCTTCTGACGTCGGAATAGTCAGTACTATCGATCTATCAACACATGACGTTAGAACAATCATATTTCAATGGGAATTCAATAGGAATAACTGGTAGTGATCTTTTGACTCATTGAATATAATGGTCATTATTTGAAACTGTAACATTCTATATATTATATACCACTCACTTAAGATTCACATTTAGAATGTCGGCTGTGACCCTCACAATATCACATGAAGTCATTACTGTCTAGAGGGACTGGTCAAATACGTTGAGCAATTAAGGAGCTTGATTCTACACCATCGTCTAATTCTATGCAGCCATTGAAGGCAGCCCGTTGGGTAATATATATACATAACAAGTGTAAATCAAACGAATTTAATGGTGAAAGTATATTGAATATTATAACAAGTTATAAATATCAAACATCTTACTAAATCAAATTAGTATAACAAAATGTTAAAGCCCTAGCTGAGAGGAAAACACAATTGCGTTAAGACTATAGAAGAAGGGAATCGCATTGTTTGAAAATAAAATATAGTTCAATCATTTTAGCTACATATTTATTAAGTTTTGGTTCATCTATTGAGTTTTTAAAGCTTATTTTGTTTATAGTAGCCGGGTAATTTACACAACTCTGCAAAAGCGTTATCTACCTCAATATACACGTCAAAGCCACATTTAATTGTGATAGGTAACAGGTTGTCAGCTCCAGGCAAGCACTTGGTAGAGTTTGCCAAGACGTGCAGGTCTATTACACCAACACAATTGTAGATTACAATTATTGAAATTGTAAAGTGATGGCGGCGCAATAATTTCGGCCGTTGGAAGATTTTATTTGTGATTAAATATACTGTACAACCATTTGTCCGCAAGGGAAGGTTCACAAAAGAAGAATTTCCCACACATCTGCTGTTTTAATAAGCGATAGTCTTTATACTCTTCTTTATTTTAACGATCAGCTGAAATGTACATTAAATAAACCAAGTAAGTATTTGGATGCTGAACTCGAATAGTAGAAATGGAAACTGATAGAAATTAGATCTATCAGTTGCTATGAAGCCGCTAATGTATTTTTATTCTGAGGATTACACCTCATCTTTCATTGATTTGACACCGTGAACACTGTGAAAAGACAGCCTTAGAAAAAGACAAGACACAAAATCAGATTAGCTTACCTTACATCAACTTCTTTCTGTTCACTAAATAAAACACAGGGACTAGTTTTTGTGCATTATAAGTCCTGGTCAGCTATGAGATAAGACTATACACGAAAATCGAAGCAACAACAACATTCTGTATTCCCCAAGCTTAGTCTTATAGAAAGAGAAAGAACTTACTCTGGTATGTTGGGTTTTGTTTGTTAATTTATACGTTTATAGTTTATTTATATGTTAATAATATACTACGGACCAGATATAATTTAATAATCATTAATTTAATACCTTACAGTCAAAGGTTATCCCTTGTTACAAAAATAGTCTAGTTTATATTAATTAAAATATATAACAATAAAAAGTAACGTTTACAATACATTTTTATTTTATGTCTGTAATGTACGAGTATTCTGTTATAGTGTGACCGTTTCTATCATAGTATTATGCGGTTTTTATTTCTTTGTTTACAGTTATTCTTAACTGGTAGAACTATTTAACGGAAATTTAATTAAGTACCTGATAATGATAAGGTATATAACCAGCAAAGAGCCTAAACTGCTGAGACAGGTTTAAGCAGGATAAGCTTCACTGGCGAACTTGCCGGATCATTAACTAGTTATGGTTAGTTTATAATTCATTAAAATCTTGCAAAAGTGTCGTTAAGTTTACCCAAGCGTCAACTACTTCAGGTGACTTTGAATAATATAATAATGCTGACTGTATCTACTCTAATAACCTTTAGAACTTTCGGCGCGTTTCCATGCTATTTGTCTGAGTGTTAGCAAACAATTTACATTAGTCTTATAGAAACCATAGTTGCAACAAGAAAATTGCAGAGTAAATAGATTTGTAATAACATGTAATACAATCTTATAACAGTATAACATAATAATACATGTAGCATAACGATCTGAAAGATATCGCGAGACATGTATCATTTGTGGAAGTTATATTTTGTGTCAATCCTTTATTTTTACGTGAAAAAAATTAGTTCTTTAATGGCTTATGTTGGGATTGGTTGAGCGTAATTAGAACCTAGCACTCAGTAGGCTGACACAGTTTAACTTTTGTCTGCTGGGGGATTAAAAAGTACATTTCTGTATGATTGTCTGTGCACAGGATCTCTCAAGAATGAAATGAACTTTACATCTGACATTTGTCTTGCAAACTCAGTGAACCCTGTTGCGCGACACGTGTGTTGTGAACTCATATCCATCGATTGAACCTTGTATTATCACATTCACAACAAATCACAGTGATTAGACATTTGTTTGCCAAAAATATTTTTATTAAATGTAAAACCAGGTGAATCACAGACTATTAAACATAATGATGTTATAAATATCTCAGTGTAGATATAGTCATAAAATACAACTAAATCAACAACAATATCACGCCAGATGAGTTGAAAATAAGCATCTGGCAATCTTCAAATGGATGTAAATTGTGAAGTTTTCTCAAAGGGGCAAGTTCTCCTCGGCATTTCGAAAATGAGACAGTCAACTGCGGTCTGACGTTAAAACATCACTTTGTCCTCATTATTTTATAGTTACTGTACTAGCGGCCGGTTCAGCAATACAGCTTTAAATGTACTTTTTTCAAGTGATTTTACTTGATATCTGAATCAAATTTTCAGTGAAAAATTATTCCATACTTTTATAAAAGTACTTGCAAATTTATTGTTTAATTTATTACGTTTTACTGTTGTTCTATTTTGTTAAAATTTAGTAAAGAATTCTGCAATACGGTTTCTTTAGGACTTTAAATTTGAGAAGTTCTTTTTAAAGGCAAACCTTTGCACCGGTTTCAGGTTTTTTATTTAGATTTTCACATACAAATTATTTATTAAAGCAAAAGTCGTTAATTTATATTATTTGTAAATGCTCATGATCTTTTCAACCTGTTAACACAAGTTGTGTGAACGACATTATTAAACAGTTTAGCTACGATAATCAAACTCTGACTACTTAACTAGCGTTACGTATATAAAGCTTAGTGCAGCAATATTAAAATAATTTTATAAATTTTCAATTTTACCCTTCCGTGATGTATTTAATCACTACGTAATCAAGTTCAGAAATAAGTTTAAGCTAACTGGCGTTTGAAAGTTTCTATCATAATGGTAATAGTATTAAAAACCTGTCATTATAGTAAGCTCTTTCAATTATGAACAGGCGTTAAAAGTTTTAATTAGTGCTTGGAAATAATCCCAAAGTAGTCATATTTCAAGTATCATAAGAGGGCGGAGCTATTATCATATTCAGAATTAAAGTTAAAATGTGACTCAAGGAGGTCAATACAATTACAATGATGTTTGATCCACATTGTGGCTATCTACTCCCTTCGACAGTATTCTACACGAATATGGCATATATTTGCCTGAATAACTAGAAACAAACTGCAATGAGATAGATTTTACTTCCCTCCCACTCACACCACAAGATACCTCATGTTTTAGAAATTTTTTATAACGTTAAAAGCCCAAATTGGTTTTCAGTGCGAATATTCGGGACCTCCCAAGTAAAAATGTGCTATTACTTCCGCTCGTAGCACGCTCTTGGTTGTGTGATCCGGCTTCAACCGAACCAGATGTATTTTGACAAACATAGCGTGAAGAGTTTGCAGTTTCTGTTGCCCACTTACAGTAATTTTTCTCACTAGTTTGTTTAACTATAACCTCTTTTGAGGTTAACACACAATTTTCTACATTAGTGCCTTTACAATGCTGATTAAATTTTCATTGCTCCATTTTGGGATTGACTTAAAACCAACAAACATCGTCTTGGAAAAAGATTACACCTTTATAAACAGGAAAATGTAATAATAAAACCTGGTAATAATAATAGTCTGCTGTTAATTAAGTTCAGAATAGAACAATATCTTTTACGACTTCATTTCAATCCTGTGTAAAACTATCTAATTGGTTTGTGGAGATACACTATCGTAAAGAATACAATACGGTATGTGAGAAAAATGTCATAAAACACGGGCTTACTGGTTTCATAGGATATCGTGGATTGCTAATTTACAATAAACATGTAATACTTACATAACATTCTAATACTAAGTAGTTTGAACTGAAACACGATTATCTAATATATATATATATATATATATATATATATATATATATATATATTGTAAATTATAAGCTTTGATGCGTGTACTGAATATCTAAAATTAGGCATTGTTGTCTTAATGTTTCATGTTAACAAGAGGATTTAAATTTTAATATTTATCATATAAACCATGGGAAAGACAAAAAAATAGATTTTAACAATGAAAGGATAATACATCTAGAATAATGGGCGATACTTCCACATGAAGGATCGATATAGCTCCAACAAAAACACCACCAGAACTGGAAAAGCACGTTTGCCATTGTTAAGAAATTGGGGCTTTAATAAAGATAAAAAACGACTTTGAAGCGGGACAGGTTTTTATTGTGGAAGAACATTGTGCCTTCGGTATTTGTCCCATTGTCGTAGCCTTTATACGTTCCGTCCACATTTTCTGGACGTACAACAAAGATCCGAAAGCAAGACGGTTTTCTCTTTGTAAAAGTACAAATTTGTTCTACGTTCTCTCAGCAACCTCCTTTTAAACAAATAAGAAGAAAACAACATTCATGGCCATTTAAACATTTGAGTAACATAAAGTTAAATATAATTTCATGTTTTCAGAGAGTATTAATGTATTCAAATATTAAAAATATTAAAATATTTTTTATTTACTTGGCTAGAAGTTGAAACAAATATATAGCTAATGTAGTTAATTGTAACTCGCACATATCTTTGAACTTTTAGCAATATTTACGGTAGCATGAATAACAACATGATTTGGAGAGAAATGCCTATCTTGATATGATACTTATTATACCTTATTAAGATATCTGCAGGCGTGTGGAAGCGCGGTTAGGAGTCATGTAGAATCCATAAGTCACCTTTAAATATCAAATTTAAGATGTATTATTAGCTTTGTAGGTTAATTCGCATATAGTTGTTATAACAGTCATTTAAAGTGTGGAATTTCAACAAGTTATCTTAAAAGATTAAAACTCAGCTATCTTTTATATATATATATATATATATATATATATATATATATATATATATATATATGAATCGTGATTTGTTAAAAGGGCCCTAGTCCGTTTGGTAAAACTTTCAGGAATTAACAAAAACACCATCTTGTTTGGAAAATATTTACTTTATCTTTTATATTTTTTTAGTTATATTTAGTTTATTACTATTTTTAATTACTGAAACAATAGATATGGTGTTTTTTGTTCATTTATATTACTTTTTAAATTATTTAAAACTATGGACTTGTGCCCTTTTAACAAAATGCACTAAAAAAGGATAAAAAATAAACAATTTCTTACATTATTGTGGTTTGTGTATGCCTTTCCTTTCAAAATGGAACATTTTATGATGTTCCTCTTGTACGACTCAGGATAATATTTCCTCATCTTTGAAGTATTATTTTCAATTGCAAATTCTTCATTTAAAACAGGAAAACCGTCGTTTGACATGTTAAACACAACGCATTTGACAACAAAAGCAAGTTATAACCCTAAAATGCAGAAGGCTAATCTGGAACAACAATCTGGGAATGGGAAACGGCTGAGACACAAACTAAACAACACAGCTGGAGACAGTGCTGCCAACTAACGTTTTGTTAGAGGGGCACAAGTCCCGGACTAGTGCCCTTTTAACAAAACTTTCAATACCAAACAAGCTCTGTAGCTTATGCTATGTGGTGGATTTGTGCCTTTCTAACACAATTAGATGAATCTATGTCTAAAGAATGCAAAACAGTGAAAAAGTGAATTTCTCAAAAAAATGGACTAATGGCCTTTTAACAAATCGCGATTCATATATATATATATATATATATATCAAACATATCAGTGTCTATATAGATTCACTTGTAGTCCACATGTTAGGTGAGCATGCTAACCTCTGTACCTTACTTTGTATTAAATCTTTTATGTGAAAGGAGGAAAAACTCTCATTCTCATCATGAAATCTTTTGTCGGAAGAAAGAGTAAAGGTTCATCATGAAGTTTAACAGTCCCTAAGACGTGAAATAGGGTTGTAACTCTTAGAAGATCCACACAACCGGCTGGAACTTCCGGAATATCAAGTGCCTCGGAGAGCCCTGAAGTGAAAGCAGCATCACTTCAAAAACTAACTTCTTAATTTAAACAAGGTAAGTCTGATAATAACTTATAGAGTCCCATATTTTATGTGATTTTTGCTGTCATTATTTTTGGCTAAGGGTTATATAACCCGAGAGGCTGGAAAATTCCATTTCTATCTGTCTGCTTCTCTGTATGTATACAAACTGAGTATAGTCATATAATGTTTTAACATTTAACATTTTATTCAGATCAAATAGAAAGATAATAGAGTTAGATGGTTAATGTTAAAAGTCTGTGACAAGACTTGATTTCAACGCACTCTTGCGTTGCAGTACCCTCCCTAGTTGTAGCTACCTTGCATTGTAGGTATCGGAACCGTTGAATTTCCAGAGAAAAACCATGCATTCATATGGAAATAGCATGGTAGAAAGTTTGTTCAGTATAACTAATTCTGTACCGTAAAACATAGTCAGCACTTTGATAGTAAATCTTTTTTAGAGTTGTAGTTCATTTTAATATTATCTTCATTATCTCTTTTATATTAATTAAACACAAAACATTGGTATTTTATATTATTGCCAGGGTGTCTTCTATTATAAAGTAAAATTCGTTCCTGTAATATTGTTTACAATCACTATTTATGTTGATTGCCGTTATGCAGTGGGAAACCGCAAGTTTTCAAGTGACAACAGGTTTTAGCCGGACTTTTATTATTTTTGAACACTGCCATGAAACCTAACTTATTGTCCAAAAAATCTTACTGGATCATATTTGGAGAGATATCTTTGTAAAATACTTCGTCTTGACTTAGATTTAAAATGAATGAAACTTCGTTTCTACATAGATAAGAAACAGTTATATGATGGTCCATATCAAACCATGGAATTTGGCTAAACATTATTGTAGACTTCAACAGTAGGCTCCACAAAATCTATTTGCTTGCCGTGGGAATGTAAAAATATCTTTTCGGTATGATTGATTATCTGTCCACAGAAATTATGCATCTTAAAAATGAAATGCACTATAGACTTGAAATTGTTCATGCAATCTACGTGAAGTCTTTTACGCAAGATGTGGTGAAGTGTACTTCCAATATATGCATATAAATTGTTACAACGAGGTTTCCATCTATAAAGTATTTGGAAATTGTATTATATCATATTTAATGCTGTAAAATAAAAAAAAATGAAGTAGACTGGTGAAATTGGTCTAATAAATGAAGCAGTTACCGCCCTGTAACACTAAATTGAATTGATATGACTCAACCCGGAAGGTGAGAACCATATTTTTTAGAGTGAGATGCAACCCACCACTGCCGTGACGTGTGACAGCCCGGTTTACATGCAATCAACAGTAACACCAAAATTAACTGTTTTATTTATTTCTGATATTCTTTACTTGGAGACGTTTTAATAAACCTAGAGAAACATCAAGCCCTTCCCCTGTGCCAGTGATTACTCTTTTTTAGTAAAAAGGGCAAGGTGAAAGTAACCGGCTGTAAACTCCGCTAGCAGAAGCTTTGAGTTTCTATACCGTCCTCGTTGTCTTTCCTAGTTTTCTGTCCCCATTTTTCACATTCTTTTCTATGATGCAGAAATAAAGTGTAATGCAAATTTTTAAAGTCAGCATATGATCTTTACTGAGATGTATTACCACATGATATATTTACATTTTTCCCACAAGTCACGAAAATTTTAATATTGACTTTACGTTGCATTACTTTTATTTTACTCTATGAATAAAAATGCTAAAATATCATATGATTGTACTGAGCTTGTTAATAAATTTATTTATCTTATATTTTCTCGCTTCCATCATGGATACCCACATGATCAACGAAGAAACATGTGCTGACGCTCAGCCAAATCCCATGAAGTTACATGCACTATCATCTAACTCACTCATATGACCATATAGCTCAGTTCGTTTTCGAGATATCGTGTGGACATATAGACAGAAATGAACTTTTCCAGTCCCAAGAATGATAAAGCTTCGTTAATGCTCAGCCTATTATTTATATGTCCGACGCGCGACGGTTGGTTTTTTAGAGTCCAAAACTAAAATTACAGGGAGTTGAATCTAGTGCTTATTTCCTAACGAAGGTTTATAATATCAAATACATTACCCCTTCCAGTTGGCAATAAATAATGGGTAAAATTATAATTTCTGAGTTCAGCTTTGAGTAAACTGAAATGGTAACTATAGCCCTGCAGACTTATTCGGTGTTATATTCTGGTCTATAATTTGAGTGGTTTGAAGCTGACAGTTGTTTCCAAACGACAGAAACTAATTACTGATCAACCAAACAACAGTTAATTGGTCCTCGAGTAGTTTCAATTGAGTATTAAATTGCATTGGTATTAACAAAGTTGGACTGTTCAACAATGTTTGATGGAATTTAACTGTAAAAACCTACGACGCTCTTCTCATGTTAAATACGAATATAACTATGATTTACAGTGACATATGCATTAATCTAAGCACTGATCTCTAAAATAGCTAGTCCAATTGTAAGGCTTTTCAGTACCTACTTAGATATTATTTTCTTCATCTGAACAAGGTAAACGCAACTTATGGCACTGGAAATATCTGAGACCGGAATTATATTACAAAGGCCGAAAATCTTAACTTTTGATCAAAATTAAGTTTTCGAAATCTTTTTATTTATACATTTTGTATAGGGGCATTAGGGCAGGAAACAAAGCTATGGCGTTAGTAATGTAACTAATTCAACCAGAAATGATGTTCCTATACGCGCTAATCCGTTAATAAGAATCAGTTAAAATTTGATTTACCCTTTTAATCTCTTAATCATGTACACTGAAATAATAAGTGCCATACATGTGCCGAAGTCAATTTGATAACTACCATAGGGCTTCAACATATTAAATCATATATGTAAGAAGGCTACGCCCTTTGATTTTGATATTTTTTTGCGAAACCCCATGTAACTCACAGTTATATTACTAACTGTAATTATATTATATTATAATTACTAACTGTAATTTTGTAACTGTTTTTATATTACTAACTGTAATATAAAAAGTAACAAGTGTAAAGATACGGGAAGACTTCGGGTTAGCTTGAGAGCAGTGTGTTCGCTCCTCAACGGACAACATGACTCCAAATGGACCGATGTTTACCATTTTCATTTCCGATATAGAGGTAATAGATTTGGAGTTTTAAACCGAAAAATTCCCCAATTTAATTGATGCTAAAGACATCGTGTATATACGGACATACACAAAGATAAAAATCAGCCTTCTTCATCAACTAATGGAAGAGACTGCGCTAAATGCTCATCCAGTTAAACCTCTTAGTGGCTAGTATTGAATTCAGTACATGAATAAGTACTACATACGTTTTCTTCTACAGCTTCCGTACACAACCACACACATTCTAAGTTCACTAGCGTCTTCAAAACAAATTAAATAAATATAATCTGCATTATCCAGTGACAGTCATCTTTTGCTTATCATCAGGCAGAAGATGTGTCAATATCAAGGAATATTAACAGTCGTATAAGCAAATACGAGTGTTTTCTTAGTTTTAAGCAATGATCCGAGTTTTAACACTCTAAAGCTTCGCCTATATAGTTAAAAATCGATAAAATTTTAAGTATTTGACTGGAAATACATACTTAACTGTAAAACGATAAATAAATTAGACCTTAAAACAAAAATACATGAGATTTATGTTCCATACACCCTATATTTCATTAATAATCTCAAACAACAAAACTAACAGACAGAAATAGGATTACTTTGATTAGCAACTATTGGAAGAATTACACAGTATATATTTGATGGATATTGGATCATAAATATTAAAAGCCAACGGTAAAGTGAATAGTACTATTTTAAACTTAAATCATAGATGATTTATGGATAGGTCAATCCATATTATAAATTTACTTTTAATCAATGTAATCGTTTTTGACGTTAAGAGTAATAATGTTACAGTTCCAGTGTAAAAAGAGTACATCGAAAAATGAGTTGCTATTTAGCGTATTAATTAACTTTACTCGAAATGGGTATATATGTAACACACGGGCTATTTTCCTGACAAATTCCTATCAATTTTCTTTATAAGAATTCTATCTGCATCTGCATTCAAGCTTCGTGTACTTCCTTTAAATTATAAATGTGTTTATACAATTCTTCCCTCTCTGTCACGAACTCATTCTAGGACGTAATCTTAAAAACCAAATAACATGTCGGTGAATGTTTATTATAACTATGACCAGAAGCCTTATCTACAGAATGCACGATGTTATGTCACTATCATACCGGTTTTACAGACCATGTCGTGTTTAATTATCCCTATTAACAGTGTCAACACATACTCTTGTGACACTGCCCAATTAGCGTTAGCTTCCTTGCCACATACGAGAATACAAGATAATTATAGTTTTGTGTGACCTAAATACGTTGCGTGGAAATTTCTGTGTATTACATGCATGATCAGCAAATATTTGTATGCTTGGTTAGGATTAGTAAGCCGAAACAACAATACTGTAACCTATGATTTCCCTTCACCTGGTTAACAGTTGGACAAAACAAACATCACATTTATTCATAGTCTAGCCCTCTCGTACAACAGTAGAATATAACTAACTATTTCATTCAAGGAGCCCTACAACCAAAGACAATTTTAACCCAAACGTCTCATTCAGCGTTAGAACCATTCAACAGAACTCGTTAGTGATGCGCTATTTTACGCCAACAGTAGGCCTATGCCCTAGGTCTGCCATCGTATGTCGCTGCGACGACGACGCCATTTTGAATTTATATACATATATATCCTATATATAATATAATATGCTGAAGATGGAGCTTGTATTGGCTATCATTAATTTAATCACCACATTGATATTATAAGAACCAATATTTATTGCTTTTTATTTTGCATGGTCTTTCGGTAGTCTTACAAAATAAAAAATATAAATATTGCTTCTTGTAATTTTAATGTAGTGATTGATTTAATTAATAATGTTCGTAATTTGTAATAGTTGTCTCTGAAGTGAGAACTAATTATATATTGTGCTCCTCCTGGAAGTGCTAAATCTATTTCAAAGCAAGATAAAGTTTGACTAAACCTAACTAATACGTACAAATCAAATTAATTTCTGCTAAAGTTTTCACAGGTATCGTCGAGCCGCAGTTATTATTAGTACTGAGTGGCAGTAGCAGCTACTGTGTCAGATCTGAAACTGTTGTCTATTGATTCTGTATAAGTATAAAGAGGCTTAGGATATACCTGTTACTGACTTTGAGTTCAGATACTTATGACTGGTCGTATATTCATTTAGTAAACCTGGTCAATAGGACTGTTCAATTCATTTTAAGACTAAGTCTTGTCCAGATACTCAACTATTATTATTATTATTATTTTAAAATATATTAATATGCTTGAAGCTTCTTCTATTTTCGAAAATGTACTGTCCTGTCACATTCCCAATGTACGATGAGATTATTGCAGTTTTTACCGGAACATAGGTATAATAGGTTAAATTGTGAAATTACTGTACAATGATATTCATGCCAGTTTAAAATCGGTTATGTTCTTGAATATATCAGGCAAAACTAAGAAATGCTCGACAGTTTAGACAAGAAAAATTTAATTATTTTTTTAATAGTCATTTACATTATTTATTGTAATATTCGCCCAAACATCGTGGAGAGCCTAATAAAATCCCCATATAAAATAACATGGTAGTAAACTGGACTTGCTCATTGTATATAGCGAAAATAAATTTTATCTGACGTTTGGTATAGCATAATCATACAATTCAATCTTGTCTATGTACAAATGGATGTTCATGCAAAATTCCAAAGTATTCATATGAAATCTTTCTCGAGATGTATTTCCACAGTCTATTATATTTTCTTTTTACTCTATGATAAAAGCGTTACTTGTTACAATCTCATATTATCGTACACAGTTTTTGGGCAAATTTATATGTTCAGCTATTTTGTCGTTTCCATCTTGGTTAAACTTAGACCAATGTTTAAAATATTCTCTAACGCTCTGTCAAATATCATGGAGTGACGTGCACCATCATAGAGCTCCTCATATATAGATTAAACTTCATGCAAATTTTAAATGTTTAAATTTTAAATACTAGCAGACAGACAGAAAGAAATTAGATTTCTCTAGCCCCACGAGAGATAGGCTTCGCCTATTATTACTTAGAGTATACAAGAAACAATAAAAAAGTTTAGCTTCATTTGAGAAGTATATTTAATCAATAAAATTAGAATGAGTAATTATATAAAGAGTACGTTTTTCATTTATTAGTATTTACTATAATTTTTTAGTATAGAATTAAATACACGTTTTGTTTCTAGACAACCAGCTGTAGAAAAGGAGCTCTTGCAGTCCTCAGAGACCCCAAGTCAGTTCCGGTAGTGATTTGTCTCGTGTTGTTTACTGTAAACAGCTGACGTCCCCCTAGAGATTGTCTCCCCTGCTACACAGCATAGTGGGTGTTAGTTCTACGTCCGTCTTAACCACACATACACAAACCGATCATATTTGTTTTGGTTTAAAGATTGGTAATTTTTGTTTAGGTTTAACTGTTTTATAATAGGATTACGGAATTTGACGACGTTTTTACATTAAAAGAACCACTGTTATATAATAATATTATCTTTTTAAAGGATTTTGATTATTACTATTGAATATATTTTAAAATGCAGCATAATAATAATGTTGTGTTTAGGAAAAAGAAGTTGAAATTTATAGTTTCGATGAAACTGTTTAGTTCGATAGGGAGGGAGTATAATTGAATTTATGTTTTAGAAGATAATTAAATATATTGTATGTACCAAAGAAAAACGTTTCAAAAGTCTCAGTTCGGAATATTAGTATGATGTCTAAGCTATCTTACAAATTAGGAACTTAATTGCACAAAGAATCCTGTTAAAATCTATGTTTGTATTTGTGTATTTAAGTAATCCAAATTAATATTTATTAATAGCTTTTATTCAGACGCCTTTTACGCAATGTTAACAATTTAGATACTTCTTAACTCGTAATCTATTAGAACCATTAATAAGAGGTAAGCTTCTTCAGTCATTATCAATCAATCATATAATAACCTTTTCACCATAATGTTGTTCTTACTGTGACTTTCATTATTTTAAATTTATTCTAAAATCAAAATGCAATTTAATAATTCCTAAACTGTTTACCAAATTATTTTAAAAGATGTAATTTGCGTTAATTACTTGGTATAAAAATAATGCCTTATGCAATGGAAGGGGGCTGAAATATGAATGAGAAATTATTTTACAGTACAACAATAAGGATAATCACGGGTTTCTGAAGATATATTTAGTAAAATATTCAGAAAATCGTACAGACAACCACTAAAAGTCTCTTGATTGGGCAGAACCTGCTGCGGTAAGTAAGAGAAGGTAAAACTTAGCAAGTGCCGGCGGTGATTCCAACCCCACAATTTGGCGTGTGCGAGAGAGAAATAATTGATGAAGTCTCTGCACTTTTAGACAACGTGTATATGAAAACTGCGTACTCCGATAACAAATAGGAGTACGCCATACCACATGTGGCATAGCAGGCTTTAATGAAAGATTTCAAGTTTATAGTTAATTTTTTTTATTAAGTTATTTTTACCTCCGACAAAAAAAAGAAATTGCATCAACCTACTGAGTGACAGTCTTCAACAAATTCCATGGATGTACGTGTACCATCATAAAATTCATTGGAATCTACATATGAAATCTATCACGAGATATCTTGCCGTAAGGTTCATTCACATTTTTATTCATTAGTGTTCCTCGCATAGAAATAAAGCTGCAAGTCTAAAATTCTACACAGCAAGACACCATAAGAGTACACTGTTTGTTATACATTTATTTTTTCTGATAATTTCTCTTTGCCACCATGGTTACATATAGGACCAGTGTAAAGATATTGACTAACGCTCAGCCAAATCCCACTTCGCTATCATCGAAATTAGTGTTCCTCACATAGAAATAAAGCTTCAAGTCTTCATCTCAGCTTTTCCAGATATTGTGCAAATAGACAGACATACATGCAATTGTTCCAGCCCTTTGAATCATACGCATCGCTAATGTTCAGCCACATAATAAGCACCAAGCCTACATTAAATTACCATTCTCCGAGACGTTACGTTTGAAAGTTGGGTCACATATGAAATAGCTTACTACAGAAAATGTAGATCATAGATCGCTTTAATGACAAGGACCACAACTGAATGTTTCCTGTAACTGAGGCTTTGCCCTGGAAATAACGATATTAATAATTAACTCACTTTATAATTATTTTCAAACTTTGGAGACATATTTTAGGCAAATTTTATAAGCCCACACTAAACCTTGCAAAGTCAATTAAATGAATCAATACATTTGTGTCAAATTATCTAAAGTAGGATGGAAACCTATGCCCTGCTTGTAGAATTAGGGACTAAAATTCACATGTATTATTGTCTGTTTCTGTAAGTTTTAATTCGTTCAGGCAATTTATTTAAACTGGGTTTGTTAGGATCGGTTTGAATTTCCATAGAGTTTTGAATTCAAACTAGTATGTTTGAATGAAGTGATTATTTGCAAACATGCTAAATAAGATTAATCAGTTCATAATTTTTCAAAATTAAGTAAGATAATTAGTAAATTATAACAAAATACTCCTAAAAGCACTTAATAAAACGTATAAATGAAGCATATTCACCCTACCCATTTATCAAATTAAATCTACCAATATAGCGTTATTAAACCTCATGAAATTTCTATATACAACGTCAAGGATACGTTGTAACCATTTAAGGAGACTTTTAAGTGACATCCTATAATGTGACAAGAATTCGGTTTCTTACTTTTATCATTTTCAGCTGTGTATTTATGGGAGCTAAAACTCAGCCCTGGCATCTGATAGCTAAACCTTGAAGGCTTCTTATTTTGTATTCTGAGGTAGGATTCATTATCTGACTAAGCCTCCAAGCTTTTCTATTACTTCTTCTTAATATCTGGTAATTAGTGAGACACTAATATTGTCTATTTTGTGTTGAAAAGTTTGAGCTTTCGAATAGTGCAAGAAACAAAATTATGGTTTCATCAGACAAAACTTTATTTACCCGATTGCTTCAACATGAGAGGAGAGATATAACGATATTCATTGAATTGGAAAGTATATTTTTTATAAAGCTATAACGGTTTAAAATTTTTCAGAACAATTAATATAACGTTAGAAAGTTAATTTAATAATGTTGTAATATTAATTGTTGATGTCTACTGTATTTTAATTACTCATTATCGTGCTTTTAACCACGATAAGGGGGCGAGGTATGTTGAGACGCGACTCTTCGGTTGAGAATGTAAATCTGTAGAAGAATCTGTTAAAATGTGGGACAGAAAGTGCTCTCTAAATAACAACAAGTTCTGGGTGACAATAACAAGACGTTGATTTATTAGAGAACTAGTTTTACACGTTTTAGTCTGTAATTAATGACATTTTGAAGGAGGATATTTATTTCTACGCTATTTACAGTTGCATAGTTAAGACCATGATGCTTGTATTAAGGCTTTATGATGTATTAAGGGTTCATGATTTAACATTGGTATTATAATATTTTAATGCAGTTGTATATTAGCAATATATCTAGTAGAGTAGGTTTTAGTTTAATATTTAGTACAAGGCCCTTCGATAGCCTGGAAAATACTTCCAAGTAATTCATACGCCAAATCGAGCTTATCGAGTGACCATTGGACCTATAGTCCAATTTAAAGACCGTATCTGTTTTGGTAAACCCATCGCGTGGTCCCGTCTGTCTGTATGTCCACCGTCCGTATGTCTGTATCATAGTCTGTGACATGGCCCGCTTCAATAGCCTGGAAAATACTTCAAGTAATTCATACGCCAAATCGAGCTTATCGAGTGACCATTGGACCTATAGTCCAATTTAACGACCGTATCTCATTGGTAAACTCATCGCGTGGTCCCGTCTGTCTGTATGTCCACCGTCCGTATGTCTGTATCATAGTCTGTGACATGGCCCGCTTCAATAGCCTGGAAAATACTTCAAGTAATTCATACGCCAAATCGAGCTTATCGAGTGACCATTGGACCTATAGTCCGAATTTAACGACCGTATCTGTTTGGTAAACCCATCGCGTGGTCCCGTCTGTCTGTATGTCCACCGTCCGTATGTCTGTATCATAGTCTGTGACATGGCCCGCTTCAATAGCCTGGAAAATACTTCAAGTAATTCATACGCCAAATCGAGCTTATCGAGTGACCATTGGACCTATAGTCCAATTTAAAGACCGTATCTGTTTGGTAAACCCATCGCGTGGTCCCGTCTGTCTGTATGTCCACCGTCCGTATGTCTGTATCATAGTCTGTGACATGGCCCGCTTCAATAGCCTGGAAAATACTTCAAGTAATTCATACGCCAAATCGAGCTTATCGAGTGACCATTGGACCTATAGTCCAATTTAAAGACCGTATCTGTTTGGTAAACCCATCGCGTGGTCCCGTCTGTCTGTATGTCCACCGTCCGTATGTCTGTATCATAGGTCCCAACGGAGGAGACATGACCCGGTCGTGGTCACTCACAAAGTCTTTCGCTTTGTTCTCTATTGGACAGAGTAGTCTTGGGTCTCGATGTCCTCTTTCCTCGTACTCGTTATCAGTCGTACCGTCGAAGCCGTTCTGGAGACATGGTCCGATCGCTGTCGCTCACCTCTTTGTTCTCGTGGTAGTGGAAGAGTCACCCTGGGTCCCGATTCCCCTTCTTAATGCGATTGCCAAAGGAGTGCTGCGGTGAACTCTCCTCGTGTGAGATGAACAGGTAGATGGTTTCTCTCTAAACTTTTGTCTACCCCGATTACAGTGATAGTTCTCAGTGAAAACCGAAAATGACCTATTCTCCATAGGATCCCATTGCAGCCCTGGAAGCCCTGGACAAGCTGAAATCCTCTCCATCGGATCAAGCGAGGTAAGAATCTACATCAACACGGTGAGTTGGCATATATCTTTATTACATGCACCTTTCACTACCAAATGTTAATCCCCGTCCTTCCATCTCGGTATATAAGCTTTATCTCTTAAACTTAACAGCAATCGTTACTGAAATTACTATGGTGAAAATTTAATATACAGTACTATGTCATTTAGTCACAGATTTACTTGTGTGTATGTAAACAAATATTATTTTATAAAATAAAAAACTGAATATATAATTTTAAATAGAATCAATATCGTTGCATACTACGTCTACAATAAAATTTACAAGTAAACAAATACCCTTTATTCCGGCGTTTTTACTTAACTGAAGTCCACTGTTGATTTCAGGACAAACAGGAAATTGTTGAATAAAATTAGAAATATTTTTTGCTGTGAACGTATAGAAATCGAAAATTATAGACATATATTATTCAAAATGCCTATAAGCTTAGCTTCTATGTCACATTATATAACTGTTGTTTTTGTTAGTCCCTTAAACACAGATGTTGATATATTGAACATTCTTTGTATGTTAAACTATTGAACATAGTTATGTCAAACTAATAAAGCATTAAAACACCTGATTGTCTCACTTTTTGCAGAACTGAATTGGGATGATTTGAGTATCATTAAGAAAATACTATCATTGATCCTTTGTGTTTATGTTCGTTTATTTTATATAAAAGAAACAGAATAAAACAAACAACTAAGACATAAAAATATCTAAAAGTGCCTTAGTTTGTCCCTTACCAAGTACATGCAGATGAAAATTTAAGGACAATATGGGACGTGCTCAAGATTGTATAATATTAAAAAATGTTATAGAATATATTTAAGCTATTAGCCGTATCTCTATAAATATATAATTACAATTAAAAAATATTAAATTTAATTTTTTAACAAACTTTGAACTTTATGCTGTAGACATTGGTCCCAATTTGAAACTGAAACTGCTGTTGTTGAAGTGGGACATTAATTTGATTATATTTCGGAAAGCTAATCTTGTCAAATAGTTCAAAAAACTTGTAAGCCAAGATCTTGTAATATGGTATAGTATTTGTTAGTATATGTAAAGATTTCTTGCAATTGTATCATTATTTCATAATATTTAATTTCACTTGTTATGTTATTATTATTATTATTATTTGTTTGAGGTGCAAATAATCATAAGTTAAGAATCTGAATAATCTAACTGTAAAATCTAAATGACTTAGTTTGTGGAAAGGGCAAACAATTGAACCAAATCAAAAGTCAAGTTAAACATCAATTGCACAACAGTCACTAATTATGAATGTTTTGATCATCATTGGATTAATATCAATATTTAAAGAAGGTGCATCGCTACTGATAGCAACAAAAGTTGCTTACCACAGAGGGTAAAGAGGTTCACAGAAAGTGGCATTACCGAAATTCAGTTCGTGAGGTCAAGAACCAACCGGTTATATACATAGTTAAACTCTTATCTGGTTGAATTTCCCGAAACAAGGAACACTCGAAGTGAAACAGGCCCCACGGGCGAAGTTGTTTTAGGCAAATGGTTTCTTTATTTGCCGCTCAAATGGCCCTTTACTCTTTAAACTTTAATACAAGTACATTACCTCCCTTTACGTATTCTTTTTAGGTAATATGATACAGCTAATTTACTCCATTATCTTTAGATACTCATATCACAATTATAGCTAAACTATGTTCTACTACGGGGTTTAATATACTTATAATACAACTTCGTTTGATCAAACTATATATTTGTTTACTTTTATTGCAGGCCATACATTTATAATACTAATTAGTTAAATATTAGTTTAATATTGTTTTTAATGCACTATGTAGTTTAAAATTAGAAGTATTGTGGTAAAAATTGAAGGAACGTGACGAAAGATTTCACACAAAAGGTTACCAGACGGACAGCCTGCTCTTTCACCTTGAGACCCCAAAATAATAAATAACAGTTCTTCTTTAGACCGAGAGGAACCTATGCGCTAAGTCTATAGATCAAGAGTAAGAAAAACTAACTAAGAAAAACCTATGAGAAAACATAAGACTTATGACACAGACAGAGAGACGTACTACACGATTTTAAGAATATATATTAGATCAAAAGCTGCAACGTTTCAAAGATTTAATCAATTAATTAAAAATGATTTAGATTTCGCATTAAACCTTCATCCAGTTATAAAATATAGTAATACATAGTGCTATAAGAACAAAAAATCTAAACAAAAATATTGAAATATAATGTATATATTTTATTCATTATTTAGGTGAGAAGCATAAAATATTGAAGATTGTAAGAAAATATTATTTATATATTAGTTTTGAAACACATTATGTATGTAATCAACTGATTTTGAATTTGTCTTGTTTACTACTATAATAAATTTATGAAATTAAAATAGTATTCCAAAAACTTTAATATTGTACTGGAACTACAAAAAATATTAATCTAAAATAGCTATTTATTATTTCTGAAAACGGGATACATTAGAAACTAAACAACTTCTTTGAGGTTGTGTTTTGTTAACTAGGCTATTCATTCCCAGTCTTCAATTTTAGACTTACTAGACATCCTGAGTTCCTAAATTTCAATAGATTATTTTACAAATAACAATTCCCTGAAACCCTCAGGATAGTAATAATTATTAGGATAATCTAACATTTAGACATATTTAAGATCTCCAATAAAATAATTTGCTATATCAGTAATAACATTTTAAAATGGGCTTCTAATTATTGACAGTTTGAATTATTGTTGTATAAAAAATTTAGGTCACCTCCTAATTAATTAATAACGATCTCATCAAGTGAGATGTATTATCAGTACTTTGAAGCAAGAGCTGTTAAGCCGAGAAGGGGGAGATCCCCAGAACGGCTCAAGCCTGTGTTAAGCTCTTAGACTCCTTGAAGCAGTTAAACTCCAACTGGTGATAAATGTCTGATAGCTTTAATATTTAACTAAATTTTAAAATGTTCTCCTAAAAACCCGTTCTAAATAAAGCAAATTTAAGTAACAATCACAACTTTTTGTCATAAGATATTATCGTAAATATATACTGAAAACAAGAATGAAAGCTTTTGTTTATATAATTTTGTGAAATTTTATCAAGTAAACACACAGTCATTCTGTTTTATTTTACCATCGATTTTGTGAACTAAATACTTACTAATAACTAAGATTAGATAATAGGGGATTGGGTTTAATCAAACAATTTATTCTTCAATGAATGAAACGTATAAAAGTTTCAATTTTATCCAATATATTATTGTTTAATTTAAATAACTATCATAAATAAAGATCTCTATATTTATTAATGGAGTTGTATAAGTATAAACCAATAGTGTTTTAAAATTCTACTGAACTAAACAGTTGTTGCCTTTCACTATGACAACTTAGTATCGTATATATTTATATTTTTAATTATTGCCCTCCGTATTTCACTACCAAACAAAGTTAAACAAAACAAGAGGGGACAAATAATAATAACGAGCCAGTTGGTGAAAGGTGAAGTGGATGAATGGCAACTCATGAAGTTATTAATAACACGGGCAAGACAGAGAGCTCTGGGGGTAACTCAAGAGAGATGGATGGCGAGGCTAACTTGGTGGTGGCGCAGGGAGGGTTCGCTTATGCCGAAGTGTGTACAAAAGCAAATATAGATCAGAGTTAAAAATTGTCTTACCTTTACTTTGAAACGTTTTATCTTATTATGTATTTTACATTAAACTATGCAGCAGCGTCTATGTAAAGTTTGACTAACTAGAGAAAAACGTTTGTGTTATTAATTCATTATTATTGTCATAGTAAAATTGTACAAATCTAACGTAAAATAAATTGGCAAGTATAAATTACAATAATAAGTTACCTTTCTTTATTACTATAAGCAGGATATCTACTTACCATATTCTACTTGTTAACATACCGTACTCGAACCGTTCTTCTAAATATACTTATCCAATTTACCATAACCTTTCTTTAAAAGCATATTGAAACTATCATTATTAAAATTCATTATTGTGGTTTACTAGGGAAATTCAAATGACATTCAAAACAATAGGTGTCTGATAATGTACTTATACTCAGAGATCTTCTCAAGTAGATTTCATTTTCTGCTCGGTTATTACTTCATGGGAAAGTTTTATACACGTTTTTATGTGTTTTGTTATGGTCAAAGTCTCTTGTCCATTGTTTCCAGTGCTCTCTTTTGTTTATATAATTCTTGTTTAGACTCCTTGTGTTTATTTAAGATAAGGAGACAGCATATACAAGCTAAAGTATGAATGATCAAGTGATAGCTTCAGTGCGTTAGGTTTTATTCACCTAACTATTATTCTAAAGCATAACCAATATGCTGACAGCTAAGAAAATGTTGTGGTTAAAATACTGGAGATTCCTTTAAAGCAGGCCATTGAAAATTGTAAAAATGTAAAATGTTTAGCAGTAGCTTGATCCTAACTGAAATATGTAAGCTATTTGAATAATTGCTGCTAAAATCGTTTTTTGCAGAAATGTAAGCCTTTTCTTCCATTAAAATCTAGACTTAGAAAGACTACATTTTAAAAGATCACTAAGGAACCTTGAACTATGGGAATATTACAGACTATTTTGGGTGATGACAGTTTATAATTCAAGTACATATTTTGACAAATAGCAATAAGTTTATATTTGAGAACGCTCATAACAAGCAAGATAACATTAGCAATTCTACAGCCTCAACACTATCTGAGTACCGATAAAAGAATCATTGCAGTAGCAACGTTACCCCAGGGACCTGTCGAGTTCTAAGTGCAACTTGACCCTACAGCAGATAAGGGTTGCAACAGTATTTATAAAGCTAACTATTTTCTATAAAATACCGAATTAAAATATTGCGATAGACTTTTATTGCTTTCTCAATACGTATTTATTGGACTATAAAAATTTCTTGGATTGCGATTGAAGTCCAAAACAATGATGTTTTTAATTTCTCATTTTATTATAATCTTATAAATAAAAATGAATCGATAAATATGTTGATAAGCCATAATATTCAAAACAGGTGGACCAATTTGGAAATATTTTCTAATATTCCTAGGATTCGGAGGAAAGCTTTTATGAAGAGAGAAATCTTAAAAATTTCCTGAAATATTTAAGGATTCGGAAAATAGTAAAATTTTATATGATATAACCAACAGTAAACAGCTGTTGGACACAACTTAAATTTATCAAAAAAGGCAAAACAAATTTGTTCACATTTAAATAATTTTAGAAAATATTAAATATATAGCGCTTGATCAGTAGAGTAATTCATGAGATAAAATTATAATTTATATTACAAATTGCACAAGTGACGATTTTAACCGTTTATAGAATTAGAAATAATATTTAAATCCACATTTATGGAAAAAACTATACATGTATGAACATAATTTACTCTAAACTAGTAAGTTTCCTTGACATTGTACATGACATTTGTACTGCTGCTTAGAAAAACAGAGTGTAAACACAAATTTGCCTGAACGATCCATTCTTTCTCAAACAACAGGCCGAAAAACAATAAAAATTCTACCTTATTAAAAAGTAAACTTTTAAATTGGTAATAAACATAGTGTCAAGAATTTTCCACTTATACCGCAAACACAACATAAAGCAGTGGAAATGTTTTTTTTAAAATAAAATAGTCTTTTTAAGCTTACGCATGGGTATATTCTCATGATCAGGATTTAAAATCAAAATCAACCATAGCGCGAAAGACCAGAAGTAGACTCTTTAAAGTAAGATTTCGTAAGTATATCTTTTCTTGGTCGGATGAACAATGCAAACTCAACGGTGAAACAAGAAATAAATTAGACCGTTAGTAAATTGAACTGTCGGAACAGAAAATTTTTGATTGCTGTAATTTTTTTCGTGTGTAAGTATATATATATATATATATATATATATATATATATATATATATATATATATATATATACTTACTTACACACACACACACACACACACATATATATATATATATACATATACAAGGCTTAAAAGAATAGAAGTTAATCAATATTTCAGAAAATAAATACTTATACAAACTGTTTAGTGCAATGTTATTTTTATTTTTCATCCAATTGCATAAACCCTAGTACACATTTAAAAGGCAGGCCTATATTATCACTGTTAAAATTTGGTTCGATTCGGTTCAATGGCTTTTTAAATTACACAAAAACAATTATGTTTTTTTTTTCAAAAAACGCATAAAAAACCTAGCCTAACTAAAAAACAATTCTTTCCTTAGTCTAAATTAAAAGACCTTTATTATTCGACAACGATTAAGCAGTTAAGTTGTTTGTAAAAAAACAATAAAATTCCAGCACACAGACTAATGAACAATAGAAACATAAAAAGAGAATGTGCAAGTTAGTTAACACACTCAAAATATTTTATTAAAAATTAAACTTTGCATGTATGAGAGTGTAACTATAAGTTGCCGTCTTTTTAGATTTCGAGCCCAGAATTCTGTGCAGGCATGTTAAAAATAATTACGTATTGAATAAAAAGTTAAATATATGTATATATGTCACATCACTGAATTCAAAATAAAACGCACTATACAAATTGTTTAAAAAAAGACTTTTTTTAAAGAAAATAGACTTAAATCTACCCTTAAATGGTGTTGCAACTAGACAATCTATATTTTGTTTATCTATACCCGATGCCATAGAGCAATGAATTTTACATACGCGTAATTCATGGTCTCAAAAGATAAATTTAAGATTTATCCTAAAGATCAGCCACCCATAGAGGGTTGAATTGAGTTGTAGAAAAATTAACTTTTTACCCATTTCCCAAAGTCTTAGAGGAATAAAAGTTAATCAATATTTCAGTATAATAAATACTAAGGCATCTAATATAATTGTTCATGTCCAAGCTTGGACACAATAAGACTTTTTTAAATTGTTATAGATACTCCCTAGTGGATATTACGCAGCACCTTGCGTGACCCCTTTAAAATATTTATTGATAGGGCGTCTGGAAAATAATAGCACCTAGACGGTCCCTTTAAATAGTTTTATAGATACAGCCTTGGCTAATGATAGCCCTCGATTGTTTGCTAACATTTTTAATAATACATTCCTGGCAAAATATAGTACCACCAACTACTCCTTTGAAATATTATGTAGATGTAACCCTGAGGGAAAGTAGCACCCTAAGTGCCTCTTAGAAAAGTTTTATAGATACGTCCCTGGCGGATACTAGCACTTGAATGTTCCCGTAAACTTTAAATGATAAGGTCCTGGTGGACTAATATTCACCCTCAGTTGTCCCCCTAGAAAAGTTATAACAACGAATCCGATGGTTAGAAGCATCCCTACTGCCCCTTTAGAAAAGCTTTACAGATATGGCCCTGGTAGATACTAGCACTCCCCTAGTGTTCCCCTTAATAAAGGCCCAGCTGTTGCGTCACAGCATAGCCGCCAAAGAACTGTATATAGATAGGGCCTGACTTTTACTGATTAGCTATGGCAAGGCGTCCATTGTTCTACTGATAACCATACTCTTCAATGTAGTCAACTCAGATAAAGTCATAAGCTTTCATTTTCTATAAAAAAGAAGAAGAGCCCTTGCAGGGCCGTCTCCCAGTATAAGATATCGTGACTTATTAAACCAAACGGTAGTATATTTATATACGGTACTCAAGAATAGTATATCACGGTAATGGTAAAAGGCGTAAAAGAAAAGTGTACTTAGGGCAGTACAAGGATATTATGTTTATTCAAAAAATACTGCACATCTTTTATATTAATTACGATATCAAAGTTAAGTTTGGTTGTGCCCCGATCAAGATAATACAGTATATAAATACGCATGTCTTAGAAACATACTTGGATTCTAAAGATATTTCTGGTCTAAAATATTGCTAATAAAACGACTAATTCGGTTCTTGTAATTTACTTCCGATGTGAGATACTTTTAGTGCCATCATTTGAGTTTGTATTGTTCAGTTGAAGAAAATATTAGTAATAAGGCAGGACTGAGAATCGCTGTCTACCGACTTTTATTATCACCAAACGGTCTTTTTTTATAAACATAGTTGCTTTCATTTTGCCTTTTTATATAGATATGTATACAATATTTCCTCATATTGTGGAATTATTGGCACATCAGGAAAAATTTTAACTTTAAGGAATAATATTTTACTGAAAATAAGTGAAGGACTTGAACTTGCTGAATAGTATAATATTAAATTTTAGTCTGGTATGAAATACATTTATGGTAGAACTATTTTAATATGATTGAGAAGTGAAAGTTTGTATATTACTTTGAACTTTTGCTTGGAAATTGGTGTATGGGCCAGATATTTGTTATATAATTTTGGTATTTGATTTTTAAAGGATGGCTATTTATTTTATGAAACTTATTGCCATAGAAACCTTTTAGAACTCTGGTAGTTGTGTAAGCGTATGGGTGAGACAATAGTTTTATGCGAAATAACAGTCTGGAACTATTATTGACATTTTATTTGGATCAATGTAATTTTAGATTTTACTTTCCTTTAAAGTTTACTTGTAATCGTGAACAAAAAATATGTATTTCTCATCTAGTTCTACCATGCAGACGTGTAATAGTAGCTTTTGACTCTTAATGTTATACTGGACACTACTTGATAGTCAAATTTATAACATAGTAATACATTTTTCTTTATATAATGTAATTATGTATATAACTAAATTTTGGGATAGGATATTGTAGCGTTTTTAAAGCTACATTGATTTATTTTTTTAATTAAAACTTAAATTAAATAAAAATTTTGGGATCGAAATATTGGGATTTAATTTTAGATTAGATTGTGAAAAGTCAGGGTAAAAACGAACATATAATCTTTTGGCAAGTTAGTACTGGTAGTTTTAAATTGTTAGGAAGGCAGGTTGACTGCCTTGAATTGATTAGAACTTGTCTTGTTGCGAGTATTGTTCTCCTTGTTTGATACAGCTGGACAGCTGTTTGAATGGAAAGGGAAGTATTTAAGCGCCCGCTCATAATTTTCGCCCTTCTTTCGGTTATTTTCGTGAGCAAGTTGATTACAGTGCACCGTGTTTCTTAAATCTTTTTCCGCGAGGGATTTTGAGGTAAGCACCTAATTTATTGTACGTTTTATTGACATAATCTTCCTGATCTGATATTAAATTAATTCTGTGGTCTTTTTATAGGAAAAAATTAAATTCATAGAAACTACAGAGCAATCTGCATAACTTATTCTCGAGGAACAATAGAGCATAATAGAATCATACAAGTTAGATTTGGTTCATGCTTGCAAGAAAAGTGAATTAAAATTGAACTTTGTTAATAACTTTAATTGAGATTTGGAAAAGTAGTAACTTATTAATATTTAACTGGAACTGTTTTATTGTGAATTATTAATTAGAAATTAATTGAACATTAATAATTGTTTGAGAGAGTTGTAATCTGAATTGCAGAGACTTGAAAGTTAAGGTTCAACTAGTGTAAAGAGAAGTTTAAATTTTTATTTTTTGAATTGTGAGTGTACTTAGAAGTGAACATTTTTATTTTAGTTATTTCCAAGCAGTATTTGATTTTTATTTTAAAAATTTATTATTTTATTTTAGAAGAGAGCTCTGATTTTTAGTTTGACATATTTGATTAATATTTTTTATTTCTTGCCAAAGGAACTTTTAAATTTACTAAACGGTTTGTCAATTCTTTGTGGAAAACACAGTGATGAAAATTCTGAAACGTTGAACTTATTAATTTGCCAGCTTAAAATAAATCCATTGTTTTTATTTAAAACTGTGATTTTTATTTTAGACAAACCAGATGATATTTAATAGTTAAACAATTTAGTAATAAATTGTACTGAATATTCACTAGGAGCTTACTAATACAAAAATATTTTATATCGTCTTGGATGTCTCGATATTAATATTAATATTAAATATTAATAATCTGGAATATTAATATCTACAATCCAAGTCGTTATAGATATTTATAAGGGGTTGTGTTTAACCTTTCCAGTTGTCTAACACTAGACACAAAACGGATTTCAAATTCGTTGACTAAATAATTTCATTCCATTGTTACCCCTTCCATCTTGAATATTCAATCTTAACATAATATTGATAGTAGTTAATAGAGTAAACAGGCCGGCAGACCGGACCGACCTTGATTAACTCCCTTGTCAGGTCAATTGATCGTTAGCAGTTGCTCTTTAAATATCGGGTGTTAGGGTGCTCAGATTACTAAATAGCAATATACACAATTGTACCAATTAAATATTCAGTTATTACTTAATTAATGCATACATATAATCATTACTAATTACTAATTAATAGTAGACATAATTACCCAATAAAGTGGGCCTTACGTTTCCTGTAGTACATTCAATAAAATATTAAAGGTTTAAGTACTTTTAGTGATGTAAAGTTAGTTTCGTTTCTGAAAAATAACGTTTATTTAATACATAGAGTCATTTGTATAATTTAAAATTATAAGTGTTAGTCGGAAGCACCACCACTTTCGTAAAACATTGTAGAAAACAAAAGACTACTCTTGCTTAAACACTACAATTACAAAGCAATGTATTAACATTCACTGACATTCTTAATAAATAATCCACACACAATCATTAACAAACTGAATAATGGTCCACACTGCCTTAATCCCCATTCATCCACTTCAAACACCGTCGAATTCTTCTTAAGGAAGCTTGTCTAGTACTCTTGAAGCCGATTGGGCACTCCAACTCAACCAAACTGTTAGCAGTGAAGTGACACATGCTTCAAAAACCTTTTCGTAATTTAAATATGCACCACTTACAAAGAAAACACCATAAAAATAACAAATTTGTAAACTCCTATGTAATATTTGGATATTGTTTGACAGTTAGGTAATTGGAGAATATAATTGAGAATTTTTTAAGCTTTGTCCCGCACTATTTTTGCTAATAATGATTGTAGTATTATGAACTATATTACATGTTCTAGTTTTATTAATTTGATTGCATGTTTAAATGCAAATATTTTATAAAATTTCACCATTTAATTAATACTTAAACCGTATAATATATTTTCACATGAATATAAAAGGTTGGTCTTTATGACGTCACGTCTCAGTTAATGAGATTAAACTAGAACCGAAGTGCGAGGCGGGGAAACCTGCCAGTAAATATCGCCTGGGGACATAACTCGACAGAAATCTTTAGTATCTCTACAACGTACGTATCTCGCATCTAAAGTGGAGGTTCTCGTGCTAACCCGTGTAGGCCTACTTGAGCTGTGACTAATTTGTTTTATCTTAACAATCACTCTTTGAGTGACCCACAGTCTTTGATAATGTTTTAGCGTCATTGATACATTTCAGAAGCATGTTAATATAGTTCCCATTTTAGCTGAGGGTAAATTATATATATTTCAAAATTATTTACCAAAGCTAGCTGAAGGATATCAACCTATAGTAGAATATACTGTTTAAGTCAGGCATTATCCGACATAGTAGTTTTAAACCTTTCACTCCCGCTATTCTTTGTAAAAAAGAAGCAGAAAGCCTGTAAGAGTAATGCATGTACTCTACGTACTCCAGTTGCAGTACGTCGGTACAAAATAAACATGTTGCTTACTGTTTTTGGAGATACACGTCTTAAGTATTCTCACATTTAGAAATATTCTCGTTTTCTTCACATTTTAAGACAATCTCACTTGATCCCATTTTTAAGTATTCGCGCTGTCTTAAAATCTGAACGTTTTTCGCCTTCTTTGTATTTTGACCATGTTCGTACACACATATTTAACAGATGGACATCATCTTGCCTTATATATCATACGAAAATGTGTACAGAGTTTGCACGTGTTTGGTATGGGACGGCATTTTAAATCATATACCATTATTATAGTATGTACAACATGAGAGTACATCCAGAGACTGTACGTGTGATGAACACTGTTTAACTAAAGTAATATTTGTACTGAAGTTAATCACAGATTGAGCAATTATGTATTACAGTTTGGTGCTTGTATTGATCAGCCTTTGATTTACACATGAAGTTAAATCATGTGAATAAAATAAACTCATGATTACATATTTCGCTCTCCAAAAAAGTTCTGTGTAAATTTAATTTTTGATTCATTATTGACTATGCATAAATTGGTTTTTAGTTTTTATAACAACAACAAACAGTTTCAGAAAGTTATAAACAGTAAGAATTGTCACGTTTATAAATACATAATGACTCTTCAAATAACATGACCTTCAGCTTCCAAATTAGTAATACAGTAATTAATACTTGTATAAATATTAATGAGATATAATCGCAGTAAAATATAAAATTGTATAGTAAATCCTCGAAAGGTATGTAATCAGACAGAACTGTAAACATACTGTGACAAATATAAACCTAATCATATTAAACTTAACCTAATCATGTGGTATTAAACTTGATCCAATATAATTATCGCAATCGTACTTTTTTGAACCAAGATTATCAGACCTTTACATATTCAGTTATGGATCAACTAGTGTCATTTGGTTTGTAGAAAGCAATTATAACTTTATTAGTTTGAGTTAGTTCATCCTTTTTATGAGAAAAAACCCTTAACCTAATTTTCCTATATCATTTATCCCAGTAATAATCACTAAGAATTACCTGTCACTGTTAGTATACTTTCATTGAACGTGGCACATTTTTAAATAGCATTTTTAACTAAGAAATATGTATATATGAGATAAGAATATAACACACTTGGCTGTTTTGTATTTATAATATTATGGTTTTAGAATCACTAAATTAATGTATTTAAATCCTTGCGCATGCAAATATAAAAAACTACTTACTATAATGTGTTATAGCTTTTCTGTTTTATGCTAAGGTGTACTGACGCACTTTAATGCATGAGGTTATGTTTTCAGTAACGAATTGGATTATTATCTTTGTGTGTCAAATAACAGGAATCAATGACTAAACTTTTTTTATTCGAGTGACATTTTGTTCCTTTCTGCATTCATCAATCCGATTTCTGATATCCAAAAGCAGAGATTACACGCTAAAGAATATTACCACATTATATTATCTCAGGAATGTGATAAAAGAGTATAATTGAAATAAAAAAAACCTAGCGTAATATCGCGTAAGTCAGGCAGTCAAGTGTCACGTGTCACAGCCAGGTGTCGGCCATCTCCACAGTGTCATATAATCCACACATAACCCGCTTCTGCTCTATCTTCACTGACATACACATAGCTCACTTACTGCAGACTGTGGCATAAAACACTTGTTTAAATAAAAACATGTTCTATATTCTACAAAATAAATTTCAATATTCATTACATATTCAAAAACTGCAGTCTATATAAGTGAAAATCCTTACAGTATATCACAGATAATCACAAATGCATAGTAATTTACTCTGAAATGTTTAATTTTGTATAAAAGTAATTAATTTTTAAAAAGAGTAACAATCTTGTCAGCCAATCTACCAAATATCACAGGTTAAAATGTGATTGAATGACCTCAGAGAACTGGTTTATATTATGATGTCCTCATTGTAATCATGGTTACACGTAAGAGCTATATAATTATATTAATGTATAATTAATCCCGTGGAGTTACTTGCACCGTCATAGATTTCCTAGTTGCCTATATAGAAATCCAGTTTCATGAAAAACAATGTCACTTCGTTCTCGAGATCTTTGCGTATAAACAGCCAAAAATGAAATTTTTTCACACCCTTGAAAGATAATTAGCTCAGTCAATAATACTGCTGTAGAAAATTGCCTCTCCAATTGAAAACCCTTCATTTTACAAGTTTTAATCATTAAAATAGGTGCAGAAAGTAATATTTTTCCTGTCATACTGTAAATGATTTTGTAATTAAGTTTGAACTTATAACTGTATTTATGTTGTTAGTTAATTTATTTGTTACTAAAATATTAAAAAACGTGTTAATTTTAATGGGTTTCTTGACTTATATAGCCGCAATAAATAGTTGGATCTATGCAATAAAAAAAATCATAGAATATTGAGAAAAATCATTGTACACGTTCTTATAAAACTTTTGTCACTCTTCGACGTTACAGCTCAAATTAAATTAAATATTAAATGGTTCATTAGGATACAATATCTTTCAGTGACTATCGCTTTTCTCAGGAGAGTTACAAATATTATTCCAAAGAAATATGTCCACAAATTAGTTGTTTTTCAGTACAAAATTGCGTGCGAACCCGCGAACCCGCGGATAACTGTTAGTATATCTGATATATCCATTAATACACTGCTAGTATGTTGTAATGGTAGGTTGAATCAAGAATTTAGAACAGGAGGTGACTGAAGATCAGGCTCTGATATATGATATATGATGTGTGACAAAATACCACATGGTCCAGAAAGTTTAGCTTTGAATCCTATTAACCACGGTAATTATAAATTCTATCTGCTCCTGATCTAAAGCAGTTTGTGCCAGATGTTGGTACTAATATATTATATTGATACTCCTCTATCATAAATCATTTTAAATTACCCATATTTGTGTAAGGATCGAAAATAAATAAGCAAAAACCTCCTTTCAAGTCCCAGTCTTGATTTGCACTATAGTTTATCATGGTATTCCTATATGAGCACGCGAAGTGCGCTTAAAGTCTTATTACATGTTATTTTTACTGACTTTGGCCAGATTGAAACAAAGGAATAATCATGAACTACGAACAGGATAAAATGTGTCTCGTTAACATGGGTTTTAATTTCCTTATAATTTGCTTTTCAATACTGAATGTATTCCCCACTACTCTTTTGACAAAAATATCTTTGTTGTGCAACACTACAAGTTTTCAAACGTATTATTTGTCTAGTAAATATTATATAAAACATTAATCTAACCTTATCATCTAAAAAGTTATACCTTGTGACAATTGTTTATGTACCCACCAGGCAATATGTTTATCATCAAGGACACACGACGGAATGTCGGGGTTTTGTACGAGGGGTTGGAAAAGGGATAAAACATTGTTAAACAAAAATAGTTACAAATAATTTAGAAAAAAAAGATCTAGTGTACAGTTGAGGTGCGACTAATATTTACAGATATATGAAAGGAGTAAAATGCAGTGTCAGCATTCAGTATATCCTGAAGATAGGCGACATTCCGCGTACAGACATATTCATCCCCAATATAAAAGCCACACAATATTTTCATAGACCCCTGTTCCTTTGTTTTTTTTTTCAAAAAAGATTGAAAGAAAAAAATAACTTGTAAATATGAGTAAATAAGAAATTTTATATTCACAGCGTATTTTGGTGGATGGCGTATTATGATATTATTATTTTGCTGCTTCAAAAATAAACCAGATGGTATCAAATATACTAATTGAGAAGTTTACGACTCCTGTAACCTCAAATATCACAATAGTTGAGAGGTTTGAGATATATGTGGAAAAATATGCCATTGAGATGAAAGGTGTGTATTGGGAGTTGGGGGAGGAAGATCTCTGGTACATGTTTCTTATCTCAATACGCGTTGTAAATCCCAAAGTTTTCTAATTAACGTAAACAGAGCCGCCGAGTGGAAACCACTTCACTTCACACACATCGGACTCAGCCGCTGTAAACAAGATAGCAATAATTGTTGTTGTTGTTGTTTGTGATAATGGAACAGATTCACATTTCATTATATTTCCTTAATTCTTCCTCTTCCATGGTGCTTACTACCTAGGTTTTAGTGCGTTCCAGTGATTCGTAAAACTGTTTGACGTATTTAAAAATACAACTCCAATTTCAGACATAATTATATTTGATCACAATATATTAAATATATGTTGGTCAATGTTCTGTGTCTGTTATCTTACTAAAGTATAATCTTGTAACAAGCTACCAACTTGGTAAAGTTGTAAAGAACAATGTAGAATTTACTCAAGGGTAAGTTGAGCTGTAATTAAATAGTAGAATATTAGGGTGGTTGTTTCAATCTGTTTTATTTGGGTAAACTTATTTTTTTTACGTTAGTTACAATCTATTAGGGTATCGTCTCTGAAAAAGTATACAATTTTGTTTATGCATTTTTAAAATTCTTTACAGAATACGGAGATAAACCGAAAGTTCTGTTTTAAGTAATATTTCAATCACAATGACATTGAATTTAAATCATCACTTGTTACAAATCGCGTAGACACTAAAAATAATAAAATCCTTATTTTTAACAATTTTCTCTAATTATTTAAATTCTTTTAAATGACAAAAATGAATTTCTATAGGATACATTACCTCTTAGATGAAATAAACATTTTTAATTATTCTTGTCGTTACAAACATTACTATAAAATGCTGTTGGCTGCCCAGTGTTTATATTTAGTTAATTATTTGATTCAAAACAAATTAGAAGGTGAGACATTTACCACTAGTCGGAGTTGAGCCGCTTCAAGGAGTCTAAGAGCTTAACACGGGCTTGAGCCGGTCTGGAGATCTCCTCTTCTCGGCTTAGCAGCTCTTGGTTCAAAGTACTGATAATACATCTCACTTGATTAGATCTGTACAATATCATACAAACATACATTATGAATGACCAAACAAATATTTCTGACAGTACATGGAGTTATTTAAAATGTATTGAAATATTGAGGAAATATACTGCCGGTTCCAGTCCCGGTGGAGCAGGTACTTTTTGTGATTCAATGTTTATTGAAAAATTAAATAAGGCTATTGCCGTTCATACAAATTTGATTAATGTAAACAAAAGTTGTTTGACAGGTATTTGGTCTTCCGATCATATGTTAGTTGAGTTATTTAAACGCATATGGGACAGATACGGCCAAATACAATATAATTGTATCGAAAAAATAATGGGCTCTGTGGTGTAATGGTAGCACATTCACCCGGCAAGTGAGAGATCCGGGTTCGAGTCCCGGCGGAGCAAGTACTTTTTGTGATTCAATGTTTATTGAAAAATTAAATAAGGCTATTGCCGTTTTATACAAATTTGATTTATATATATATGACATGTATACAAAATTAATAATTTGATATTTTTTATTCTATTTATAACACGTTTTTATACATAAGTAATTCCTAACATTACTTCAGGTAATAGAGAATTCAGTTACGTATGGAGAATCAGAAAACTATATGTTTCTCTTAGTTATTTTATTATAATAATTACCGTATATATTAGTTGAAATTAATTTTATCACACAAGTAGTATACATCTTACCAGGTATTGAAATTTCTGACATAACTGTCTAACCACGACTCTCGATCATGAAAATGACTTTTTTATATTCTTAGAAATTTCATATAAAAGACTTGCAAAATGTAAATTAAACAACTTCCTTAAAGAAATGTGTATTTTAATTGTGAATAATATTTATATTGTTATTAACATGTTTACAATACACTATCCGGCCAGCCAAAGCTCTTAACCCTTTAAGTGTCATGAAAAATTGGACCTGATCTTTGATTAAGTTACAATTTTTTTTTATTTCCAATGTGTAAAGTTAAATTTATTTTTGTTTCTGCATGTCAAAATAGAGTTATTTAACGGTGAATAAAATTTGTTAAGCCCTTTTTGGATTTCCTAGGCTAATTTTTAACTTTTGAGAATATCGTAGAATAGCAGTATAGTTGTCACTAATCTTTTTCATTTATTCAGCAAGTAGGGGAATGAAACACAGTTTTACAGATAAACATATACTTATTACAAACTAATAAAATTTTAAAAATACAAAAGTAGACAAAGAGTTTTTATTTGGTGGCGGGCTGTCACAACTAGCATTCCGCGCGTCTCCCGCAAGCCACTGTTATCGCGTGGACTTTGAACCTTCTTATAGCTCGGCAACCTGTAGGACGGCCTTGCGGGGCTTGAATTATGTTTCTTGCTTTCTGAGAATATCCTTTTGACCATAGTAAAATATGAAAATTTTGGGTTTGACCAAGTAATTTCTCAGAATTACCAAATCTTCAAATTTTGAATCGTCTGTATTTACCATTGCACACGAATAATGGTAAAAAAACACTAAATAAACACTGGACTTTGCTGTATATAATATTAATAATTTACTTTAAAAAGAATATTACCCAACAGAAAATTAGCGATAACCGAAATACATGTGCGTCTACCGGTTTCACTAACTGGCTAGGTGCCTTGACGGGAGCTCCCGTCAATGACTTTGTGAAAGGCGCGGGGCCACGCCCGCTAGACAGTGTTTGGGCAATTAAAAGCCACTGCCACTCCCATTGTAATAGAATTCGAGGCAGGGCAACCCGTCTGTATGTCGCATTACTACTAGAACCATCTAGCGGCAAAATATTCAACTAACTTAGCAATAAAAAAATAAAGAATCCAAAAACGCGGATCCACGGCAATAACGTTTCGAGCTTGTACTGACCCTCCGCGGATCCGCGTCAATAACACTGAAAAGGTTAAAGGATTATGGACCTTCGCCAAGCCAAGCGTTCTCGCACGTCAATCATAGCCCTTATATTGAATAAAGAAATGATACTATTTCAGAATAAAGAAAAAAAATTATTATAAATACCACGTACATATGAAAGTGCATTTAAATCTACAGCTCTCAGTTTTATATTATGTTACATTCATTCTTACTTTAACATGCCGCATTCATGAAATATAAAATTTGAATAAAATAGTTTTATTACATTTTATTAATTATGAAATAATTCCTTATAACATTGTTTGGATTTGTAAACATAAAGCACATGTAAGTAATATTTCCAGGTTAGTGTTATCAAAAATTAGTATTTTAAATATTTGCTCATACATAAATGCGAAAATTCGTTAATGTTTTTTGTATGTAAAATTTCTACTGAATACAAAGATAACTTTAATGTTGATGCATATGGCGTTGTTAAAAAGACACTGGAGGTAAAAAAAGCAAGGTCTTTAGTGTCTAGACACTACTTTCAGGAAATCGGTTTTACTTTAATGTAAGTTATAGTGTTATACGGAAGCGTTATATTTTTCTGAAGAAGTGTAATAAAAATACGTATATACTAGCAGGGCTTAAAGCATGTTCAGTGTTCTGTGTATTTTTACAAAAAGGATTTGATTGGCCGCAGGAGAAATGAATTGAAAACATAATTTCCCTTTTGTTTGCTGTTGCGTGTCGGTCGCAGGAGTGTCTCTCTCCCCCAATCGCAGTTGACCTGAGATTGCACGGCCTCAAAGTACATATTGGCCCACATGAACACAGAGCGGTTGTGATACTTGCTACTGAACTTTACGCAACAGAAAGCGAAAGGATTGTCATTCCAGCTATGGTAATTATTGAATTATGTTTCCAATTCATTTAACCTAAGGCCAATTCAAATCTCTTGAATGACAGGTTATATATACATATAATTGAAAATACAAATACAAATACAAAATAATTGAATCGGAAAAAGTAGGCGCTCTGTGGTGTAATGGTAGCACATTCACCCGGCAAGTGAGAGATCCGGGTTCGACTCCCGGCGGAGCAAGTACTTTTTGCGATTCAGTGTTTATTGAAATTAAATAAGGCTATTGCCATTTATACAATTTAATGTAAATATATACATGTATATACATATATATATATATATATATATATATATATATATATATATATATTTGTGTGTGTATGCGTGCGTGTGTGTATCCTATAGACGTTAAATATTAAGTACGACGTCAGTGAAATCTGATAAGCGATACGTGGTGTACTTACTCCTCCCTTGTTTTAGTTGTCGACATTAAGGCTAAGAAATCCTCTACAAACACTGGACATAAATAATGAACGGCTTCTTCCGAACTACCACCAACAACCAAACACGAATCCTCCAAGAGTATGATTACTATACTTTCACCCATACAAGGGATATCAATGCTTTTTGTTTTTCGACTGGGTTACTTCGTATGTATATCGTTATTTATTTAGATAAAAACCAAATTAAGCAATCAGAAGATGAGACATTTATTATCAGTAGAAGGCGATAAGCCTAGCAGCTTAACATGGCTTGAGCAGTTCTGGGGATCTCCGGCTTCTCGGTTTAAAAGATCTTGATTTAAAGTACTGAAATGTCACTCACTTTATGAGATCCTTTAATACTATTGAACAAAATAGAAATAGCAGTGATGCTATTTTCAGCAGACAAAACCTGTTTCAAAATTTCAGGAATAAAATTGAATACAAATTTTATACAAATGTACGAAATAAATACCCTAACTTAAGACTATGTTTTCTACATATCCTTTAAAATATATTTTTTCTTGAATAAAAAGTAATATGAATAGATACATAAACATTTTGAAATGCTCTTAAAATGTATTTCATTAGTTTGTAAAAAATAACAAACCCCTTTCCAATTCACAATTAACATTTCAAATCATACCTAGCATGATATACTCAAACTGTTAATAATACTAATCATGTGATACAAGTGTCGCTATAAATAAAAATATAACATTTTACTTATTAAAATACTATAGAGAATATATCATCATCAAATATTTATTTTCCAATATTTTTTGGAAAGGGCCTAAACTAAAACTAAATTAATGAAAATAAATATTGTATAATCTATAAATCCGTGTGCGGGAATTGAGTCCCTCATATCACCCTGAAAGTACAATTGTTTAAATATTAACACTTTTCTTAATATAAGAAAACTGTGACTATAGTTTTACTTTAGAACTGTTAACTTATTTAAGTTTGGTAACAAATAGTGTATTAAATTACACTATTCCAGTACATAATTACCACAGTTCCCAAATTTAAATTGTTTATTAAATTCAGCACTTGTAACTGTGTGCCTTAAAGAGTTATTATGCTGTAAATTGTACTTAAAGTTTCTATTTAAAAATAAATTAAGAAAACATATTGTTTAATAGGCGTAAATTTCCACTCTTTATGAATGGAAGTATGAATATTTTACCATCCATATACACTATAGTCACAAGTAAGTGTAAGAATGCGTTCAATACTTCCGTATTCTCTCATCACTGTACAATTTGGAATTATTACTTTCTGCTTCATTCACGGAAATAAGTCCAGTTCTAAAGCAAAGTATGATAAAAATCGCTCTCAATGGGACTGGGAGGATCGCAATGCTGCATCGTAAAGTTCTTCTAATTTAAGCCGTGGTTATATTTTACATTGGAGATAATTACTACACATTTTTATCCTCCATCAACCTACTCTCCGTGTAATTCCTAAGTAACTTTTTTTTCATCTTTTTAACACGAGTTCGGATCATATTATCGCCCAGTCAAAATACTCGTGTGATTATCTCTATCCCCTGATTATCTTAACATCCTAGTCATAGCCTCGTCGTCTGCCTCTATCTGTTTCTGTTTTACAACGAACATTCATAACTCAGAAACTGTGTACACTATAGCGTTGTAATTTTGACATAAATACTCATGTTCCTATAAAATCCTAAAAAAGGGAATATTTATTCCCTTCAAATTTACGGATAACTAAATCAATAATTTAATACCTATTTTGATATGTGATATCACATACCACAAATTTCTACTTCAACTATTATTATTAATATATTCAACACGGAGGTAAATGATCTGTGAGTGAAGAGGGTGTCTACTAGACATATATAATGTGACTTGTTTTAAAACTAATCAGTCAGAAATCACTAAATATTGCAGGTAACCCTATTCTGACCTGACAATGTTTAGGATGGTGCCTGTCACTGACAAACAAGACATGCCTACCTTCCTTCATACTTCATTTTTCACCATCACCTACATCCAGTGATGGTTCCGGTAATCTTATATAACTTATCTGAGTTACCTTGCATTAAAAATATGCCTTGAAATAAATTATGTTTTTTTAAGATAATCATAATTTCGGAACTAAGCCGTTTAACTGAACTTAACTACACGAAATGCTTTATTTAAAAATATTTAAAAAAGGTACGGGAATATATATTTAGTTACAACTGTTGAATATCAATTTATGAAACGTTTAATTAATTGTTAGAAAATGCACTCTGCCAAAAGACCGAAATAAATTGGGTATGAGAGGAAGGTAAATTTCCCAAAATGAGAGATTCAGTACGGTATTTTATGAACAGTTATCCTCTCTGGCAGGTGTCAACGGTTCTTAATCACCAGATTAGCCCTACTTATCCATTTAAAATGCTTAAATGCCAAGGCATTAACATTCGGTTGAATTTTTTAACTGTCTGAGCTATTATAAAATTCGTTGAGGAATTTAAGAAATATAATTGGGGAACATCTGGTCTCAAAAACAAACAATAATTACTGTAATGATGTATGAGTGCAAAAATGTAACGCTTGAATATTTTCTTGTAATAGTGTCAAATTTCATATCTTGAGAGTGAGTTACAAATTACTGATTAATGGTTTTGGAAGTAACTCTTGTAAAAGTATAGCTCCATTTCTATTATTATAAACAACTCTGTTACACTCATATTGAAAATAAACTTCATAAAATAACAAAAACATTACCCATCCAATATATGTACAATATTAAAATCATATTTCTAATGAACAACTAGTATATACGATTATAACAATATAAATTTACATTTTAAATTTGATAGTGTAATTTTAAGACGATGTTTGTGTTCCCTCTATGTCACATCCTTTGGGTCAGGCTAACTTTTTCAAAATTAGTAAGGCGAAGATCCAAATCTCTAATTTATAGAATGTAATTTTAATGGTGTTGCAACACATTATTTTTGAGTGAAATTGCGAAATATATAAAAGAGCAGTCATCAAATTAATTACATTTTGTGGCGCGAAAATACAAAAAATACTTTTCAAACGATAATTCGATTTAAGGATATGACGGCGCGCCAACCGTTCCCTTCTAAAGAAATTGTCTTTAATAATTGTCCTGTTGTCTACGATTATTGTCTATTTTGTCGTCGTCAATGAATCATTCTTCCTTAATATGCTCAGTGTTTCACTAAAAACCCTACAGTGATGTTTTGGGAATTTTTTCTTCATGCTAAGACAAAATTGTAATATTGTAATATAAATATGAGTTACAAATGCTTATTTTATAGTCTTTAAGGGCCTTGAAAATTTTATTTTTTATATCAGGAATATAAATATCTCAATGTTTATTATTTTTTTAATCTGGAATGAAGAGCAAAATTAATAATATATTATTATATATCGTATCAACATGGCGGCTGGTTGATTTTTTTTCTCCTAATATTGTCATAAACTAGTAATATTATCAAAATTGTTAAAGGCTAATTAAAGTTGATAAATTTAGATTCATAAACTTTAACAGCCAAAATCATAAAAATCAGTATTTAAATAATGTAGATACAAGCTTTTAAGCTTTTAACTGTTAAAATGCACGGTTGATGATGTAACATGTAAACAAGAAATGGAGATTTTGAAATAATGATTTCACGAATTTTAATAATGTTATTATTTTTTACGGTATTAGTCTATACAATCTTGAACCATACGCTATTTTGAAACTTTGTACCGAATGGACAATACACATAGGTTTGGATACCGCTGAGGTCGTAGTAATGAATACTCGAAATTCGAACTTTACGTATATGTTTAGTATTGGCAAATAAACATAAAAGCACCACTTCTAGTTGGTAAAATAAAATAAAGTATTGCCACGTTGCTGCCAAATAGAGTATGAATGAACTAAAATATGATACCATGGGATGGGCCTAAATATTCCAATGTTCTATGGATTGTACCTTCGAAATTAATAATTATTAAAACTTTAAAAATAACGTCCCTTTACGATGAACTCGACTCACAAACGCGGGCGTCGAAGAAGTGAGCTCGAAGAGTGCAACTCGCCTAAAACAAAATCGCGACGTTATTAGCCTTTAATAAAACAACTTATAATCACGACAACGTGGTCTCGTCAGAAGGACATTGCTACAAATATTATCCAAGTTGATCTAGCAAATAAAACATATTCGAGGTAAGTTACTTTACAAGTTATAATTTTACTTTACATTGCATTCAAATTTAGATGTCTCACATGAAACTTATAATATGAAAATATAAGTTTTTACTTACGGACAAGACGCGCGAGGTGATTGCTTCGGTAGCAAGGTTCGGCAGCTACAAAGTTCCCGAGAGGAAACATTAATACGCGTGCCAATTAGGTTATCAATCCGCCAAGAATTTAGTTCCAAGAACATCGGATGTAACTTGTACTAACCAGTAACAAGTAACTGGGTTGTGAAAATATGTACTATATGAAGTAAAACTAAATAACGGTACAACTTGATTTGATAATATAATACATTTTTTATTTCTTTGAATGCAAGAAGAAAAAACCTCCACATTAAAGTTGTGGTATTGTGCAACTTTAATTTTGATCTTTATTTGTTTTTGAAATGAAAAATAAAATTTAAAACACATACACAGATAGATAGACGGTAAAGTAATTATTTCTCAAACATGTTTATTTTTGTTTGTCTTGATTTGAGAACGATATCCACCAAATACTACCGGAGAATTCGTATTCCCCTGTATTGCGAACACATAAAAACACTTTTCTATAAGTTAGTTGATGATTGGGAAAATAACCTCTATTAAAGATATTTTTTTTAGAATTTTCGAAAGCAGCCTTACACTAAACGTAATGTACATTGCAAACTATAATATTTGATTATATAGTAATCCATACTCTATACTACTGCAACATGTACAGCGAAAACTGGAATAATCTGTTCTAATAACAGTAAAATTTACCTGTTAATTTATTTACTTTTATTGATAACTTATGACTATGAAGTTGATTATGAGTAACTGAAATAAACTGATCGATCGTTTCATTATCGGTTTACGTTTATTGTCTAAAAACAACTGTTTACTTTATTAACTAAGCGCAATAATATAATAAAACATTAAAATATTAGAATTTTTATTATTTGTGATACTATTCTTTTAAGGGAAAAATATATGCTTAAAATAGTTGTCAAGGTTTTTGAGTTTTTTAACATTGTTTGATTATTGGCTGATCTTTTGAAACATCTAAAGTGCGAGTTCGGACCAAAGCTGTTCCTGATATGTGTAACACTGGGCTACAAGAAGTTATCTTTAAAATAGGTACTTTTTAAGTTATTGTATTTTGATAAATGTCAACATTCATTGATTTGAAATCATGAAAATGAGCTCAACTTGAATGTTTGTACTAACTGAGATAGTTAATTTATTTAAAAATCAAAATCAGGTTGAAACTAATAGAATGGCAGGCAAACAGAAAAACAGGACATCTATTGAAAAACAAATATTTGTTTGTTTTATTTGAAGTCATAAAAACACTCTGATTTGACATAATTATCTAAATATCCACAAGAAGGTATACTTTTTTATTGCAGAGGATATTGATACCTTATAAACGGTTTATGAGGAATAATAACACATATTTCTTATAAGAATTGTAGGTCCTCCATTACGAGTATAAATATATTTTCTGTCAGAAATAAATATTTATGCATACAATTCCCTCAGAGGTAACATAAGAATATCCAGTAGTCCTCAGAGAGCTAAAGTCAGTTCCGGCAGTGATTTGTCTCGTGTTGTTTACTGTAAACAGCTGACGCGGGCACTCTCACAAGAGACTGAGGGACTGCTTTCTGTCGCAGTATACTCGTAAGTATCTCTCTCTCTCTACTTAGTACACTAACTAAGTTAGTACCTAAAGTCAGTTCCGGCAGTGATTTGTCTCGTGTTGTTTACTGTAAACAGCTGACGCGGGCACTCTCACAAGAGACTGAGGGACTGCTTTCTGTTTCAGAATACTCGTAAGTATCTCCCTCTCTACTTAGTACACCGACTAAGTTATTACCTAAATTATCACATAGTTATATAGATCAAAATTTCATAAATAATCTAAAACTATTGATACACTTGGTTGATAAGCGAGACGTAGGATATGATTGATGATACTATAATCGTATTAATTTAGGCGTTAACTTTAAAATATTCCTTCTTTAGATAATTATTGTGTAAAATGTGTACTAATAGAAAGTCTTCAGGGTCTAAACCAGAAGTTCTGACTTCTAAATAAGTTTACAATAAAACTATTTTCCTGTTAACTTTTTTAAGAAGGTGAAATACGAGTACATATAATATGTGTAGGTAGAAATTAATTATGTATATACAGTATAGTCAAATAATCTTTAAAACCGTTAAAGCTTATAAATATTTTAACTATTGAGCAGTTATATTTTTTAAATCCATATAGTGTTTATATTCGTTTAAAAATATAGTCAAACGTTTAGGAAAACCATGTTGTTCGTCAACCAATAATAAAGAGAGTCAAATATTTGACAGTTTAAGTTTCATTCCACAAACCAATCTCATTATTCTTATATATTCTTTGGAAAACCATATTAATAAGTATGTATGTATACTACAACCAAACGAAAAATCTTCAACTCTAATATAAGCGTTAATGAAAGAACATCAATGATACTGCAATTGCATAAGTATCCCAATTACGTGATATAATTATGAGTTCTTATGTATATAATATAAAAAAGAACTATTTCAACTTCGTGCTGTTTGTGAATCATGTGTTGCATTAATGTGTAGTGACATTATGTGTGTGTTCTTTTGAATTTCGTGTGATATTCAGGTTGTCTGATATTTCATATTACAGTACTTATCTATCGTCAAGTATGACTTCTATGTGTTTCTCATCACATTTCGTCGATTGGTTGACTCTTACACAAAAAAGATAGGTCTTCGTTTTTACAACTGAACAAGAGGAATGATACCAGCTCTCGCTATTTAAGTGTTTAAGTTTTTTTTTACGTACAACGATGGCAATTGTCAAAAATTCATTTCTGTTATACATCTATCAGTACTGTTATAGAATTTTGTTGTTGAAAATTTCAGGTGCAACAACAAAATTATGAAATAATTGTTATAATAGTTAAACAAACCACTTTCTTACTATGACTAGAAAACAGATTTTGCATTCCTTATAGGTTTGTCTTGTGAAATCGGACACGCAAGCAAGTGTTTTAACAAAAGCAACTATTAATCATTATACTGTCACTGGGAAGCATATTAACTTTCCACGACACCTAAACGTGGGTTAAATATAAGGTGCGAATTTGATTGATACACACGAACACTTTAAAGTTAATAACAGTTTACAGAAAATGCAATTTTCATCTTTTAAACCAAAAGAGCTCCAAGTAATACTTTTGATATTTACTGGATCTTGAAAAATATATGTAATTGCGTCAAGCTAAAACAATTAATATGGTCCAACCATATGTTGTCAATGATCAATAAAAACATTTATTTTTACTTGTATATTTCGTTTACCGCACTAGACCCATATAAAACACTGACATCTTTTTGTGTTTTAATACATTTTGATTTCAGTTATTCTAAGTTTTTTATATTATAGGTATAGAAACCCTCTTGATACAAAACACTGAACATCTGATATAGGTTGCAGGAAAGGAGTTTTAAGAGATGCCTAAAGGGAACAATGGTACAGTCGGATGAGACTTCTTATGTACGACTGTGAGGTTCATCTCACTGTGGCTAGAAGTGTTTTACTTGTTGTTGGGATACTCCTACAAATACGATTTTTCCCAAAAATTAGTTAATGTACTATTAAAAATAAATGGAGTAACTTAGTTCCTAAAACAAAAAAAATCTTCCCTGTATTTGCTGCAAGACTGAAATAGTATCAAGTGCTCCACGGCTTAATAACGATAATAATTTAACAATCTTGCTCCATGATAGTAATTTGGGATAAGGAGCCAATTATATTGAATTTGCTGATCATTTTCTCTTCTTTGCTGAGCCTTAGATGCTTTTAAAACGAATCAGAACCTCTTGAAGGAGGTTGCGTCAGCGAATGGATTTCAGCTTCAATTCAGCATTATGCAGCATTTGTGTATTGCAGCAACAGTTCCCATATTCACATTGAGAGAAAATGAGTTAATTTCCCAGAACATGTCGGCTTTTGAAGAGTGGCGTAACCTGGACGATCATGGCTCCAGATTTCAGGGGATAAGTCTGCAATAGCACCAGATTTCAGATGCTTCACGTAAACGAAGAGTGAACTGAAGCTAAACTCAAAATTCGTATCGTAACCTGAATGATAACCTTTGTTATAAAATTACAAGACAATATATGGCAATTACATCTGATTTTAACGCACAATTTAAATATTGTTGGTTGTGATATAGAAAACATTCATTACATAAAAGTTTAATTTCTCAAGAAAAATTTAATTTATTGAAACAACTAATACAGAATAATAGCATCGATAGATTTCAATACACGATTATCACATCGTTATTGTATTGTATTGTTATCACATGGTTATCAAGTTATTGTAAATTAGGCATGTAAATCACATTTAGCTTCAGTAATTCTAAACCTTTTTTATTATTTGGAAGTATATTCTCCCAAAAATAGTTAAAAATTGATTCAGCTAGACACATCTGGCCAAACTATACATACGTCATGTGTTTGTAACGAAGTTTAAGTTACATTTTATATTGAAAAGAAATTCCTGTCCATTTAAGTGCAAAGATTTATTATTGTAGGCTTCATTGCAAAGTTATAATGACTGCACATTGTCCATGAAAAGTAAAAGGAAGTATTTTTAATTGATTTATTAACTAAAAGATATACTCGTGTGTAGTATATTAAAGTTAATACTAATTATTAATTCAATTGAAATAATTAATTAAAATAGGAAGTCTTTTTTAACTACTAATGCTATTTATTTGTGAGACAAAATACTCAAACTTTGAAAGTGTGGGTTATACGAGAACAGCAGATCTTATAAACTGTAGGCCTTTATTTATCCCTTCAGATCGGACCTGTGTTAATTATTCAAATGCATTAATGCCCATCTTAATCGGAAAATACCATGAAATGATGGAGCTTCCGATTATTCAAACATATCGAATTGTTATCTAGGTAATTTTTAAAGAGAAGTCTAAAGATCCTAAATATTGCATTTATTTTTTTTATTCTCAAAACTAGACAAATTATTACGGTATTCCACAAAACTATTATTACAACAAAATTTTATTTTTCATACAACTTTGTTTTGTAGTATTTGCGATAGCGATGTGTAAGTAATGGAACAATAAATTGTAATATGTTGTCTGATCAGTCAGGTATTCTTTACAAGATCTTATATTGAAAAATTACTATTACTATGATAACGACAGTCTAGAACATTAAGGTATGTTAGCTATATTACATTTCAACACCATAAGCTCGTTGGGACTACGCCTCCAGGCACATGAGGCGTTAGAAATTTAGAAATTATACAAACTCCTAAAGAGGTACGTTAACTGAATCAGTTTGCGTTAATAAACAAGAAAGTCATATTCACCAGGTAATTCAATCGGCCAGGTTGTTAGAGTAAACAGAGATTTGCTAGTCTACCAGATTAACTTTACCAGAGAGTACAACTGACCACTGTATTAACGTGACCAATCGGTATATTCAATCCTGGCTTTTATTCTTCAGGAGATGTTACCCATCAGGGGGTTAAGCATATAAAAACGTTTGGTTTACTTGGATTTACTTTTGGGAATATTACATTTTACCATAATGCAGGATCGTAATTAATGTATTTTGTTGGGCAGTCGATTATGTTGAACAAATCCTAAATTTGGCTAGGATGTTAATGTAATAAAATGATTAGTCGAAAACATAATTATTTAGATATATAAGATCTCTGTTGAAATTACAAAAAGAATTTACTCTAGTAGAGATGAATTGATGTGTGGTTTAATAAAAGTTAGATGATTACTATTTGTCGATCACCATAGTATGATCACTACTAGATATATGTGATCACTACGACAGCAAATATTTATTCATGATAATACAAAGTAATGTGACGCTGCGTGTTTGTCAAAAATACTGCCTATCTTTGAATATCCATATATTTATATAGAATATTACATATTCTCCTATGTAAGTAATGCGCATGCAAAAGTTCATCCTAATGTGTCAGCTAGGTTATTGAGTATTAAACATCAAAATATTTTATATAATATACTATATATACTACATAGTATGTATATATATATATATATATATAAAATATTTTGATGTTTAATACTCAATAACCTAGCTGACACATTAGGATGAACTTTTGCATGCGCATTACTTACATAGGAGAATAAAATATATGGATATTCAAAGATAGGCAGTATTTTTGACAAACACGCAGCGTCACATTACTTTCTATTATCATGAATAAATATTTGCTGTCGTAGTGATCACATATATCTAGTAGTGATATATACATATATATATATATATATATAAACATATATATATATATATATATATATATATATACATTGGCAGTTCTGTAACAATAAAATCATTTTAGATTACTTTTAGATTAAAGAAGTAATCTAAAATGGTTTTATTGTTACAGAACTCCTATACAATATTAGTTTTAAAGTAAACTTAATGAGTCATGGCTACGAAATTAACTACTGTTTTCTTAATTGCATTAATAAATTGTCACACCTAGTACGTACAGACTCAATCATTAATAAATGCATAAAAAATATATGTATAAAAATTTTTCACAAAGGAATATATTTCTACTGTTTACATACAGTGGTTCGTATACAAAAACTATTACAACCTAACAAAAATACCTATCATATCACATTTACTCAGATATTTCCTATACTTTATCTAAGTTGTTAAATTTACAGCTCTTTTATTTAATAGAATACTATTTATGATTACCTACATGACTGTAATACTTAGGTGTAATAACTTATTACAGAAATAAGTAATACTTTATTTACGTGCAGTTACCATGCGTTTTCCATACTTTATTTTGACCCTTTACTTAAGATCGTTAATTTCGTTAAAGATTGAAACGGACAATATTGGTTAAGGCTAAGAGAATAGTTTCCATTTTGCATAAGTAAGAGTGTAACGATTTTTAAATTGTATATACAGTATTTTCGTTTGTTTGAATGCAACATTTTGAAACAGCCTGTGAACTTGTTTTCAGTAACAACACGTTATCGCTATTCCTGTCTGTTTCAATAGCATTACAAGGATCTCATCAAGTGAGAGTCATTATCAGTACTGTATATCAAGAGCTGTTAAGCCGAGAAGCAGGAGATCCCCAGAACTGCACAATCCGTGTTAAGCTCCTATACTCTCCTTGAAGCTCATACCGCCTTCTGCTGATAATAATCCCGCATATATTCAGAATGCTGTATTTTTATCTAAATGAAGAATCAGCTCTTACTACAACATTATGAGATTCATTGATTTGAGTATAACTGATTTAATAACGGGGATTCCACATTTTCATTACTTAAATGCGTATTTATTAGACGAAAACGGAAATGAATCGACTGCTAAAAAAATCTCACAAAGTAATAATAGCTATAATTCTCATTAATGATTATGAAGATTATTGCGGATTATTATATTTAGATCATTATGCGAATCATCTTCAGTACAGATTGAGGATTTAGGTGCGCTAACGGAACCCCAATACCACCCTTTCACCAAAATAAACGTTACCTGTTTAGCGGGTTGTGTTTACTTGCTAGCCGCAGGGATTAAGGCATGACAATCTCTAACATCAGTTTGACCTAACTATTTCGATTTTCCGATAAGTATTAACAACTGTTATTTTGAAAAACACGTTAAAAACGATAACAATATGTAATTTGTTGAAAAAAAAAAACATACGTCCTACTATTAATGGTCCTTCTCTTCTAGATCACTATCAGTACTCTCTGTATCCAAACCATCTCTAACTGATATAATAAAGTATTTTATAATATTTTCCATGTTGGCTCTCCGGTGGCATAGACATGTTCGATTGCTCCTTGTGCTTCTACTTTACTGAACACTCTTCTGCAGCCTTATTTAATGTCTTGTCTTTTCAGAGAGCTTTAGTTTGGGACATGATACAGGACGTATTCCTCTTAGCTATATAACCTTTGACTTCGGTGCAAATTAACTCAATGGGATTGAGGTCTGGGTGGTAGGGCGGAAGTCGTAAGATGTCATGACCCTCCGCTGAACAGTTTCATCCAAGGTGTATCGGAATTGTCTTAGAATAAATATTTACACAAGTTTTTACAGTTCAGGTAAAATAATATCGTTGTTGAAGCATTTTTTAAGCCACGCCTTTATATCTTGTTTCCTACTTTTTGAAGTAGGAGCCTTTTAAATTTGTTTGGTGTGGTAGGGCGTATTATCGACTACTAGAACAGAATTTTGTTCCAAATTTGGCTACTTTTTCCTTCATCCACTTCATAAATATGTCCGCATTCACGTGATCGTGGTAGTCTCCATTGTGGTTACTTGCTTTCCAACAGGTTTCAAGGCATTAGGCAAGACCCCTTTCTCTCCACACGCATGGATAATTATCAGTCTCTCGCCTTAAAAATCGGCACATGTAATCCTTTGTTTGAGCCATCCAACAAAGGTTTGTTAGAAATGTGGGACGATAGTACGTAAGATTTGCCTAAATAAATTATTGGGCGTCCTTGCTGTGTGTAGTTTTTCAATGTCCTCAAATATATTATAATGTTCTCTCGAATTTCTGGTATTTCAATTAAACATTTTATATTGTTCGATGTCCTTCCTCAAACTTTTCTTACAACCCTGGAAGTTTATTTTTTCCATTAGCGCCTCCCTAAATAGTTCTTCAGTCGGTGTCCGATGTCCTTCAATGTGAAAATTGTACACTAGCCTTACTACACATTTATCGAAGCCATCTAAATGAGTAACTGTTCTAAGTTGTGTCGGTGTTTATTTGGCGTAGTAAAACTTGCCTCTCACTGATTACTAACCTTCCGTTTATAAGCTCACTTTTTATGTGAGTCACAACTCGCTCTGATACACCAGTTGCTGCAGCAGTTCTGTTTATAAGCTTTTGACAACGAATAATTAACAGTGTGACGGTTTACCTATTTATAAACATTACTCACTATTGCGCGAGCCTGATTTTGAACTATACTAACTTTGACTTTCAACTTTAACTCAACAGACATTATCAGTGAAAACAAAGTACAAACAACCACCATACTCAGCACTGTTAGACTGATTTTAGCGAGTTATTTGTGAGTTATTTAGTTGGTTATTTAGGTTATATTAGTGAGTTATTTGTGTCAATATGAGTCCGCGAAAGTTGCCTGTCACCGACGTGTCATTGGAAATGTTTTCGGGACGGAGCGCATCACTACCCCAACACCCCCCCCCCCCAATCACCACACATACTCAAGGCTTCGTGTGCCGTAAAGTATATCTGCATCTATCTCTAAGTTAAACTATCGTTAGACTTCAGGGCAGCGTGGGAAGCTTTACATTTACAACACAGTTGAGAGCGACTTTCTATCATTCGAAATTTGCCATTTACTTTAGAAGTAGTAAATGATGTTTTTCATACCAAATTTCACCCTCTAAGTTAAACAGTTCGCAAATTATTAACTATAGTGATGAACATACGCAAAAACTCCTATTTTCATCGAATGGTGGGGGAGACTTAAATAAACATTCAGCCAATTAAGCTTGGTGTTTATTTCAAAAATGCATATTTCAAAAATTTCAAAAATTTTTGCATATTTCAAAAATGCATAACCTAATTCAAAATGAACAGGTTATGTCGTCACAACCCTATATTTTCTGATGAATAAACATATAAGAATTTTCTGTACACGAGTAAACACAAACCGAGTTAACTTTCTACGACAACACCACACAAATAAATAAACACTGCATTACCCAGTTAGCACTATTTAATTTTAGTGCTGTTTTGTTTTGTTTAATTAAATAACTGTTTGGAGTGCCGTTGGCCGAGCGGTCTATAAGTCGTTGGACTTTGGGTCTGAGTTAGAGATAACGCAGGTTCAAATCCTGTCTGTGACCATTGCACTTTTTATCAGTACCATTGATCTTGTACTATATCGACTCTCCCCCTTATTCTGTTTGATAAGATCCTCGCACAAAAAAAATCCAGTTCTGAGCTATGTTCCAAATTTTAAGTCCCTTGGTCTAAACGTTTACCGATCACAATGCAGGTAAAGCTAAAATATCCAAGTACTTTATGAAACAAACAATCAACGAAGAAAATGTGTTACGTGTGTTGATACTAAAAAATGTTATGCGATTAACCTTCACCATACCCTATTAACACTTCTAATATGTTTATTCTGTGTTTTTATACCTGTAACAGATATTGTACAATTTTATGTATTATCTTTAACTGTTCTGGTCTGGCCATGCTATAGGCCAAATTACTAGTCTTACTTTAAATGTATGATATTCCTTTTGTCGAGAGAAAACCTATTTTAAAGCACAAATTACAAATATCTGATCGTTTTATTTTATCACAATTTGTTCAGGATAACTTCTATACTGATTTTTAAATTTTTCAAATGTAGTAACATAATACTAAAGCTTAGTAAGACTTACTACATCACTGCCATCCAATTATAATAATCTTTTCGGGCAATCTATTAGCCATCGAATAGTCAATGAATTAATTTAAGTGACTGTTATTAGACATCACAATCTACATAATGTCTAAGATTTAGCAATCTAAGTTCCCGATATCATGAAAAGTAACATTATAATTTATGATTTTGTGTATATTTTTACTTCTCTAAGCTAACCATCATTTCACCTAACTGTTTTGGATTTTATTTTAACTCAAGCTGTATGTTTTTCTAACTATCTAAGCCAGTAATTTTTACGAACTACTGGAACCTAGCGAAACCTTGTTAGTGAACATTCCAGGAGAGGAATAATTTGGGAAGTATCATGAAAAGTCGAACTGTTACATTACCACAAACAACAACGAAGTTGTATTAGTTATCTTGTTTACAGCGGCTGAGTGTGATGTGGGTGAAGTGAAGAGGTTTCCACTCGGCGGCTCTGTTTACGTTAATTACAAAACTTTGTGATTTACGGCGCGTATTGAGATAAGAAACTTGCATACAAGATCCTCCCCCCCTCACCATCACATCTTTCTTCTCGATGGATCTTCGCGTGTATCTTGCAACTATTAAATATTTCGAAATTTTGCGTTTACAAACAGTGCAATCATATCAAGTATTAATATAATAACACCATATTATGTTACTCAGTAAATACGCAGTCGTTTATTCCAAAATTTACTCCCAACTGCTTTTGAAAAAGACTTAGGATATATAACCTCTTGGGAAACATTTTGAGGTTTGATTTTGATGGTGGAAAAGGAGATGTCTATCAGTGTAACGTTGAAAAGTAATAATAAGATAGAAAAGTATGGAAAAGTTCCATGCACCATGTTTCATGCAGACGATTGTCACCAGTTACAACTCTCTTCTTTTTCAGGTACATAATTGTAAAAAATAAAATGAAATTATTTTAAACACTGATGTTCAAACGGTTTTCTTGAAATTGATAGCTTTTCCTAAGAAAGAAATTGATTACGTCCCGCAATGTTGGTAGTGGTGGAAGTGGAAGTGTATCGTATATTTTACAAACAATAAACGATATTTCTATCAGATAAGCCAATCGTCATACATAGAAAATACTTATATCATTGCTAGACAACTTATATAAAGATACTGAGTCATCACTTTAATGGTCTATATATAGTTAGCTGACGTTTATTTAACATTTATTTCCATGCTTGGCGGTTGGTTGTACGTGCTTCAAGCTAAAAATTATGACCTTAGAAAAACAGAGGATTCGGGGAAAGGATTATAACATAATTCATGAAGACAGGATAGCGAACTGTTCTTCAGTGGATCGCCTCATGCTTTGGAGTTTTCGGTGAGTACAATGCGCACGCCATTGCTAAGAGAGAACCAATATGCCGCAATCTCAAAACCCATCGCTCTAAATCAGACGACGACTGATAATTCAAAGAAGCTAAAGAAAACTGTGGATGGTGAGTGTGTAATTAAATATTACATTTGAGTGAGACTTGTACCGAATGACGATAACACATGGGGGTGGTGACTTCTGAGGTCGTAGTAATAAATACTCGAATAGCAAAGTTTACTTATAAGTTCAATTTAATCAGTGAAACTTACAAGCACCACTTTTAGTTGGTAAATTAAATGTATGTCTTGCCACGTTGCTGCCAATTAGAGTACAAGAACTAAAAACGTATATCTGATAGGTGGGCCTAAAATATCCAATGTTCTATGGAATTATGCCTACGATGTTTTACTTTATAAACATTAAGATTTTACTTCCCTTCGCAATGTGTAGACTCACAACCCGGGTGTCGGCGTCTTGGCACGAGACATTGAAGCTGTAGTCTAAGAAGGGTTATTTCTAGTCGGTGACTTCTAGACGAGGAGTAGAAGTTATGAAACTGGTAGCCATCTACTCAAATACTACGTGAGATACATGAGACACGTGAGATACGTCAGCTCGCCTAAAACAAATTCGCGACGGTATTAGCCATTTAATGATACAAAAAACTTATTACAACAACGTGCTCGTCAGAAGGACGACGCCACAACTTGTATCTATTTCAATCAAGCAAATAAAAGATCTTCAAGGGTAAGCTACTTTACTATTTACAACTTTACTTTACGTTACATTCACTTTTATATGTTTGGCATCAAAGGGCTAATTTAATAATACGAAAAGATAAATTTTACTTACGGACAAGGCGCGCGAGGTCTAATCGGTCACGTAGTTGGGCTGCTACAAAGGGTTAGAATAAAATATTCATACGCGTGCCAATTAGGTAGTTACTCCGCCGATAATTTAGTTCCGGAACATTGGATAAAAAAAATAATATTAAATTGTACTGGCTGACTAGGTTGTGAAATTTACATTATATAAAATCTAATTAACGGTACAGACTTTAAAGAAGGTAAAGAAACTTGTGGATAAAATGTGTGTGAATATTTTAAACATTTAATAACTAAACATAGTGAGTATATTATAAATATTACATTTCAGCTAGACTTCAAAGGAGATAAAGGAAGCTATGAAAGAAAGATGAACTATGAAGTATGAAAATTTTAAGAATTTGATTAGACTAAACATTTTAAGTATGTTATAAGTACTGTATATGATGAGTTATAAGTTCCCTCTAATTAACACTTTAGCTGAAAATGCATTAAAACCTTTTGAATTTCACTTTAAAGATAATAAAAACAAAATTTTTTAACTACAAACACAAAAAAATTTTTGAAAGGGGTATTGGTACAAACCATTGAAAAATTAAAAAAGTTAAATTTATACTGAAAAAGCATTTACACGTGACCTTTTAGAGAGATGTCCTGTTGAATAACAGGTACATCATTGTCCTTTACTGCATGTGGCATGTAGGGTATTCCCGAATTTTTTGCGAGATTACTAGTCAAAGGGTTAACTGTTTTTAGTCGTCATAGCAGCAAGATAATAAAACAAAAATGGAAAAAGATACAGTTAGTAGAGGGATTGCTTGGTAGAGTGCTAGCCATAATGGCAATCACTTCTTCCAGTGCATTTTCAGTCCAGAAGCCAAGAGCCAATTTGCATTGTATAAGGACACAACCTTTCCTAGAAATCGATAGAAGAATTTCACCCAATAAAGAAATTGATTGACAGCCATGTTAATTTTGGTGGAGGTTGAAAAGGGATGCTACAGAAGGGTAAAAAAATTAAACGTACTTGACTGAAATTGATAAACATGGGTCGTTCAAAAATTAAGTTACTTTAGTAAATACAAAATTACATGTAACTTCTACATCTGTTTCATTATTTAAATTTCATTATTAGGTGTTTATGAGTGCCAATAAAAGACACACATTTCTCTCCAACATTATATAATATTTGAAAGAATAGCTCAAAATATTAAATCAAAATATTAAATATTATTTCAGTATTCATTGTTAACCGATTCAAAATCTAAAGAAATTGTTACTGGCTTGTAACTTGTAAATTGTTACTGGTTGTACTTTTAGAGTGCGAAAAATTATTTCAGGTTGGAATCAAGTACATTTCACATGTAATAGTAAGGTTGTGCCCTTTTGCCACAACCAAATAATTATATACTTACTCTTTCTGAGAAAGAATTTTACTTTAGTAAAAAGGTGTACTTTGGCACTTAAATCTACTTCCGGTGTTAGCCAATCCTGGTGGCCTACTAAACTTTGAACTTTTCCCCAATAAAAATATGTACACACATGGGTTTGAAAAGTCTACTAAATTAAGTGCGCTGATTAATAAAATATACGCATACGCTGGTAAAATTAATTATGGCCTTTTAATTTAGAAGAATGCAATTCAATTTATTATGATTTTTCCCCGTTATTTAATTCCGGTCAATATATATTTTACATTGTTGCCCTGATCTAGAAAATATATCAATACATTTTCAGTAAAGTGTTCTTCTGTGAAAAGCGTATATTTCCAGCCATTTCTATCTATTTCCGATATTTCCAGTACCGTTAGTTTGTTCGTAATAGACGTGTTTGTCAGATTTTACATTTATGGGACAGCGGGAACTCAAAAAACAAAATATACTTCTTTTAAGGTTGAAACAACATTTCAGCCTTTTTAGATGTTTTATCTTAAAAAATGTGTTATTTCTTCGTCATGAGACATACTTTTTCCACATTTAAGCTCTCTTTCATATCTGGAAGATGGAGACTTAGTGTTGAGTGAGTGAGAGCAAAGATTTCACTTGCCTTTTATGTATAGAGACTAGTATATCCACGCTTTTACACACAATTTCCTATTAAATAACATATTCCTCATAGGAATATCCTTTATAATGGCATAATAAACACTCCTGAAAATTAATTACAGATTGTAACGATTGTAATTGACTAGAAAATTCCGTCTACCATTTTTACAATTAGCCAAGAAGTATTATCCAAAATCAAAGACATGTTTCAGTCTACATATGTGCTTCAACCCCATCATATCCAATAGGTTTCTATTCAGTAAATTTATGAAGCGTTTGTTTTCCTTATTTTAATCAGAAACAGTTCACAAAAACTGTATTTGCTCACTTCTGTGCTACATAATATAATGACATTTTGTTACATACATAGGTAAATTAAATTGTAAAGGGTGTGTTGTGAGCCTGTTACGCTTTAATTTGTAACAGTCACCAAGCCAAACCCCCGGAATATTGACGATTACATGATACAACTTCATTTACTTAAATATACAGCTTACAATAATGACTACGATATTTTAAATAATAAACAAAAACAGCTTATATTATGTAAGGTAAAGTATTTCAAAGTGTATTAAATAGAATAATAGTACGACAAGAATATGACTCTACGTGAAGAAATTGAGAATTCTAAGACATATTTTAAGAAGAATATTTAAGGAACGTTACTTCCACATGTATTGTTTATGTTGAGTACTTAAGCCATTGATTTATTCTAATTCCGTGTGCCTCTAATATAAACCGTGAAGCATGCGTCAATAAAGTGGTGGCTAATATTAATTTTAAATATTATTCTTTGGTTTGAAACACATTCATTAAATGGAAAAAATATGAGGAAAATAGCATAAGTTTTTCATGGAACGTATTTTATACCTTGTTATATTCCATTATACATGAATAGGCATTTCATCATATTGTAATAAAGGACATACTTATTTGTAAAGCAACGTGTAAATCCTCATTTTCATGTAACCCCTTTCTTGTTGTAGGAAAAGCTAGTATAGCAACAATTCACTCAGAAATGATGAGTTATTCTTAAATGGTGGGAAGAAGGGGCTCAATTCTATCTTGATCGAGCAAATCACAGCATAATGCGGGGAAAGAACCCATGTAAATTTAAAAAATCATACCAATTTGCTCTAATAAGCTTCGATGAGTTTAATCATAATGGATAGTTTAACCGCAACCACTGTCATTCTGTTCTTGTTCTTAACACATGGGGTCGATAATTAATTGATTTTCTGTCGTAAAAGTTTTCTTTTCTGACAAATAAAAATTATAAAATGTAACTTTTCTAACATCTGTAACATTCATCCCTCTATCATATTCCTATCATCAGATAATGTCCCTGACATTGTTGACGGGTGTCAGCTTGTTTGATAGCAGATTTAAATGGTACGGGATTGCATTTTGTCTTTAGCTACAATGGAAACGGTATTAACATGTTTTTTTTTTCTGAAATATATCAAGGACGCTAATACATGATCAAAGACTGTGTCACTCAACGATTGACTGTTAAGATAAAACAAATTAGTCACAGCTCAAATACACGAGTCAGCACGAGAACCTCCACTTTAGATGCGAGATACGTACGTTGTAGAGATACTAAAGATTTCTGTCGAGTTATGTCCCCAGGCGATATTTACTGGCAGGACAAGAGGCTGTTTATCCCCACCTGCCGTAAACTGTTTCCCCGCCTCGCACTTCTGTTCTAGTTTAATCACATTAGCTGCTCAGTCGGCAATGTTCCTCAGGCTTCACGTCACAAAGACTAACTCTTTATATTCAATTCAAAATATAATATATGATTTAAATATTCCTTTCATGTTACTTTAATAAACCTACAAAAATTTGCGTTTGAAAGTATAACAAATTAGTAAAACACAGACACGTAATTACATATGGAATATCGAATTTGTCACTAGGTAAGGAAGTTTCAAAATGTGCATCAAAATATGTGATTTTTACTACAAAAAACGTCTCACAGTATTTAAATTTTGATTATGAGATAGTCACTAATATTATACATATATATTTTGACAACACTGAGAATTTAAGAGGTTAAAGTATGAAACCACAAGTAATACTTTAGTAACATATTTCATGGGAAATTGTTGTTTTAAATATGTTATATTATAGCACTTGTTTAGTTTATGTGGTTTTGACCTTAGAAGTTAATTTAGAACTAGGTTTGATAACGAACAACCATAAGCAGCAAACACAGTAATGTTAAAAATGAGTCTGCAGGACTTTTGATGTCAATAGAAAGTTATGATAACATAATATTTATAATTGAAATATTTTAAACTATGAGTAGTTAAAAACTACGAGTTTTAAAAACTCGTAAAACAATTAGGATGTGCGTTTAAAAAACTATTCTTAAATATGTAATTATCCTTAAATCGTTGAGTGTATTTACATGACATCGCTCCAGTTTCTGGGTGTCAATTGATGTTTAAAGGACGTTGATTAGGGTCTAGTAGATAGAATGTGAGTATTATGCTAAGGCAGTGTTTGTAAGTATGGGTTACTTTTGAATAGAAGCAGGAGAGCCAATACTACCCTGTCTCGCGCCCGCGCGTGGAGACTTGACTGTACCACCACACGGCTCTCTCCACTACACAAGATCTCTATCAACAAATCTTTCATCTCTGTATGTAGATCTTCTCCAGGCAACCCTTTCCCACTGTCACCATCGCCGCGTCTACTTGCAGAAGTTTGTAAATGTTAGAGAACACTAATTATAAAAAATGTGTGGCTGCATATAACAGTTGGGCCTGTCACTATCTCCGGAGCCTGAGACTAGCTACGGGCGCCTCGGATCCTCCACATCGAGATGTCCAAAGGACTGCAACTTATGGTTTCCAAGCGTGCCATGTAAGTGCTCCCAAGGGTTCTTCTCCACTGTACTCTATCCCTATATAGAGATTATACTGCCTCTTACACGGTAAAATATGGCAATGTATGTGAAAACTTCACAAATACGACATGCATAGCATACCTTGATTTGAAGTTAATAAATTAATCATTACATAAGGTACAATTGTTGTGTTTTAAATCTAATTAATACTTAGCACATTGGAACGGCACTTATATTTTTTGTATTTTTTTTCAAACCGAAATATTATTCATAAAATTAAATGCATATATGGTCCTTAAATAATAACTAGTTAAAATGTATGAAACAATCAATCTGTGTTTCTTAACATTCTTAACTTGAAGCTTGGAGTGTTAAGCATTCTAAGCACAACTTCCCCAATTACTGCTGAGCAAAGTACGGTTTGGTACAAGACTCTTATTACATTACAACAAAGCTGTTATTCTGCAAGAAGTATCTGGATAGTAAGGCCATTACCTTAACTACGTCCAGTTCCTTGTTAACAACCGCAGATGCTGCAACCATCACGTAGATTTCTGTATATATTAAAGTAAGAATAAGTTTATATTCACGGTTTTACTGAGAATTATTTTGTTTATGAAATAAATATTTAAAATATTGATTTCTAAGAATATAAAAAACAAAGTTAGCCAAAACCTTTAGCGATGTTTTACTTATAGTCTGTATGTTATATAAATATAAATAATATCATAACGAATGAATAGCTAGAAGTTTATTTGGATTTTATATAAAACTCTCGTTGCTAAATTGCGATGACATTACATTCCGCCGTTTATGATCTTTTACCTTCTTTTAGTTTTGTATTAAAAGTAAAAATGGTAATCATTTTAACTGCAATATTTTGTTATTTCAAACATAAAATTTAAGTAACTCGAATATTAAATATTAATACAGTTCTAGACGTAAGATACATATCGCTACTAGATTCGGACGCTCTCATAGCCCCAACAGGACACCCGCAGAAAAAGCTACTGCACAGTAGGTTGACCTAAATATGTCTTAGGTGAGAGCTGCTTATTACAAAAGATAGAGAACACACAATTCCTCACTGCAACGGGCTTTGGCTTCCACAACAGATAATCGTTTGGGAAACTGTATTGTATTGTAAAATGGAAACTACTTCGTGCAGGTGGACCGAAAAGGATATTAGCGTATATGCTCGTATTGCAAAAACATTTTTCAGTCTTTTCTCAAGTATTATCAATCCTTACCAGCCTTAAACAGTTCCATCCAGTCATCATTTTAATGGTGGATGTTATTGAACATTTCATTGAACTCATTTAATTCATCATAATAAAGTTTTCATGATGTTCCATTTTAGCCGAGATGTAAACTTTTGAAATTTTCAGAATCTTTTAATCATTTGATCAGGTTTCACTCTTTGGCAGTTTTAAATGGTCAGCGCAATAAAAGATTTAAAATTATTGCAAGATTCGTTTAAACCTCCCATTTCCTACCTTCAGACAAGAATGGAAATTGTTATTAAATAATGCGCTGAGAAAATTCATGTTACACCATTCGATTATTAAAAAAATTACAAACACCATTCTCCAAAACATTATATAATGTTTTATAAACTCTTATCGATTTTGAATTTTCAAATCAATTAGAAAACGAATTAATAAAAATAGAATACTTTTAATAAACTTTCAACGTCACCCGACATACCAAGTTTATACAGGTTTCCATTTTTCCCTTGTTCCTCACCTTTCCCCAACGTCTATCCAGCTATTTTATATTCAATTTTGAAATACGTATTAATTAATTTGGGTTATTGAAGATTCATTTGTATTCAATAGTATGTCTGCACGCAGAGTTAAATTATCGCTTCATAGGATACCGTTAAATTACTAAACACAAATGTTCACGTATTTACATAGAAGTAAGCATAATTAGTTCGTTGACCAACTTTAATTAAACAGATGTATTATTAACATATTTAATATTTGCACTTCTCTTAGAACCACTTTCAAAGTAATCCAATTTTGTGTTACATATTAAGGCCTCCCCTAACATTAAGGCTTTAATGTCAATATTTATATTGTTTAATAGAGTATATGTGATTCTGAGTGACACAAAAACTCTTTCTAACTGTCATTCCTTCTCGTACAACATTTCACACACTTTAATTAGATAATATTTACGCCACACTTCTTCACCCTTACCAAGCTACACTTTTATTGAGGATGATGAAGAAAAACTTTAATCACAGATTCTTCTTAGCTTTTATCAGGTTTTCTATTACTACGGTTATAATAATTATTATAATAATGTATAGTAAGGATAATTATTATTCTTACTGTACACATTCTAAGTATTATGTCCGATTATTCAGCTATACGGTCGAGAACCATTCTCATACCACAGATCTGAGAGCTTAGTAATGAAACGTACAACAAACAAAATAGCAAAGTTCCTCTGTGTTTTTCGTATGTATATCGTAGAAATGTTAAAAATTGTAGATTTTACAGGAATTTAATTAGCCATCTTAAATCAGATGGAAATATTTCAGTACATTTTCCTGCAGTCAATAGTAATTATCGAAGTTATCAATAATTTTGAACACAGATCTGTCTCTATCGATAGGCTCGTAACGTTGAGGTGCGAAAAAGACGCAGCAGAAGCACAGTATTTGCACAATTAGCTTCAATATCAGGGGTCCAATTGTATTTATAAGTAGTTATAAGTAGTCGGAGTCAACACACACTGTATGTCAGAATTTTGTACGAAGTTGAGGACATTTAACCAAATATTAATGTAACTCATTGAATATACTTTGACTCTGACCTAAAATACTTTTACATCAATACATTTCATTGTGTTTTTTTACCCATACAATTTTTACCAGAGTCAGCTAACTTTATTTGTATAACTTTTTAAATATACATAACTTGACTCTTACGTGAATGCTAAGTTCAGCTCTTTTCAAATTCCGCTTATTGTAGATTCTGACCCCTGAAGCTGTCACAGATTTGATACCTAGACTAAGAGATTAGGTACAATCTAGACAAAGAAGTGTTTACATTGTCTCATTTGGTGTATAATTGATTCCACTACGATGTTTTAGACACGATCCCAAGGTACGGTGTAACAACCGAGTTTTCTACACATAATGCATGTATGATGGGAAAGGTTGGTTCAATACATTAACTATAATCATATCAAACGTTTGCGATGACAACGAACTGCGTTACTAAATGACATATATAATTTTAATGTCATGAATATATCAGCATGGTTTCATGAACAGGAAAAGTGTAATATTTTACATATGTGGCTTTCGTTTTAGCAGTTTTAGTTTGGAAATTTATGTAATTCCTTAAATAATTTTATATCTATAAACTTAATATGCATACTACACATGCACTTATCATAATGGTCTGTGCATAATAGTTCAATATTTTAACCGTAAACATCTCTTATAAGAACTAGAGCTACAACAAAAACAACAACCAACAACCATAACAATGGTAAGCTAAAACTTTATATTTATTGCAAAAGTTACTTAAAATCAAATAATTCAGACTAATTTTTTGATAAAATATTAACAAAGGAATTTGAGATTGCTCCAGTTTATTTTTACGTATTTGTCGGATCATAAAGGATAGTAGTTGGTTTTGAGTAAAATAACAACAACAAAAATTAACGACGCAAATAACATTAGTTTCAGCTCAAAGTAAGCTGTGTGTGTATATGTTATCTTCAAGGCGAAAGTGTGAATAATTGTAATTATATTTCTATGTGTTGTTAATGTAGTAAAAACCTTAGAAGCTAGGATTTAGACAGTGTGAATTTTTATCAGAGAAGTGACGATTTATATAAAATTGCATTCATATTAATTGATAATTTTAGTTTGAGAGTGATATTAATTCCAAACTTAAAAGCTCTGTTACAAATTAAAATGGTGTTACTTTTATGTTCATAATCGTGTAGATGGTACCGTTCAACATACCATAAAAATAACTATTATTTATATCCTCTAGTAATTCCGGATGCTCTGAAATCCATGAACTGACAAACAACAAATCAATGAGCTACGTTATTATTTATTCTTTGTTAATCAAAGAGTTCTGAAATCTGCACACGCAATATCTTTTTATTCAATAAATGTCTTTCTGAAGAAATAATTCAAGAAATACTTCTGAAGAAGTGCGAAACCTCTAGGAATATTGCGTTTATTTAAGAAGACATGTTTATAATCCATAAATGTGGGTTTTTAATGTCAAGAAGATTGATCCACAGCGATGATATTGCTATTGTGTTGTAAAACTGTTAAAGTTTGACTCAAAAGCGACATGAAGTGATACTGGCAACTTTATAGCCACTTTCCTTTAATTACTTCCGTACTAAAAAATATAGCTTTCTGGATGTAAGATGTATAGAGCATTTGATAAGAGTATTATATACAATTTTGTATCCTCTAATCTTCTCATAAAATCTTCCAAGCCCGGCAAGCCGGTTAATGTATAAATCACCATTTAACCAAGGTCAGCCTTTCAGCTACAATCTGGATGGGAGCTTTTCCATTTAGTCCAGATAGGTAACAGTTTGAGATTCATTTAAATGGTAAAACAAATAATTCACAGCTAACCAACAACAGAACTTTACAGAATGGACCGTCCTAAGAGAAATAATCTTAGATAAACTGTAGTAGGTTGGCGCGACTGTTAGACTTGTAATAAGGACAGCCAGTAACGGTCCAGCAATAATGGTGCAACCAGTCAGACGATGACTCGTACCATGAATGAATTTACTCTACATATATTTTCTGAAAGGACTAAAAGTTCAAATTATGTTTATAAGTGAATTTGTGTTTATAAGTGTTTATAAATAATTTAAAGCACTGGTCTATAACGATGGTAGATATATTCTCTTAAAATACTTAATGTTAGTATATTAAATTAAAGTAAAGTTTTCGATTCTTTTATTCTATTGTTCTTTTGAGGAACAAAATATTGTGTACAAGTATTGTTGTATTTTGGTACACCCTATTTTCTTCTCTCCTGTCCTGGTACTTTATCCTTGTTGGGTAAAACAGGTTTGGTTGTGTACAAAAATGTATACTTCCTTTTTTGTGTTTATTCATGAAATTTGTTATATTGTAAGTTATTAGTACTTTGATAATGGACTTGGTCCTGAAATTATATATATATATATATATATATATATATATATATATATCCGTGTTTGAGTCCGGCAAGTACTTTTTATGATTAAATGTTTATTGAAATTAATTTCAGCTATTGCCACTAATACAATTTTCATTAATGTAAATATAAATCGTTGGACCGGTATATGGTCTTCCGATCATATGTTAGTTATGTTTATTTAGACACAAACGGCCAAGTTCAAAATAATTGAACCATAAAAATTAAGGGGTCAGTGGTGTAGTGCTAAACACTAACCCGCCAAATGAGAGATCCGTGTTCGAGTCCTGGCGGACAAAGTACTTTATGTAATTAAATTTTTATTGAAATTAAATTATATATATATATATATATATATATATATATATATATATATATATATAATTAAATATATAATTTAATTTCAATAAAAATTCCGTACTTTCATATTCCCAACTATTATACTATTACCAAAGGTATTTTATTACCACAAGGCAAAGCTCATTTACGGTTACGTTTCAATAATATTTTAATGCAATACAGAATAAAACATCTCTCTTTCCTCATTTATTGAAAAACAAGGTAATTAAGTTTGTTATGGAATCCAATTACAGAGATTATTTTGCGAGTTAGCGCTGCTAAGCATTTATGACAGGAAATGGAAACTTAGTTATTATGCATTATTGTAGCGTTAAAACATTTTCCTCTCGTGTAATTAACAGCACATGGATTACCATTGTTACTGCATTTACGTCACATACGGTTAATATAAGAATACAGAATAAATATAATATTATCTTTTATATCAAAATATCATGTTCTTATATTTATATATAAATGTTTTTTCTTCTTTTCCGTCAACGAGTTTAAGCTGTTAAATGAAAACTATACTTGTGTACCCATATTATGATTGAGAATCCCTTGTTGGAGAGGATTTATTCCAGATCATGAACGCCATAAACTATAAAATATTTTGTCCCGTGATAAAAAACATAGCACTCCTTAGAAACCTTCTGAATGCTCATTCCTTCAGTTTTCATGTGAGAAATTGAGAAAACCTTAATCATTTCATAGACAGATTTGGCATACACAAATTAAGGTACTATTATATGCATATTATTTGATTGTAGGAACTAACAGAGCACCGAGTGGATTCACATTTAGTGAAGTTAGGTAATATTTATTAAACTATGTAATGTTTGTTTGGATATATAAAATGTTTTATAATAATGGGTAAAATAACTCTTCTCTCATGTCAGGAATTCTGACGTAATGGGAGCTAATTACCTAACATTTACCCACAACTTATTATTAGGTTTTTCCATACAGTTCAACAAGACAGTGTCTTTTTAAACGGTATGCCAGTCAGTAATATGCCAGCAAGATAAGTGATTGTCAATAGCAGATCTTCAGTAACAAATCCTAATCAGTGAATGTATTAGTTTAAAGATTAAGATGAATTGATATATTGAAGTTACATAGAAAAATAGTTGTTATTAAGATGAGGTAACATGACTGTGTATATGATAGTTCATAGCATTCAATGTATTAGAAGTTAATTCAAACATGTGAATCCTCAATCGGATACCTTAGATGATTTAGACGCAGTAGCGTAAATAGTATTTCAGTCAGTATTTTATGACATTTAGGAAGTTTCCAGAATGACGGAAGCCGATGAACGCAACTGTTGCCAGGTAACCACTAATTAGTAACATTAAATTGCAAGAGGTTTTAGTATTCACAGTTTAAGTTGTGAGTCTTCATTAATTTCTATTATGCCATTTGAGTTAAACTTGTGGATTTGAATTACAAACAGTTAAACAAATAATTTTACAATACTTTCCTGCAGATATAGAGATATTAAATATATCCTAGCATCACTCCGTTAATTTGTCACTGAAAGAAAACATAACCTGTACTTAATACGTGGGTTTCTCATAACTGGTATGCGACTTCCAGAAAGATAGATCATCTGGATCTGCCATGCAAACACCGAAATATCCTCCAACATTAAGATGTCGTCGTAACGTTTACAAATTTCAACATCTGCCAACTCCAGTATTGCCAATATAGTTTTCAACAGGCAGAGTTCCTACATGAATAACACAGTGTTCCCTAACACCCCTATTGGCGTGAGTGGGTAATTGGAAGAAAGCTCCACATTTTCAAAAAATGTCTTTGGTAATTTCAAGTATTCCAAAAGCTTCACATCTAAAAAACTGACTGACATTCCTAGCTCTTCGGAAAATATTTGCATATTTGGAGAAATTCCGATCTCTGCATTCTATTATATCCCTTTGCTCTAGGGATTACGAAACTATACATAACTACAACTGGGTCGTCACCACCAAAACTATGAAGCTAATTTTCCTTGGTTTTAATTAAGTCTTACTTATTTCAAACAATCCAAATCTTTTCTATCTAATCTCTGGGTCTTCCACAATATTTGACTGGGATAGTTGGAATAGTTAGAAAAGCATAGTTGGAATAGTTGGATTAGCCATAAAAACACCCATTTCAAGGTGAATTTATTTTGAATGCCAAAAAAACACATAATAGGAAAAATATGAAAGTGGTATACTATATCTGGAAAATCTTGAAAAATTCTAGTTGAATATCCTCTGATAATAATAATTTACCTTATTTACTTAAATTGTGATAAAAATAGGCCGAATACAAAGCCCCGAATGGATGGGAATGTATTTGTAATGTTTTAAAATAATATATTAATATAGTATGATTATTTCATGACTTCATGAATTTCAGATGATGCAGGTTTTAATCTTAAATAGCTTTACAAAGAATTAAAAAAAACTAATTACATAATTAATAACTCAATACCAAACAAAGTGAACAATAAAGTGGTATGTCACATGTCACTTAAAGAAAATATGAAACGTGAAAATAACAAACTGTATCAGAATATGATATCTTTGGAAAAAACAAAACAATAGCGGTTAATTTACTGTATTATACAAACCCTTTCCCTCCGCAAATATGTAAAAATAAAAAAAACTACATACAAAATACATGAAATTTAAATGAAAACGTATATTTTAAAATCAGTATTTGGAGAAACGTCTTTAATTATGAACAGCGCTTGATGTTAGTTCTATGACAATAATCTGATAAGATAATTTTCCAGTAATGGATACCTGACGAAACTATAACTGCGATGTGTTAAAATATCCTGTAAAATCCCTTATATGTGATATAAGTTTTAAAGCTTGAACTTAAGACGCCACTTGGTACTAGTGGATGGTAACACTGACGTACATGTGAAGTATTCCATTCACCGTGTATGTTGTGAAATTAAATTAATTAAGCATGGTGTTGTGTTACGTATAGAAACAAAAAACTCAGGAATGAATGACAACTTGCTAATTAGTTCATGTAATTACACGTAGGCTACCTTTATCAGTTTATACACATAAAGAGTTATTTTTCCAAGTCCTGGTGCCAAGGGTCAAATGAATGTTTCTACAATTCAAGGGATTGTAAAATTTAAAATTTAGCAAGTAAAACTTAAAACACAACTCAACTCACAACTTTAATAAGTAAAATAAACAAGTTGTCAAAATCCACCAAGTTGCCTGATGGTTTATAATTTCATAAATGTTTTCGGATTTTGTTTAGATACTCCTGGTGGGTAAGCGTTTTTGGTTTCTAGTACAATCCTTTTTTACTTAACCTTTATGAAATTTTCTGAAAGTCATAGCATAGTTGAGAATACAATCATTTCGTTTTTTGTTTTAATAGAGTTTTTAATATGTTTGCCTAGAGATTATAAAATGTTATAACTAAACATAGGCTATAACTGCGACAATATCTTAATTCTCAACTCATGTAAGTACGCATATACAACTGTTAATTCTCATCTCATGTAAGTACGCATATACAACTGTTAATTCACAACTCATGTAAGTACGCATATACAACTGTTAATTCTCATCTTTGTGTATGACATATGAATATCTTTTTATCTATTTCCATTTTTGTTTTATGCTTTCTTGTGTTGACTGTTTATTTTTATTTATACATTTTATACTGTCTTAAGATGTAAGCATAAACTACATTTTGAAATAGTTTTCAAAAAGTTAAAAAAAGTAGTACGAAACATTAAGACCCATCCGGTATAAGATTATATTATTCATTTTCCTACTGAATGCTTTGATAAATTGTAGTTTAAAATTTTTATGTCTGTGTATATTGGCCCCTGTGATTTGTAAAACCACTTTACCGATTGTAAAATGGAAAACTGTTTGCATGTACTGAGAGTAAACTATAATTTTACGTTCGTCACGGCGAAGATATTGCTAGACTAAACATAAAGCCTGTACATGGTCTGCACTGTCTGTTTGTATAGTCTGCATATATAAACTCAAATTTCTATTATAGACTATCCCATGACGCTTTTGAGTTTGATCATCTGTTATTTGAACCCCATATCCTAGTTTTTGTTTTAGGATAACCGTTACACAGGAGTGAAGATTTGATGTTACGTAACATTTGTGTTTGCTGCTTTCTACATTTTTGTAGCAAGGATAATGTTTCGGTCTGTTAGTGATATCTAAAATTGAAGGTTGAATAATTTTAAACAGATCCATTGTAAAATTATTAACATTCTAGAACATGTTAGCCGCATAAATTTTGGAATATATTAAAAAGTTAAAATTTTTGAGCTATCATACTGTTACTGGTGAGCAAGTGATAAAGCAGGTTTAAAGTACACACCGAATTTTAATAAAAGTATAACCTAATGTTCTAAGAGCAACCAAATCCCACTGTATAAGCAAACAACCTGGTTTTTGAAATCGATAGAGAGATTAGATACAGACAGATCGTCAAGCGTTAAGGATAACTTTTGGTCTAGATAATATTTCTTAAATAAATTTAAAACCGACCGCCAGATAGAAAATTTATAGAAATATTACCATCAGGATTTCTAGATAATTAAATTATTTATACCCTTCCAATTCGATTTCTTCCAAAACTGATGATGATCATTTTCTTTCCTAGGGGCTATTTCAACATGACTTTCAATAAAACACGGGTTGTGCGGGTATAAAATGTAAATTAGACCTTGGCTACTGGAATATAATTCTCAATTCAGGGAAATAGAGCGTCCTCAAGTTTATCCTACCAGTTAATATATTTGTTTGTGCGTTTTATGAATTAATCTAATTGATTCACATTTGCGTAACTAAGGCTTTCCACACAAGAATTTACATAATGCTCAATTATGTTCTGCGTAAAAACTGTTCCAAACATTTTATTTGCAGACTTTGTACCATACTTGTAAAAAAAATATTTCAATTCCATAGAAACAATATTTAATACATCACCTGTCTCTAGAAATCGCTACAGTAATAAGGCTCAGAAATATTGATAATGTCGGAGCTAATATGAAGTTTATATACAAATGTGGTTTTGAATTAATATTTCACAAAAATATGTGATTTTATAAATATATTAGTTTAGAAGTCCAGAGTTAATTGGCAATGTGAGGTCACAAGCTGTTGTTTCTAAAAATCGATCGCTGAGTTATTCCTAAGTATGAAACTGATCATCATCCACACTAGTATCGGTGAAGGGCGAAATGTGAGGTTATTAAAAGAGTCAAATAAATTAAACGTTCATTTTATTTTTAGATTATAATTTTCTTAGCCTTATATAGTTAGGTCGCTAGGTATATAAATAATAGTTATATTACCGTCAGAAAACTAAAAAAAAATAGTCTGAAAATCGCCTTTTTTAAAGTTCTTGTATATGGTTGGAAGATACTGATCGATTTAATATTTATTTACGTATCTAACGGTTGGGTTTAAGTTTGTCAAGCTAAGAAAATATGATTTTAGAAGCTAATATCAATTCGTATTTGTAACTCTTTTGTTACCGTGCCAGTGCCAGTTGGTCCTCCACCAAAACTAGCGCGGCTGGAAATCGAATTATTTATTACGCAACAATATTTCCAGAAAAATCCGGTTGCGTACTTATGAAAGGCAAATTAGCGTAAATTGGCTCTGCAATGAATATATTAAACAATCTACTTGCAGTAGATAGTATTGTTGATTTTATATATATTACAATACAGAAAGAAGAAGTGTTAAATTTTACAAACAAACCTAGAGGCAGGCATATTTTGTTATCACAATACCAAAATGTATGTGAAGCTTGCAGCACAATCCCTAAGTGCCGGAGTTGCCGATGCAATTCAGTTTTATAGTATCACTCAGAACCCCACTGTTGAATTCATTTGAGTAATATATAGGTTTTTTTAGTTCTTCAGTAGCAAAGAGACTCATATAGATATACTTAAAACAACGTATAAGAAATAAGAATAAACCGTGATAGTGAAATGTTAGAAGTTTGAAGGAACTAAGGTTCTGTTACACCCCAGAAATATCTATCTGCTCGGTTTTAATATAAAAATATGTTCCGTAAGAATCTTAACCAAAAGACTGTTAGATGATTTACAGTTTATGGTTTTTCTTAACACCATTTTAAGCTGCTGCTTTCATGCATAAGATCTCGGGGAGAAGATAACAAAAACCCAAAATGTAAAACAGTTCAACGGTAATTGAAAAATCTTACGTTCAGGATCAGTGTGCAATCTTAAAAAAATACTTGTTTAAGTTTTGACTCTACAATACAAAATATAATAATGAGTTTTGCTGAACTTTCGGAAAGTACAACAATAAAGGTGCTTCAAATTTTTGAGAAGGAAGTAATAGTTATAAGAAACAAGTACATTACTTATTACAAACATAATATTCCTTTTTACCTGTGTAGTTTCATTTTAAATGAAATAACTTCCAAGTTTTAATTGTGTACAGTACTTACAAATATTAATGATTGATGATGACAGTAATTTAAATTCCTATATGCCTTTACTAATTGTATTTCTAAAATTCGTTACTAGTTAGCGTCTTATGTGATGTATTAAAAGTAATATAGTTTTTAAACTGCTCATAAGCAACACACCATAAAGGTATACACAACCTCAGCACAAAAATACAGTTGTATTATCATGTGGAAAACTTCACGTGATAATACTAGATTAGTAAAATTTCTAAAATCATTTATCGAATGCAGAATTCGGCGAGGTTATTCACGAACAAAAATGAAAAAGTTGATCGCAAGATCGCAAATATGTTATACCTAGTGAGGTATGTGTATAATTAACATTCGTCAAAGGTTAAAAAATTAGTTCTTTTTAACAATATTTAGTTTGATTTATTGCATGAAGTAGTATGTATAACCCTTATAATTCTTAGTAAATACAGTTTAAAATTATAGTGGAGTGTTTGCTCATCTTATTTGTTACTTGTATAGTCTATAATTTAATAGATGAATTCACTATTAGCACATAGCATATAAGTATAACCTAAACTTAAAACAAACCTAATAGAATATTGAATTTGAATTCCAAGGTAAATGAATTTTTTTGTAACCAGTCGATAATTTTTTTATACAACCGATCAGTGTTTGGATCAACGAACTCAGTCGAGTATTTATTCAACAGTGAATGGTATTTTAGTAGAGCCTAATAAAAATTTACAGCATACAATAATTGCACAGTTTACATTGTTCAAACTATCGCAAAGACGTTTGTAATAACGCTGTTTCTGTAATTTCATACTTTATATTTGTACATGAAACTCTAAACTGGATATGCTAAATTATCAAGGATAGTGAAATACATCTGATTTGCCCAAAAGCTTATTTACCGTGCTTACATCTAAGCTGTAGAAATTGAGTATTTAGGAAATGACGACTCATGCCATTTACAAGAAATGTTTCGACGTAACGAGGACATTACCTAAACAGGTCTCAGCTTCTTGTTCATAATTCAAACTGTCACAGTGCGGCGGCCACCTGCTACACACTGCCGCCTTTGCTCATCGTTCACTGGTAACGTTATTGTAGGTGAAAGCTGGCCAACCTTATAAGTATATACGTAGTGTTTACAATCGTACCTCAAACAGAAACTGTGGTATTGCGCAGGACACTAGTGATACCGTGCGATGGCTTCTCGACTGATGGTTTTACTTGTTTATTCCAGTTTACAAATTTTGATTTCTAACTGTTATGATTTTTAGGTTTATCTTTCCACCTAAGAAGTCACGCTAGACTTCTTCGTGGTTCGTGCCCGGTAATGCTCGTATGGATGTTAATAAATGCACCGGTAATTGATGTACATTTATATTTCCTCCTTGCTTGAATGGTGAAGTCATAAGTTAAGGTAGCAAACAAATTTCTTAACTTTGGCCAATGATTTTAATTTTATTTAAGGCTTTTAAAAATTAACTGTATAAATTACGTTTTATTATTTAATAATGACTTATGCCAATACATAATGGTGTATATAATGTGTACATACGTACTACATAGTTTTAGAATAGTATATTTTTGCTTAATATATAATATTATTAAATTAAAATATTATAAGTACTAAATAAATAATCAGATGTAAATTATGATATTATGTTGCTTAAAAAATGGTTACGTTAAACCTTCAGACAAGGAAGTTGTACTAAATAAGCATTCTAAGAATTGAAGATTTTATGTAGGTTTAGTTTCAGTGGTAATCTGTTTCCATAGTTAATGAATGTAGACAGCCAAGTGTTGTGATAAAGGAATTTATTAGTGTTTCTCAGAACTAACTGACCAACATGCTGCAGTGAGCCTCTGTAATAAAAATGTAATTATTATCGACCTTAATTAAAACGATGGAGGAATTTCCCCGTGTATTATTATTTATAATAACTGTACTTTTTATCACCAGTGGAAATAAATTATTATTATTAGTTAAACTTGACATATTTTCTAAATAGTTACGCTTAAAACTGTAAACACCATCGTACCCCACTCATAACATGTGTATCTTTAGCCATTTAGGAATGATAGACTGTTTCAAACCTATCTAGTCCTTTCATAAAGAGTTTTCAAAAAATTAGGTCCAATCGCTAATCAATTACATCAGAACTTTGGTTGCTGAGCTAAAGCTGTCTTTCTCAACCGTCAAGCTTGTTTTATTTTAAAAACATCTACACATTTTTTACTATTGTTACGCCAAAATATACGTAAAGTAAATATAATTTCGAAATATGCATTTCTGAATTCAACATTTAGAGTGTGATTCCTCTTTAAAAAAATTTCAAGCTTTTTATTTGAGTGTGATGAGACGTTTTTAAGATTAAATATTACATATTACTTTTATATTACTGAATTTAAAAACGGATGTGCAAATACCTCTTTTATTATATTCAAGATAAAACGCACCTATTACGAGTAGATTCAGGCCATCGTAAATATTAGATGAGAAATAAATATCAAATAAATATGGACATTTTGTCTGCGTAGGTATCTTTATAAATAAATAAATAAATATATATATATATATATATATATATATAATATATATATATAATTTATTTATTTATAATTGATGTTACATCAATATTTTTGTTAATGACGTGGCTAGGCAGATATGATATGTAAATAGGTAAGGATTTGTACATGTGGAAATCTGTTGCAAAATAAAAAATTATAGAGTTTTACAAAAACGTTCGATTTTGTGAGAAGGCTTATTCCTACATTACCCTATTCCTGTCTGAAAGTGTAAGGAAACCTAAACAATACGTGGTTGCATACCCTGGATCCCTTTTAACCTACATTGAATACCGGCTCATCGTTTACTGTGGCTACTGAATGTTGTGTAACTGTCCTATATAAAAATATTAAGAACCGATTCGAATTTATTAACGAGTAAATTTATTCATAATAAAATCTACTATAAATACACTGCATATACACTCTTTCATGACTAGTCTTTAAAATATATCATCTTCTGAGAAAACTCTTGAAACTCTACGTAAGAGATCAATATAAATCCAAGTAATCGTTGCAATCCCGAAAGTCCTGTTCCACTGGCAATCTCTTGAACAAGAAACTTGAGTAAAATTAGTATGCAAATGTTTTTAAAGTAGAACAAAAGTGCAAGCCGGGGAGATGGTTTATGAGGCAGGGATAAACAGCAGCTTATCGCAGCTGTATGCTAGGTCTGGGGACAGGTCTCCACGAGTCGTTCATACTACCTTTCTTCTAATGAAGCTTTATCGCTCGCATTTAAATCTAATTATTTCAATATACTTAAATAACAATTAAAGCTATTATAAATTTACTTAAATATAATAAACAATACACCCTCACTATGTTTCATATCTAAATATATTCTATTTACAGTAACACATTAAAGCTTAGTGTTACAGTACTTGTTCACAAAATATTTGCCCGTGTAACCGAAGCGTATTTCTAACTCCACTTTTTTCGTTGAATTAGAAATATTGTATGTATGCCTGTCTGCTATACTATATGTCTATATGTCCTACGTTATCTCCAAAATGAACTAACCTATACAGTTGAAATTGTTCATGTAGCCTCATTATATATGAGGAACACTGATTTCGATTATGGTGAATGTATCATGTAGTATCTCGGGAAAGATTTTACACGCAGACTTAATTTTGCATGAAATTCCATTTCTACAGAGACAAGACTGAGGTTTATGATGTCCAACCACAGAATTTGGCGGAGCGTCGTAGAAACATATATCACTCTGTAGACAGGAAAAATTTTTCTTTCATTTGCCGGAGTGTAAAACATATTTTTATAATAGTCTGTCTGAATATCTGTCAGCAAGATATCACAAGAAAGAAATGAGTTATGAGTTTTGAAAATTTCCATGCACACTCAGCGATATCTCTCGCACGACTCTTGGTGTAGTGTACAATTCCTACCTTGACGGCTGAGCTATAGCGAAGCCCATCACTCGTGAAACTCAAAAGATTTAATTTTTCTCTGTCTGTGCGCACAATATCACGAAAACGAACCGGCGAATGGACTTGAAATTGTACACAATGGTGCTAATAATGTGAAAATACATGCTATAATGACATCCTTGGACATTGAAGCGTACATGGCTGCGTCTATTAAGGAAAGCAAAAATATTTATCCCGAACATAAACTTACAGTATCATAACCACTGTATCTGTATCATTAGATTTTATTAGAATGTAAAATGAGTGAATATAGTTTTCAATAAATAAACTAGTAGTATCAGTATGCGAGTTAAGGGACTACGCTAAATACCTAAAATCTTAAGTTTGTTCTTTATGTTCCAGACACTTTACGGAAAGAATACTGTGACTCTTCGAAAAATGGATTTAGATTTTCTGTGGGAACAATAAAATTTGTATCAAAAATATTTAATTAAAAAAAAAATAGTTTTTTCCATGTGTGGGAACAGGTGTTCAAAATGTAACCACGCTTATATAGAAAAACGAATCGTTTTGGAACTAATTTTGTGTATTGTTGGTTTTCTCTACACGAAGTGGGTTTTAAATTTTAGTTTTAACCCAAAAAGTAAATTTAAAGATTGCAATTATTATTTTAATTATAATAATGTACAGTAAATACCTCCCATCAACAAAAGGCGCATTGGGATTTACTTTATGAGCTCACCCTTGACGATGAGTTCTTTTGTCTATTAGGTCCCCATGCTTGACGTTGCTTTTTATAAATACATAGTTTTGATCTAGGTATTCTCTGGAATCATTGAATAAGATTCAGATCTTATTTTTACGACTCTCATACAAGAAATTGGTCCATGAGGATGGGAAGAATAAAATTAAATAGAATAGGATTACTTATACATACGGTACGTCACAAATTGAATTTAGAGGATAAAGGTAAAAAAGTATGCAATGAATGATATTTTACCATCCTAATGTTTATTTTTAAAAATAAAGTATTAAATTCACAACAAATGTTTAATTAATTATCGCCCCAAATAAGTTTTCAACTGTCTATCAAAGACAAAGGTTGTTACTGTTAGGTATGGTGTATATTATATTTACGTTCGCAGTGTAACTATTATATGCAATACTTGCAATAAGTTTAATACGTAATGATAATAAGTTTAAAACACCAAAATGATGCGCGATTCTTAACCTTAGCACAGAAGCACGATACTAACAAATGCACATGATGTATTGTATGTCTACGAAATATTAGCAAATAATATATACAGCTACAGAGGCATATTCTGTAAATTTTACCTTGACACGTGATATGAGGGTTCCGTACCAATGACTGAGAGCACGTATACTGCAGGCTATTTTAAAGCTGAAAGGGTGCATCAGGGTAAGTGGTCCCCTTTGCACTCAAAACAAAACACTAAGTAGGTCTGAAGTAACGCTGACCTCCGCGTTTCTCTTATAGGTTGCTCTTTTGCTGTCATCGCAATAAATTGTACATTTAACAAAACTCAGTAATATCGAATTTGTAGAATGTACTAAATCCCCATTCCATATAATTGTACATATATAAACAAAAAACAATCACCGTATCATATACGTTTCAATTTTTGAAATTTTCCATTTGGCTAGTAAACTGTCATATCTTAATTACAAATTTGCGGTGGTTATATTAGTATTTCTAAAATGAATGACCTAAATAACAATCCCTTGTATTAAAACATAATAACTAATAAATATAATAAGCCATAAGAATATAGGTGCCTGATGACGTATCAATAAGCAATAGAACCTAAAGTATTTATCAACCATACTTGAAGTATTTCCAATTATACAGGTATAATTATCTCTTAAACTTTAAGGTCTTACAATTTTCGAAATATAGTGATAGTAATATGCGACTAATTTTGTGGAATTAGTAAAACATGGGAGTGACTAGGGCTAGTAAGTTACTGTGTTCAACATTTATAGATTTGTCAATATCAGCATCGAACTATATCTAATTTCAAGAACTGATCAAAGATAATAAAGCCAATACTTCTCATTAGGGTGTAAAACCACTTTGAGGACCTCTATTATTTTACTTAATTTAATTTAATTAAGTACAAATTGAAGTATTTTGCATTCTTTACTATTTCTTTAGCAATGTACTAATCTACTAATTGTATCCGGAAACATGTAAATTTTATAAATTTTATTTATATACATTTACGCCTACATTTATTCCACCCTATTCAAAAAAATTGTATGAAAACTAACATGTCATACAATAGCATATTACATTTAAACATTAAATTTTAAAATATACCTGTATTGTTGAGTTTAAAATTTTATTTTTTGTATGGGCTCCATTGGAAATAAGCTTTTCATTAACGTAACCTCATTGATTTCAAACTTCTCTAAATGTTTTTAAGTTGTTGTGTTGTTCATGTAATAGGAGCGTCAGTGGAAAAACTTCTTATCAATCAATCAATCAATTCATTTATTGCCAAAAATACAGGGTGGAGCGCGGTAATTTGCTTTTTTGCACTGCAGGCTGTGGCGCCACTGTTAGTCGAAGAGAGGGGAGAGTGGGCGTGGCTTATAGTGGCTGACGGGAGATTTGTATTCCTCCGCGTTTCAGTTGCCATCATGCAGTGGACACTCGATGACCACTCGATCATTGCAGTGCAGCGTGCTTTTCGTTTACGATTCGCTGTTCCCCCACGCGGACGTGTTCCTGGTCGGCAATCAATAAGTAAATTGGGTAACTGCATTCAGAACAGCAGGGAATGTGTCATGTGTAAGAAGGGGACCTCAGAGAAGGATTACAACACCGGAAAACATTGATAGAGTTAGAGCAGCAGTACTGCAATCTCCAAAACGCTCTGCTCGGAAACAATCACTTGCTCTTGGCATTTCAAGACGTTCTCTCCACAGGATTCTTCATGATGAATTGAGATTTAACCCGCATAAAATGTGCGTGGTCCATCAATTGTCAGCACGGGACTATTTGACACGGCGTACTTCTTGTGAAGACATGCTTGCAACTATACCGCGTGACGCAATTGTGTTCTTTTCTGATGAGGCACATTTTCACCTCAGTGGATGTGTCAACAAGCAAAACATGCGCTACTGGAGTGAAACAAACCCCAAAGACCTCTGCATTCGGACCGCGTCACTTTGTGGTGCGCCATATCACGAGTAGGCATCATTGGCCCTTCCTTTTTTCAGGATAACCGTCGTGCCATAACTGTGAACTCCGAACGGTACTTGACTATGATACCGGATTTTTTTTCATCCGGCTCTTGAGTCAATGCAATTAGAGAATACATGGTTCCAACAGGATGGTGCCACTGCACACACAGCGAGGGTTACCATGAATTGTTTGAGGCAAATGTTTCCTGGACGGCTTATCTCTTTGAGGGGTGATGTGAAACTGGCCGGCACGCTCACCAGACTTTTTTTCCATGCGATATTTTCCTTTGGGGTTACCTGAAGTCGAAGGTGTATATCAACCGTCCCAACACCTTGGAAGACCTAAGGAACAATATTGAGGCTGAAATTGGCAGAATACCAGTCGACATGCTTGTTAGAGTTAATGAAAACTTCAGAAAACGTATGCAGCAGTGTGTGGATGCCGAAGGTCGACATTTGCCGGATAAATTATTTAAAACCATTTAATTTAAAAATTCCCTTACTGTTCAATAAAATTTAAATAAAAAATATTTTTTTGCAAGGTTCATAAATTTTTTATTTCATTTCAAAATCAGCAAATTACCGCGCTCCACCCTGTATAACATGCATAGGCATTCGTCAAGAAAATTATAATATCCCAACTTAAAGTATACACTACTGACAGATCAAACACAACAAGACCAAATCAATATAACAGGAGTGATCTACAATTTATTATCTTCAACGTATTCCCGGACACTATAATATTCTCTCGAAATAAGAAATTTTTTCGGACGATTTTGAAATTCCCTATCGTCTACAACAATTTTCAAGCAGGATGGCGAAGAGTTAAAAAGGCGGATGCAGGAGTAAAGACTTTGTTTTTCAAAAAAAGATGTTTTATGGCAGGGTAGGATTAGGTTGTTTCTTTTTCTTAAGGAGCTTCTTTTTCTTTTTTTTAATTATGGGCTGGATTAACGTTGACTGAAAAAAGGTGGGGATACTTTTTGTAAAAAGAAAGACACTGAAGGATATAAATGGATGGGAACATAAGGATATTATTACTGCGAAAGAAACCTCTACAAGACTGGGAACGACTCAACTTGAAAATAATCGTTATAGCTCTTTTCTGGAGACGAAAAACATATTGAGTTTTTTTACTCTCATATCCCCATATAGAGACTCCATAGCAAAGGTAAGGATAAAAACAGCCATAGTAAGTAAGCAAAAGAATTTCCTCACTAGCAAAACAGGATAGTCTATACATAAAAAATATGCAGCTGCTTAGTTTTTTCGTGACTTTATCAATGTGACTAAAAAAAGTTTAGCTGATCATCCAAAACCATTCCAAGATAATTAACATTCAAAGAAGGATACATTTCTGACTCTCTGACTCTCCAATCATAATGTTTTGAGATTCAATCAACGTTTTAGCAGACTTTCTAATTCCAAAATCAAGAAAATTGGTTTTAGATGTATTTACAAACAGAGAGTTTTCACCCAACCTCTGCAGCAAATTACTGGCTTGAACAAAGGTTTGGATTTCAAGCTCGGCTCGATTGCAACCAGAGATGACCAAAGAGGTATCATCAGCAAACAAAAACAACTTTGAACCTTTCACGCTTCGATGGATGTCATTTATGAATAGTAAAAATAATAAAGGACCAAGTACGGAGCCTTGGGGAACTCCAGTGCGTACTTCTCGCTCCTCAGAAAATTGTTTTCTCAAGCACCCTGTATCATCAATAAAAGGAATTTCAACAATCTGTCTACGGTTCAGGAGATAAGAAGCAATCCAATCAAATGAATGATTGAAACTGGATATGTCACCCTTCGTTCTATCATTAAAGGAAATTATTGAACTTAACGGGAAGACAATCAGAAGTCTTTACATGACATCTGAAGATAGATATAGATATATATCTAGGATCAGTTGTTTTGCAGAAGAGTGTCTTGAGGATTGCCTGGGGTCTGAACAGGCAGGACAGTTGTATAGAATCATTACGGACGAGTGGCATGCTTACGTTTAATAAACCTTTTAATTTATCAGAAGTTCTGCTGCATATTATAAAATCGACATTATTTTACTGTTTTGAATCACACGTATAATACGAGAAATAAAACAAAAATTTAAATTCTTCTATTACAAAAATTAGTTTCTTATTATGATCCTAAATTGTTTAACATACTACCAGAACAAATTACAAATATCAATACTTACAATACATCTAAGGTGAGCGAGCACTTGGCTGGAGGGACATTCTATAGTTTTGAAGAGGCACTTGAGGATCTTAACGATGGGAGCGTATTACTGCTCTTTAGATAGTACTTATATCTGAATAGTTTATCACTAGTCCATTACGTTCAGCTAGGATTAAGTATTATTATTTTAAAAATCTGTCAAACACTGAAGAGTTTGTAGGGTTTAATGTGCTTGCGTATATAAAAAACTTTTAAATTCATATTGTGGGAATAAATAAATGATTGATTGAGTACTAAAGAAAAATGAGGTAGGTAACACCTCCGTAGTTAGTTAACCATTCGTTAACCATTATATTTTCTTTCATAACTTGATAAATGTTACTAGTTTCAATGTTGGTTCGTAAAAAGGATCTCTAAATATGTCACAGGTGTTACGTTGGATAAAAATTATGACTGTCCGTAATATTGTAGAAAATTTAAATTGTTTGTAGACAAAGAAATTGATATACCCTATTTTCAATAGCAAAAGTAATATTAGGTGATGTTTGAATTAACCATGAGATTATTTGTGATATAAATAAGTTACATGTTAACTCCTCAAGCATGAAGTTTGAGGTTTCCTTCATAATACGCTTAAAATTTTATTTGCGTTTACAGAACAAATTTAAATAACATTACTGTATTTATACAATAATTTCTTAAGACGTATTTTTACAAGTTTCATAAGGATAAACATATTATTGAAAATTATTACTTATGTTTTAATGAAATTTGCTTTTAGTGATGGCATATAATATTTTGAAATGAAATAATTTGCTGACAAAATTATTCCTGATTCAAAGCACGCTAAATTAAACAACATAGTTATAAGCTGTTTCAAGTCCCTGCGGGTTATTATATTGTCGTTATGTTATGGTTTAAGTGTTATTGTGAGTACTCTTTATATCGATATGCCTGGCTAATATATTTTATAAGACTTATCGGTATCTTTGAAAAATTATTTAATGGTTCGTTAAATATGTAACGTTAATACTGTTAGCTTCCAATGATTTTTTTTATGTATTTTAAACTATCTGATGTAAATATTTAAAAATAAAGTTGTTCAATGAAACATCTATATTAAAAATTAAATAAAACTAAAAAAAATAAAAGTATAAATATAAATAAAAATAAATATACATATATATATATATATATATATATATATATATATATATACAAATAGTGTAAATATAATAATCATAGATGTCTACTGTATTTATTATTTATGGCTATAATTATGAAGCTGATTATGGGTATATTTATTAAATCAGACGTTACTTCGCACTATATCTTATTATAAAATGATCTGATGTTTACATATACTAAGAGTAAGCTACAACTTTATGAGCACCGGCGATATTGCATGACTTAACGTAAAGCCTGGATATCGTAAACAGGTCCTGCATATTCTACGTGTAATGGCGTGTCTACGGACTATAGTCTGTAGACTTGTAAATGTTTTTAAAGTGCCATGTGTGAAATTTTAAATTTCTCCCGATTGCCAATGTTAGATGAAAAGTATTAACCTTCCTCCTCCTTTTTGCTCCGTTGGAAATCAAGGAATAAGTACATTAAATAGTTACTTTATAATATGAGTGTATACCTTGTGTAATGAACAAGGTATGAGTACCGGATACCTCGTTTCGTGTAACTGGCTTCACTGAGATTATATTTAAAGCTTCAAGTATTTAGCTCATTTCACTCAAGAAAATATCCTGTGGATAGGTAGACAGGAAGAGAATAGTACAGAAAAAAGGTGATTACATTCTCCTGGCATACAAAAGATAAACTGTGACAGCCTACTGAGTATAGGGTTCAATGAAATTAAGCAAAATTTCACGATTGGACATGTACCATAACAAAACTCGTTCCTTTTTATGTAAAAATATGATAAAGGTTTTATGCAGAATTAAATAGCCAAAGATGAAATATTTTTCGAAAAGTCTTGCTGCATGATACATTTATATTTATTTCTGTTCATAATTTAGGTTCCATTGAATAATAAAAGTCTCAGCGAGTCACCAAAATATATTGTACGTGTTCCAGTAATTGGGGTACATGTATTAATATGTAAAATGTTAAAATCTCATGTACTTTTTCTCAGTTTGCACATAAGTCTACTTATTCTGCTATTTTATAACTGCTTTATAGTTTCCAACAAGAGCAATGTAAAAATATTCGCTAATGCTTAGCCAAGTGTCATGGAGTGACATGCACCGTCTAAGTATTGCATTTATAAATTCGAAGCTCCATGAACAATTATAAGTCTATAGCTCAGTTCGATTTCAAGATATCATGTAGACAGACAGAGAGATATACATACAGGCAGAAATCAAATCTTTCCAGCCTCTCAAGTGATAATCTTCCCTAATGCTCATCCTACTCTCTTTATTATATTGTAACATAACATTCTATTTCAAGGGAATTCGTACCTGTAAAACGTCATAAAACTATTAATACGCTCAAATTGCTGATTATGAAACAGGAAAGCGATTCTCCATAATGAACATATTGAACAGTAATATAGATCGAAGTAGCGGGACGAGAGTGCACGGCCATGTTTAGTAATTTACACCTAATGAGTCTTTCCCTCTGAACATGCAACCGTACACGTGAGAGTTAATGTACGTATTAATGTTATTTGTAGTTAGAGACACTAAAACGCTCAGAGAAAATAATCTGTCGAACTAATTAGTATGTAAAATATTTCCACTCTTTGATTTACTCAAAATTTGTCGGTAAAAACATTATACAGTTGTGAATTATTTTGTTTTGAGAAATAAATGAAGTATACAGTAAATGAAGTATACGGTACGCATAAGACTGAAAGTGTACGCGCATTCTTTTTCATTTGGATAACAAATGATACAAATAAGAATATACGTCATAATTGATGCACTATTTTCTTGACCAATACATAACTTTTACGTAGGTTTCTGCGTTAGTACGCGATGTTTTTGTGCTGGTAATATATTAATCATATCGTGGACCCCATCGTACTAGGGTATATTTATTTTATATTATGTAATAGATAAGGATGATATACAACAAGCCTCAAGACTCACAAGTAAATGATTATAAGAATATATTTATAGCTACTGTTAGGATCGCGAACACCTTGCAGTCTCATTAGATTGTTCCCATAGTGAAATCAATCCATTGCCATCCCTCTCAGGGAGGGATACATTCCCGGGAGGGTACATTGTGGATCAATCTTATTGCGAGTTTGAAAAATTCAATAAAAAATTATATAACACATTACTCAATAAAGCCACTAGTAACCCGAATATACCACTCAAAATATACTCGTAAACCGTATATTCTAAAAGCATTTAAAATTATCTAGTTCTCTTGTTTCCAAGTATTATAATGGTGTTTTCTCGGTGAGCTGAACCAGAAATGGTAACCTAAAGTAAACAAGAGCGGCAAACCTCCCGACGTCAGGGTAGCCAGCGCTGGTAAATATACTTGGGAAATATCACTTGTGACTTTTGGTAAAGCTTATTACAGTCGAGTTGTGTCTGGCTTATTATTGATCTTATTACTAATTAAGTAACCAGTAAATCTGTTTAGAAGTGAGTACCAGCTTACTATGACTAGATGTGTAAGTTTTTCCTCTTAACTACTGCAATAGAGGTCTAATGAGATTACAGAGTAATAACGTTTCTATGTGAGTTATTTTTTATGTCTCTGCTAAACGTTATTTCATTCTATTAATGGGTTTAGAAGTATTTTACAATCGTCGAAGCCCTAAAGGTGTATATCAATTCTTAGTAATAATCTTCTAGTAATATGACACGAACGTCTTTGTAAAAGCTATAACATTTGGTTAGGTAGCTTCCATTCAAAATATAGAGACGAGTGAGCGGTGTTTTACGGGGGAGAGTTGTTCCATTGTGTGTCCGTGTAAACAGTTTGACCTAATCTGTGTTCGAGAAGTGTGTGTTCTAACATTAAAGTCCAGTAAGATTAAAGGAGTAAATAAACCTTATATTTTAAAACATATACAAGGATATTTTAATATGAATGTGTGTTTAAAGTTTGGTTGTATATATTTTAACAAAAACAGAGACCAGGGATAAGACTGTCTATGAATTATTACTCTTCGAAACCAATTAAAATGGGTAATAGAAGTTTAAAACCGCCATAATGTTGTTAGTTTATAGTCCCTTCAATCTGTGCATTGTTTTAGTGCAAAACAAATTCCATCCTGAAAACATGCAAAGAATTATTAATATTGATTGTGTGCTTAGGATTGGAATAAATATAAAACCAGGTTTGTGTGAATAACAACTTCTTGCATTAAAAAAAATAAAATTAAGGTACTTTTTGCTTTTAAATTAATTATAGCACTAAACATGTACGTTTTGTTGCAAAAGTTTAACCTTCTTCTTCCAGAGTAATAAATTTCCTAGAATTTGAGAATTAATTGGTTAATGCAAGTTAAAAAGTTGGTAAATACGAGTTTAAGTTTTAACTTTGACAAAATCTGCTAAAAGAACTTTTTGTGAATTTTTAAACTTTGCGCATTGTGTTAAAACTTAGTTTTCACGAAAAAGAATCTCTGTGGTTTTGACAGGGTTGCCTCCGAAACCGTTATTTAGATTCCCCTGAGCGGTGGAATCATCTTGGATATCCTCGCGTTGGGAAATCCTTATCTCCATATACATTTTCACAGTTTGAATCATTTAAATATGATTTTCAAGTTTATTTTACGATGAAAAATGTAATAAATTGTAAAGTTTCTTAAGCTTTGATCCATCAAAGTTTTTTAGTTTCGTTAAATCAAGATTCGTTAACAAAGTTTTATCAATACTTTTGAAATAATTGAACCACTTCACTTTATCATTACCATAATTGATTGTAATCAAACCTGATACTTTTCATCATTTGATTAAAAGTTAATATCAAGTTATAAATTTCATCACTAACTACATGTTTCATAAAAGTTCTAAGTGGAATTATTCATTACTGTTTCGTGGTATTTTTCACTCATATTCGTGATTAGCTTTTAATTTATCCACGAGATTAATTCATTGTTCAAAATGATTCAAACTTTCTAAATGAGGATGCAATAGATAATATATGTCATTGGAAAATATTTTATTTAACATGTAAAATTTAATACTAATAAAATCTATTACTCAATGAATAATTTTCACAGCTATAGGTAGTTCCACCTCATCGAACTCACACAGTATTTTGTGAGTTTAAAATACTGCGCCTTATACGACTGATGGCCTACCGAACACTGGTAATCCTCTTCCAGCGCAGCAATAATCCTCTTTATCAGCACCCTTTTTAAAACTGGCATCTGTACACGAGTCAAAGTCAAAAGGATGCATCAGGTTAAGTGGATCCTTTTTCAGACTTTCAGAAACAGTGAGTGAAGCTTTCGAATCTGACACCTGTTTCATCGCCGTATGACTTTAACATGCAAATACTACAACTGTTTAAATAGAAAGAAAATTCTCTTCTACAGCAAAAAACATGATTTTTACTGCAACTGGTACCAACTGACATTCGAAGTTTCGTCCAAATTCAGAAATACGGTTTTGAATTAGGTAAGGAACTAGTTTTAAGGCTTTCTAAGTCTTTGCAATAACAAAATAATAAACTGCATGCGTATAATAGTATAAAAACAATGCTTTACATTTTGTAATAGTTTTATAGCAAATACAAATTTTAGTCTTATATCTGAAAAAAGTGGAGCGAAATAAAATAAATCGTGAAAAGATATTTATAACGAATGTTATAAATATCTTAACTGAATAGTTAGTAAAAGAATAGTTTATTCAACAACTTCAAAAACATGGAGGTTATACAATTTGACCTGTTCCATGATTCCTTTTTATAGATGTACAGATGTTTCAAAAATGACAGAACCGATTTTAGTGAATATCTGGAAAAAGAGGGCTCCCTAATAGTAGTTCCACATACATTACTTAAGCATTGGACAAGTATCTGACCGGGGAAGTTATTTCAATATTATATATATATATATATATATATATATATATATATATATATAAACATATGGAGAAGCTAGATAAAGTAAATCGCGGAGATGTATGCGTAGCCAGTTGGATAGTAACGTCTGCAACTGAGTTCTCCGCGTGACGGAGAGAGCATTTCTATCAAGGAGCACAAGGCAATCATTGGAGCATTCACCAGCCTATGGAGAAACAGCAGGTCAATACGGTCTTGTGGAGGAATATCATGACGATTTCCCACAAAGCCAACAGGAGGGGGAAGGTTATTGCAATAGGAGTAACAAAGTGGACGGTCCAGCATCCTGATAAAGCGGTTCTAGGTTTACTGAAGACCGTCGATGTGATTGATCTGTTAAGGTGACCACATAACTGACCCATATTCCAAACTGAAACGTACGAGGGACTTGTACAAAGTAACAACAGTAAGAGGAGAGCTAAAGTTTCTGGTGAATCTGAATCTGAATCCAATCAGGCTATTTGCTTTGACATGATATGTAGGATATATTCTAAAGGGCTGATTAAGGGTGTTACAAACTATACCAAGATCCTTAGCTCGATCCACCCTTATAAAAATACGGCTGTTCAAGATATAATAATTTGAGATGAAGTAAGAGCCACGTTTGTAAGAGATTACAAGACGATGGAGCAGATGAATGCTGGAGATATACTGGACCGAGAGCAGTCGAAAGATTTTAAAATACCTTAATTTCACCAGGAAATATCACAAACCCGGAGTTCACACATAGAGTCACTCTTGGGGTGGGTAGACAGATTGTTAAATCCTGCTCAAACTCATCTGGGTTGTCTTGTTTCACCTAGATAAAATAACATGAAACCTTTTTGAAATTGTCTCTATCATAACCAATTCCAACCTTCCATTTTTACTAATTACCTTTTAGCATAGTTGTAAGCCTAAGACGTTAGATGAAACAGCTGTAAAAGTTGTAAATTATTAGAATTATTATATATATAAAAACATTTCCTAACTGTTTTATCATTGAAAGAGTTCTCGAACTAGGGTAGAGATATAAGTCTTTCTTATAAGTTAAGGAACAAGACATAAATCTGTGAAATATTTCATTTTATTCAACACATAGAAAAAGGAACCTCAAAAATAAGGTGGTCTGCGCCACAGTAACTGGAACATTAATTTGTGAAAGTAGATAAAGCTACAACTCATAATAATACTATTGCTTTGAAAGCTGCAGCAGTGTAGTACGCCACAAAAGAAAGAACAATTGAGTCTTGTTTCTAGCGTTAAAAAAGTAATGAAATTCCAGTCCACGTTGAATCGAATCCGGATACTTCAAGCAAAATTCACAATTGGAATTTATTCTACTAGAACCAGAATTATTATCACACTCAGCATAATAATTCATGGTATTGAACTAATCATATAACTTGAATTTTAAAGATAACTTACTTTCCAAATAAACACATAATGTTACTCTGATTTTCATCAATTTATGAATTGCATAAACAAATATCGTTCAACGTCCCTTGATTGATGAATCATTATTAGTTTTATAAATTATAAATATCGAATTGGTCGTGGAGATTTCGTAAATCAAGCAAACGGCGTTCAACTCTATTATAGCCCTTTTTAACCCTTGAAAAGGAAGCTCGTCTTGTTATACTATTTTACATTCACTACTACCCATATATAGAAACTTAATTTAATCTTTCTTTTCCAATCGATATTTGTTTTAAATTATAATGTAGCCATGATACTCTCAGAACATTCATTACTCAAAATTGATACGGCACTTCATCTCAAAACTTTTAATTATCAGTTTCAAATCGTTTTTTCTTGTTAAAGCAAGACTCGTTGGAATTTGATCATTGGTTATTATCGAGCAAACTTTGACTCAACATAAACCTTAGAACTTTAGCCCTTAGTGCCAAGTTTCGCATCGCGAGCTCTACCATTATAACTTTAATCAGGTTGGATAAATTACTGATCAATAAAATAATAACAGGTATTTCCCTAGGATACTGCATCTACTAAGTTAGTTACGTATTTTACAGTTTGTGTACAGAATCATGTGCACCTATACACACAGGGTATGTTATATTCAGAATTAACGAGTATTCATAACATTTATAAATGTTTAGAAATTAAAGGAATATTTCACTCTCTGTTAATACAAAATAATCGATTACAATAACTTACTAAGACTGAGCATAAAATCTCCTAGCAAACTTATTATTATTCATAATTATTATAAAAACCTTAAAATGTAGCAAATTAAAGGTTTCTAGATTACCTAGTAAAAATACGCCCTACATAATATTCATTCTGTTGATCCTAACTCCCGATAATCCCATAATTAAATAACAATGGAATAATATAACTAATAAAATTAACCACTATCATTGTTTTGCTGAGACTCATTTGTGTTTGTTAATTGTAGGTTCACTATTAAACCAATATCTATAATTGCCGAGATAAAAAATATGTTTGTTGTTTTTAGGGACATTAAAATTACCAGCATAAATTTGAGTGTCATATTTTAGGATTTAAATCAATTGATTAACAATGGAAAAAATACAAATTCCAAATAAGATTCTTTTGGCATACTAAGCAAGACAAAGAAAGTACACTGAATAAAAATTGTACTTTAAATATTCTTTTTACACGTCATTATTTAATGAAACAAACAAGAGTATATAAACTCTTCTCAAAAAAGTGTTTTTCAAAGTTAGAAAATGGCTTTTTTATCAATCGAACAAAGAGGGTAGTCAGCTTTAATAAGAAATAATATGAATTTCATCAGTCAGGAACTAAATATATTACGCGAAAATCTTGCTGTCAATAAGAAAGTCGAGTTCACGAAATCTTCGCAGAGTATGGTTAATGAGTATAAGTTAAACAAGAAGAAAGTGGTACCAGGAATCGCTCTGTTTTCCCATCGCAACGGGTTAAAACACAGACAATAAAAGGGCTTTACCCAGCAGGAACCACGAAGAGTATTAAGCGTCTCTTACTATATATAGGATGGAAAAATAATGCAATAGTCAGAACTCAATAAATCTGAGGTATAAGAAACAAATACAGCGGAGAAAAGGCTGATAAATTATTGCTCAGATGAAGCAACACGAAGTTTGAAAAGTGCTATAATAACTATGATTAAGCTTTTATTCTTAAAACGTAACCAGCGGGCATGTAAGGTATAATTCCTGCTCATTGTAGGTTGTACAACCTTGTCTACGATTGTATTGTAAAAGTTGTCTCATAACTTCAGCTTAAATGTAAATGATATAATAAATCTAACTATTGTTACTGTTTTCTTATAAATTTAAGTTTCCCCGTTGTCATAAATAAGAAAGAAATTCTTTAATTATCGTCAAAAATAATAAAAATTAAAGTGAAACGCTAAATGCGTTGCTAAGCAATAATCTGGACCAGTTCAGATAATTATTTCTTTAAAATATTTGTTGAAGCCCGAAGAAGGTTTCAACGGGATGAAAAAAGAGAAAAGTTCTCTGGAATGTTTTAGAATTTGTATAAATAATGGTAATATTTACGAAATATAATCCCAATTTAACTAACAAGAAACAGCAGTTAGCACTTGCAGCTGAAGTTCACAGAGAGGCGAAATATTGGTTAATATTTAACATTCTAGAAAGTATTTAATATAAAGTGCTTGATAAGTCAGCAGTTTAATGCAGCTTGCAGAGACGAAATAACTTTCAAATTTTTACGGCCGATTCCATCAGTGACAAATTTATCTATTCTAATGAATGTTTAATAATATTTAAAAGTTGTTATAATTCCCGCCTTAATTAACAATTTGTAAATTTTGGCAAGTAAGGTATTTAAAACTGGTCCGCTTACTTGAAATTGTGTATGACATATTCACTGTGATGGAAAAGCAAGGGGCGAAAAAAATATACTACAGTTCTAAAAAAAGTCTTATTACACAAAACTTACCCAAAGACTGTTTAGAAACGAGGAATGAACTTAGTTTTAAGGACTTTGTACTATTCTCCTTATAACAGAAATAGAACACACAAAAAAGAAGTAGAAGCTTTTGGACAAAACAGGTCTATTTAAACTTACGTATTTATAGATCAGAAATATAGTAGAACGAAAATAGTCGCATTTTAGTCTAAGTTCGTTTTTGATACATTTATAAATTTAGATATTTTATTGGTTAAGGCAACAATGAAAACCCAACTTTGGAACCGTGAAATTGTCTTTTTGTTTCTCCACGGGACGTCTGAAGAAAGAACGAGGTATAAATTTGAAATTTTGCATTCAAATTCAGCAAAGCCTGTTACGACATGTAGTCTGCCGTAATCTTAGCTTGTTTAATGGAAACACTCAGTACCTTGGATTCTGATGATTATTAGATAATCAACAAAGTTGTTTTTCAACTTGATCTGATTTATAGGTACAAAGAGGTTGTACCTGATTTATACGTACCAATATAAAAGTTATTATTAAAGTGAATAGTGATATACACTTTACGTCGTAGTACTTTACTTTGGTACATTTTGAATTAAAATTGTAATGCATAAAATATTGACAAGTAATATAATTGGAAACCATATTCACATAATTGAAAGAAACCATAACAGTGTTCTACATAGTGAAAATAGGTTGCCTACTATAATAGACCGACAGTTCTAAAACATCCATTAGTTAACCAATTACGTCAGTTCTGTCAAGACCACTTATACCATGACAATCACACTGCAAATTAGACTTACCGATTTGTTCTCGTTCGTTTAAACGTCTCCCCCAGAGTTTCTTATTTTCAGCTGTCATCCCATTTTTTATTCCCCTCGTTTATAGGGTTGGCTAAGGCTTATTACATTGTGAATCCACATAACATCTTTAGTGACGTTCCTTGAATTTCTAAAGCATTTATAGTATTCCATATTGGTATGAATATTTATCGTATCTCAATTCAACCCTGATAAAAACACTTCCATAATTTTAGTACGAGTATGACCTGTTTTAAGATTTATACATTTCATCGATTTCAATAGGAATAAAAAGACAAAAACTAGCTAATGAGAGAAAAAAAATGATTGATTATATTTTGTTATGAATAGATAAACAACTCTGAGAAGAAATCTTTAATATTCAAACATTTATAATTCATATAATTGTTTCAATTTCATTGCTTAATTTTGCAGATTAAGGTAAATATAAATGACAAATTGGATCAAAATAACATATACCAATTTAGAGCTTTGATTTTGATAAGGAAAACATTGTGAAAAGCTAAATGAATCAAGGCAAGAAACGAGGCAAAAAACGTTTTTGTTTACTAAGCCCTTTTATCGCATATATTTGACACATTCCTTTCGTTCCTATACACCCTGCATAGTGCTATATATAGAAGGGAGTTGTGTTCGTGACCGGTGAAAAGTATGTTGAGAGTTTAAGGAAATTATGTAGTGGGTATCAACAACATGCATATTGCTATGAATTATATCTATGCATTTTAAATAATTTTACACTTTACGTAACTATTTCTCAGTAATTGAAAAAGACGTTAAGTAAATAATTTTATCGTCAGATACATTGAAAGCGTAATCTCCAAGTGTCCTCCAAAGGTACTCACTTTACGTAAAGAGGGGTGGAAGGTTGCCTCTCAGTAGGATTATGAACTAAGTTCAACACTTTATGATTTAACTTTAACAAAGTTTACTTATAGAGATTTTACTTTGTTTTAACATATTACTAGTTATTTAATTTCATTATTTAAATTCCTAGTCAATGTAAATACAATGTACTTACATTTATGTGTAAAATCATCTGTATTTCTTCACTAATGGAGTTATACCAAATGCATGGTGTTACAAATATTAATTTAGCTTATGTATTATATTTTTTGTCATTAGTGTAGAACTTAGTGTCAATGCTATTTTTGAGACAAATATAAAAGTTCGAAAATGTATTAAAATTAATTACTAGTCCTAATCAGCTAGGAGATATTATAGGCGTACTGGTTACTTGTAAAACTCATACATTATTTTGAACAATTTCTACATAATTTATATACAACAATATACATTACACAATAATTTAAATTGTAGAAAACACATATAATTAATTAATAGATATATTCTGTTAACATCAATCAATTGTTCGATGTAAACCAATTCCAGTACTCAATACATGATTACCTCAAAACATGTATCATGAATCCGACGATAACAAGGTTTATTTCACTCGATTCACACATCAATATTTAAAAAATATTTGATAAAATATTATTAATAAAGCCTACATATATGCTTCAAATGTTTTGGAACGCTACGACATTTTATTTACATATTTTCATGTATATACATACAAAGAGAATGTTCTTCGTTGTTAACATTACCTGATGACGATTACTGTGCTAAATCAATTTAATATGTTTAGTTTTAAAATGTTGAAAATGATCATAATTAGGTTTTTATGAAAAGAAAAATTAATATTTTTAAATATATTATACTAGCAGTGTACACTTTGTTTTGCACGCGATTCCCGTTAAAAAAACTGAAATCCTTTTTAAATAAGATACCAAACATTCCTGTGAAGAGTGATTGTCATTGGAGGGTATTCCTATTTTGCGATTCATTTTCGAATAATTGGTAATTAGGTTAAAAAGCAATAATTTAAGGCTCAGAAAATGAAACATTTTTGCAAGTACTGATGAAATAAATGGAATTACTCTACATCTTTTCGTAATATTTGATAGAATAACTCCAGCAATTTCATCAATACATAAAATATTTGTGGCCAATGGACAGAAATAATAAACTCGATGTCTTTAGTCTTCGTAGTAATAGCATTCATAACGTAATGTGATAAAGTCCTATGACGATTTGAAAACTGAAATAGGCATGTATATAATTCTATTGTTTACGACACAGGCGATCAGAGATTAAGTAAACATGCGACTGGCTATTATTGCTCAGGTTTCCGCATGTAGGAGCACTTCTAGTTCGAATAAATTGTATTTCTTTCTGTACGGTTGAGTTTACCTTCTTGCTCCTACACATGCTCTTGCACCCTAAAATGAAATACATGCCTACTTTGTGGACCACCCAATTCACGGTCTTTACTTGAACCGTATTATTTCTTCTAGTATTCTGCACATGCCTCTAATCTCTGTTCATTGCATCATCCTATTTTCTTGGTTCAATTCATGAATTATATACATTTATATTATATTTATCTTCAATAAAAAAGGATCCACTGCCCGCTCGATGGTTCTGCCACAAACATTGCACTTTTGCGTCTGGTTCATTAAATTCTGATTTAATTTGCAATGGTCTCGGACTCACTGCGCTCGTTTTATTTCCTCGCTTTTAGTCACACACTAAAAGGACTCCATTCTGCTCCTTCAGCTACTGTATAATCCATCTCACAATGTCAAGGGAAACTAATTTCGAGTATCTAAAATAAACTCAATCGTTTGAATTCGTCACTGCTGCCATCTATAGTGAAAGTTTGATAATACTAATAGCATAAATATTTACAGAACACTACGATAGATAGTATTTTGTTAATGTAAATTAAAACTGTGGATAAGTATTTTATAATTAGTAGTATTGCGGGACAAAAATGTGTCAAGGTATTCTTTTTATATACATACCAAATTATCCTCTAAATATGTACACTAGGTTTTATATGATTAAGATTTAAACATCCAAATATACAAGTATCTAAACATCATTCTTTACAATATTTTGTAATTATTACATTACTAGAGTGTTCAAGATTTCCTACTAAAATCTGATATTTCTAGTGGATTTTGAGTATTACTTTACTACAAACAGGAATGATAATAATATTAAGTAACTTTGGCTATACATCACATCAGTTACAATAATATAACTCAAAGGAGCTATTCCCAAAATGACGATAATTTTAGGAAACAAACAAGCAAAGTGAGCCTCTGACCATATCAAATGGAATACCAAAGTAATGCTCCAAACAATTTTTTGTTATAGTTGAGAAAGCATGGATGGACCAGCGAGTCAAATTTCCACTGATGAGTGATAAGATACTGATTAGATTTATAAAATTTGATAATCTTCCTAGAATGAACTGCGGATAAGATAATATAATAAACAATGATTAGAGATATCGCATTGTACTGAATAAGGTACACAGATATTCCTCGTACCCTCCAGGAATTACAATTAAGGAATACCACGAACCGCATGGCTCGATAACGTCAGATGTTTCATTTATACATTTCATGTAATTTTAAATATTTTAGATAGTATTGTTTAAATTTTTATGCTCCTGTTACTAATAACGTACTATTTACAATCGTGATAAAGTTTCATATAAACTTTAAATAATCTGTTCTTCAAATATACCTCCTTCAGTTTCAAAATTATCATAATACTCCTCCCTATTACCTTTATCATAAGAGCTCTCACTACGAAAGCTAACAGACTGTAACTTTAGAACTTCTCTCCCTTAATTTTTCAGTCACGATTTATAAACACGATGGAGCCATTGAGTTTTCTACACTTAACTTGTGATGGAGAAAGGGTTGATTTAACGTTGTAGTGGACTCAATTGTGCTCCTAATGAGACAATGAGAGTATCTCTGCATCTAGACTACACCTTTTTGTAATCGAGGAGTCTTTTATATCGAAACGACGTAAAGAATTATTTCTGAGCTTCTTCGTCGCCGAATGTTCTTTTATATCTTCAGTCAAACATGGTTAAGAGGGAGGTAAACTGGAGCTAAATTTAAAATTCATATATCAACCCTTCCCATAGAATCTACGTTATGTGTGCTAGTATAACGATCTTGAAATATTAACTTTATTGACAAATTATTTTAGTAAAAACACTTTTTTTAAACATAATTTATTAAAAAAATAGTCATTTCGCTGTTCATTGGTTATTATATAATATTATTGTATAGCTTAATGTGGCTGAAGGACAAGTTCACATTGTCATCTGTAAGCACTGGGGAAGTTAAATAAATGCCAGTTTGTACAATATTTGCTAAGTAGCTTTAATCATATCATATGTTTGGAAAATCGTATACTTAATGCATGGAAAAGCATGTTAAGTTATGAGTTACATAAAGTCCACTAATGTATGAGTTATAAGTTTAAAAATTCATAAGATTATTTATTTTTAAAATCATAACTATTCTATTATAATCACGGAAATTATACAGTTAACAATTAATTAAGATAAGAATAATACCAATATAATCTCCAAATTTTATTGGTACTCATGTATAATGTATTGAACTACAAAATTTATGTTAAATTATTGTAAGTTGTATAATTTGTTGATATCAGTTTTATGCTTAATGTTAATGAAGTATTTAACAACTAATAGTTAATTAAATTCTTGATAAAGATAAGACACATAAACAGTATCTGAGCCTAAACTTCTGAGACAACTTTGAGTAGGATAAGCTTCACTGGAGAACTTGCTGGATCATTAACTAGCTATGATTAGTTCGTAATACATTAAAATGTACCAGAAGTGTCGTTAAGTTCAACCAAGTGTCAAATAATTTAGACAACTTTGAATAGGTACTATTCTGCTAACTATAGCTACTTGAATAAAGTTGGTTATAATTTTATCTCCAACATTTTCTGAATTAGTTTTAATTCTAAATCAAAGAAATAATACTAAATTACTACTGATATACCCAATTACACTTATAGTTTATAGCAAGGTACAATCATAATTTAGAATTTATGTGTGAAATCATTGAATCGTAAAAAGTAAGGGCTTTGTGGTGTAGTGGTAGGTAGCACACTCACCCGGCAAGTGAGAAATCCGGGTTTGAGTCCCAGCGGAGCAAGTACTATTTGTGATTCAATAATATAAAAAATAAATAAAATACATATATATATATACATATATATATACATATACATATATATATATATATATATATATATATATATATATATATATAAATGTGTGTGCCTAAATAAATGTATTTTCTTGTTCTAAATTATAATTGTATTTATAAGTTAGATTGTGTTATTGTAATTATATGCATATTATACAAACTATATATCTATTATATGATCAAGTCGATTTTTTAAATGATAAATAAAACAACAATAAAGAGTACTCTCCGACTTTAATTGACGCGTAACTGAATATTTGGGAGGACATGTCTACGTGGCTCACGATATGAACTGCGAAATCCTGTAGATAGCTTATAAAGTATGTAGTAAACCATAAAATATATATAAATCTTTAGAGGGACTTGAATTTTTAGTATTAAGTTTTAGTACATATCCGTTAAAATTAAACTTACTTTTATTTTTGACAATTTAGAATATTTCAAATAAGAATAGTATTATATGGCTTAATGTTTTGTAATTTCAATGGCGGAAACTGTTGTACGATATCTCAATTCGTTAAAAGTTATGAAAAATGTAACTTTCAAATCTCTACTTTGTGTAATTTAGAGCTCAGTTATCATGCCAAGTTTTATCTGAAACACTGAACTTACTTATCATAATATTAGTATCTAAACGATATAATCAACGCAAAGTTGTTAACGGTCTGACTCATAGGGGTGAGAATTGATATAATTCATAAAAAAGTGTAGATATAAAAATCAAATTTACTTATCATTTTCTAATATCATAATTAATTTTTTATCTGGACCATAACCACCTAACTCCAGCAGTTACTTGTTTATTAAAAATTTATTTTTATATATAGTTTGATCTCAATCACTTATTTTTTATTTATACGCAACCACTAACAAAAATGGTTTAAATTAAAAACATTAAAGTCATTAGATTTGCAACAAATCTTAGACTATTTTGAACAACTTGAAATTTATCTTATTGATTTTTTAATTACTACCTACCCAAATGGAAAAGATTTTATTTTTGTAGATAAAATATTTTAAATACTTACAAATTTGAAACTTTATTAGGCACGTTTTATGATTTTGAAGCATCGTTATATGTAACCCAACTCTGTGTAGTACAAATTAAAGATTTTAAGGTTGCAATTATCTGAATTACTTTTAAACGGATTGAGATATCGAACGGCGGTGTTTATCAATTGAATTCATATAGTTTAAAAAATATATGAATATGAATATATACTCTTTCTGTATTGAAATATTTAAACTTAAGATGGCGGATGCAAGAGGTAACCAAAACTCAAAATAGGGCTAACTATTAGTAAATTGTATTCTATGCCACATACTAAAACTTAACGGGAAAGTCTGTAACTATTAAGATTTTTCATCTATACTTATGTAATGTATGGACACACTGTATACGAGCAAGAGAATGCTATTTCTGGTCACGCGCATAATTCAAAGTACGTCCGTGAATTTCGGATGAGAAAAATGTTGGTGGATACTCTGCACGACGCTGCAATGTTGAAAATCTGCAGGGATCAAAGTGGTAAAACTCGAATTTAGATTTAAGTGGGTTGATCCTTTCCAGAATGGGTGATAACGCTCGTCCGTCCGACATATATGTTTTGCTGTCGATTGTGCGTAAATATTGACTGTGATAAACATTTAAGCGATTCTAAAACAACTTACGTTTGAAGGTCTAGCTGATGTATGAGGGTAGGCCCTACTTATAAATTTAAATTCAAATTTTTTAGGCTATCCACACCAAAATCCATAGGATAGATATTAAAATAACAAAAATTAAATATAAAATACATACAGATGATGATATAAAACAGATAATAATAAAATTATTAATTTTACGAAGATAATGTTTTAGGCCTAAAAATATCCTTACCGAATTTAAATTAATTTAAAAATTAAATTGATTAATGCATTTATTTAAATCTCTTTCCGTAGTTAAGTATTATAATCAAATCTGATTGAAATAGGACTAATAGCGTAACGGAAATCCTGCATTAGAGTTGTTAATTCGACACGGACTTTTTTTAACGCACCTCGTATAGTGTGAAATCCAGATAATATGTCTTTTCTTAAATTGACATTAAAATTGAGAACTAAAATGAATTTTAATACAAAAGACATTTTTTATTCTTCCACGTAAAATGGATTTTTTTTTAAAATAATGTTTTAAGTTATTTATGTCACGGTCTAAAAGATAAATATCTTCTTATTATTAAATTAACCAAGGCAATTGTCTTAAATGTTAGGGTTAAACTTTTTGTTTTGAAAGTACCATGAATAATGTTGCATGTGGTGGTGTTATCCATATTCCTACCCATTTCCGTATCTTAAATTATTATTTAGTTTTTATATTTTAATTTAAAATAAATTACATAATTTTATTTTCAAACAATTTATGTATCAATTATAAACTTATAATTCCATGAGGTGTGAAAATAATGCGAGTTGATGTATGTCCGTCGAGTTAATGCACGCGAGTTACATCTGGTTCAATCAAATGAGAGAATTCTTAGAAATATTAGTCTATATTATTTATTTTTTTTTACTAAAAGTCAAACTGCCCTAACCAGAGACCTTAAATCATGATACAACTCATAAGTATATCTGTCTGTGAATGTTGCCATAAAATACGGCTACATCAACAAAGATATCGCGGTCAGAGAAGTTTAAATAAGCATCTGGCAATCTTCAGGCGGATGTAAGTTTCTCAAAGGGGCAAGTTCTCCTCGGTCTTTCGAAATTGAGACAGTTGTTTTACAACTACGATATGACTTTCAAATATCACTTTGCCTTCATTATTAAATCGTTGTAATGTTGGCTGGCTAAATTCAATACAGGTTTACAGCATATTTGTTTAACGTACATGAATTAAGAGCCCGTTTTTAATGAATTAATTTCATAGTTTCTAATTTAAACAAGTATGTAATATACTTAAGCCTACTTAGGTATTTAATTATCTCAATCCAAGCAAAACAAACCTAAAGTTTCTAATTATATATTATTTATAAAAGTTTATTTTGGTACGTTCGTTACACGGATAGGTGTGATATAATATTCTCAATGTCACATATTACAAAACATACAGTTGTACAAGGAACGTCCTAGAGACACTGCTAGTATATAATACTTTATATTTTGCAAACGCCTATGATATCATCAGGCCAAGTTGTATGAAACCCACAGCAAACCTTTTAATCGTATCATACAATTGCTATATTTATTTTGTTTAAATCCAAGATTTGTCACGAGTATAAAACAGTAATTTTACAACGGAGTTTTGTAACTTTTTCACTTTTTCCTCATAACCCTTTCTGGAATATTTAATCACCTTCAGTAATCACCTAGTAATAAACTTCAGAAAGCAATTCAAGTAAACTGGTAATTTGAAAGTTTGTAGAAGAAAATATTGTTAAGAAACTGTCATATGATATTTATTGTAAGCTCTTTCACTTATAAACAGACGTTAAAACTTTTAATGAGAGTCTGGAAATAATCCTATCATCTGAAAGGAGCAATACTTCAAAAGCTACGCGGAACCATAGCTTATCTAGGATTTAAGGTAAAAAAAAAAAAAAAAAAAAAAAAAAACTGTATTCAGACGGACACAGTAACACTGTAACAATGATGTATGATTAGTTTTATGCGCGCTCTGCGACACGTCTATACAATGCCATGAATGCGATATGTATTTTACTGTATAACGATAGTTCAAATCATTTTATTTCAAACATTGATATTTTTTTTCTAAAAATACTATTCACGCAGGTATCATGTAGACTAAGTCAATGATGTATTTTGTGCCAATAATGCATAGTAAATATAAATCTAACTGTGCATATAATATAAAAATTTCACCAAAATACCGTTAAACGTCCCCTATATATGTACTTATTGAAATTTAACAAGCTACTCGTATTATAAATGTATAATTCAAAATGTTTTACAACCAAACTGGATTCACAGTTTTGTTATAATATTATTCTTTCTCAAATATTATTTAAATGAATAATACCAAGTAGATTAATACCATAGTAGGGTACCAAGTAGTCTGGTAAATAACTATATGGCTTATAGCGTTTAAATTTGATGGTTGTTTAAACATAAAAAAATAGAGATATTCCTTAACTTTAATAGTAGTTATGAAATTACAGATCAAGGAAGAGAAAAATTAATAATAAATATGCACAATGTTAATAGTAAGCAAAGTCACAACACACCATTTTGCAACTTACGGGCAATATATCCAGATTAATGGACGATACTTCTGTGTAAAGGAACGTCAAAGCTTTACGAAAAAGACTGGAGCTGAAAAGCACATTTTCCATTGTTAAGAAATTTGGACTCTAATAAAGATAACAAACTACTTTGAAACGGAAAAGGAATGAGTTTTATTATGGAATCGGTATTTGTCCCATTGCCGTAGCCTTTGTACGTTCTGTCCACATTTCCTGGACAAACAATAAAATACCACATATCCGGTTTTATAGTTGGAACGTACGACCTTGTTCTATGTTCTCTCAGTAAGTAGACCTTTAACGAAAGAGTGTAACACAACATCATTGGATTTAACTTGATTTACGTTCGAGTTACTGGAATGGTAACTATGGCACTGCAAAATGTTTGGTGTTATATTCTGGTCTATAATTTGCTTGGTTTGCAGCTGACAGTTGTTTCAAAACGACAGAAACTAATTACAGATCAACAAAACAACATTTATTAGGTCCTCGAGTAGTTTCAATTGAGTATTAAATTACATTGGTATTAACAAAGTTGAACTGTTCAATATTGTTTCATGGAATTTTACTGTAGCAAGATACGACGCTTTTCTCGTGTTAAATATAACATGAATTTCCGTTGCCATTTACTTTATAACGGTTATAATAAAGTATCCGATACATAATAATACATCGTAATAAAGTGCATTCTTCAATGAATCACTCGTAACGAATTTTTCCAGTAGTTATTTAGAAAAACATTCAAGGTGAATAATATTATTCCAAAACTTAAATCATCCATTATTATAGATATTTATACACATTCTCTAATATTTTACAATGTATTGCACAATAATTTGAATAAAATGAACATAGTTAATGGCAATCATATTATTTAAAAATTATGATATAATACGAGTTTTCTTACTCTTGGGATATTTAATCGTCATATAATTCCACTAAGGTATTTTTAATCAATTTTTATAGTTTTTCGAAACGTTTTAGCCATCTAAGCCCTATTTTGTTAACGTGTACGCTTTCCTGGTAATATATAGTGTATTTACGATATGATATATATTGACAAGAATGAAAGTAACAATATTATAAAGTACACAAGTTATTCAGGCCAAATCATGTTGCTCATCAGTGTTGAAGAAGACCCATGTGGCACACCCAATTACGGACTTGTTTCATAAAATAGCATATGTGTTTACCATAACATGTTCTCTCTGTAGAAACTTTGGAATTTCATGCACTGTTATAGACATAAGTGATGGAGGTTTTTCACTCGTTTCATGTGTTGTTCATGGTTGTAATTATGAAAAAATGGACTTGACATGCATTTTTACACATTGAAATAAAACCAACAGGAGCCTATATTAGCTGATTCTTTTCTTCGATAAAAAAATTGCAGTTTAATTATTCTGTATATAGTAATTTCTTTGGAATGTTCTTGGTTTTGTATTGACAACAGTATTGTAGACAGTAGATTAGTGCGCAAAAAATCAATATTATAATAATCCTAATGTATCTAGTCTATAATCTCTCTCTCTCTCTCTCTCTCTCTCTCTCTCTCTCTCTCTCTCTCTCTCTCTCTCTCTCTCTCTCTCTCTCTCTCTCTCTCTCTCTCTCTCTCTCTCTCTCTCTTTCCCCCCCTCTCTCTCTCTGTCATACTCATACACATCAAAATCGCAATATCACCAAACCATAGACTGAACAATAAGTTTTTTCTTAAACTCTAAGGCTTTGGCCTATGATACTTCATGTTGCCTACTTAAATATGACGTACGAACTCACTAACAACGTCTCTTACCACTTAAAAAACTACGTTAACAGAAAACAAAGTAAAATGTTGTGCTGCGTCGGAATTGGTCAAAACACGTGGCTGAGTGGTTGGCCCAGCTTTACCTCTAACCCTACCTACTCAACCGAGCGCAATTGTATGGATCACACAAAAACTGTGTTCTCAGAATTTGCTGTTTATAAAACTGCTACCTCCTAACAATTTTACAATTTAATCGGATTCCTCCTAAACTGTGCATTGGTACAGGATTGCATGTTTAAACTTTGCACCTAAATATCATAGAGGCTGCTGCTATATTCACTGGCTGTGGGACAAGTGACACCGTCTTCAAACACCATATTCCCATAATTCTCAAATTATCAGTTTCTACATGTAATACTGCTGTAAACACAGGTTAAAACAGACCTTAAGTTTACATAACATTGAAAATTACTCAACTAGGTTAAATTTATTTTCAGAAACTAGATTGTCTGGATCGTATGCCTCACTTATAGAAGATTGTCACCAGTCCCTTAGGATTTGGCATTTAACTGGATTTTAATTATTTCTAATTGCTGGGCGATAATCATGATTTCACATGGAAGCGAATAAACTGACTTAATAATGAAAATATTGAACTTTGATTACAACAGACTTATTATTAAGTTTAACTATTACAATTTAACTATATCTCCACGGTATTCTATACATAATGGTACTGATCCCATATAAATTTATACCTCATTGTTTTTAATAAAATAAATGATATTGGAAATATGAGCTACCGATTATAGCCACAAATACCATCTCAATATCCGTGCGCCTCTTTACAAAACACTGAGGCTACTTACCGAGACTTGTATAGCATAAGATATATGCAAAGTTGTGTATTGTATAGATAAGTAATTTAATCCAGGGTTTTGCATATATAATTGATGATGATTTACCAAACATACATGACGCTGTTTAATTAAAAACATTATGCTGTCCGTGCTTTTACCTACAATAATAACAGTATAAAAAAGCATTTCATTGATATATAGTGAAATAAATACACATCACATATTTTATTTACATGCACGTATTAAATAAAGTATAGTGGATGGATACAAATAAACAGTTTGGAATTTTATAATTAAAATTAACTATAATTATTTAAAATAATCTATTAAATATATTTCATACGTCTCTTTTAGTGAAAAATCTAACAATGAAACGTAATTTAATGTATTCAATAATACAAAGACTTGAAAGTGTTATAGTGCTGAGAGCAGTCGGCTTCAAAATAAACAGCATTACTCGTAACTTAATGTAAAACTTATTTCGTTAACACTTTCATCAGTTCTCCATTTATTTTGGTATATTTCCTATTAGGACTATCCTTACCTTATTTAATCTCTAGTTTAATAGTTTTGTACAAAAAGTTATTATATTTTATTTTAACATACTAACAATAACAATGAGTTTTACTAGAAATGTTACGCTTTAGGAGATAATTTGTTAATTTTAGAAAATGCTAAATAAAAGTAAAATTAACAAACAATGTTATTATCAGTAAAAAAATGTATGAAGGGACTGTAGGCGTTCTATTCCCCAATGTACTCTGTGTCCAGATCTTCAGGTAGGTACCATACATTGGTGATTATTCCCTCTAAGCTGCTACTGTTATGAAAGTGTTTTATCCATTAGTCTTTCATATTATTAGGTTAAATCTCATCATTATAGGCTATTTTACAATATTCCTATAATTTTAAAAGCTTAAATCACAATATTTAAAAATAGCATTATATTAAAAAAACATTCCCTAGCCATTTGTATTGAAAAAATTAGCATTAATTGAATTTTAAGAATTAAAGGCTGCATTATAATTCTCTATGGTTCTAGAAGTATTAAACATTTTTATTATTCTCTTTCACAAATGACCTATCATTTACAAAATCTAACATAATCTACAAAAACCGTAACTGAAGGTAATTTGTTTATAAACTTGGCACAAAATTAACTTTATAACAGTGGCATATCAATTTAAATTTTTTGCTATTTAATAGTCGTTTTCATTTGTTATAAAATATATCAAAATTACTTAACTCTCATCAAAATTATGTCTTCACTAAATAACAGAACATTGAATCGCACAACGTATAAATCCTCCTAATCTGCCGCACATCGGCTTTATGAGACATTGCGATGAGACGTTATATAATTTTCATTGATTATGCTTCATAAATCTCATTTGACACATCTTACCAATTTAATACAGTTATGCTTATCACTCATAATCACTCCTAGATATAGCTAGCCCTACTGCCTAAGACCTACATAAAGCTTGCATAAATCAGTACAAAACCTACAGAATGTCAGCCGTATTAAAAGGCTTTTAAACAGATATGAATGTGCAAGACATTTTACTTTCTCTAAAAAGCAATGTACTGGTATTTTACAAGTTAGTAATTCATTCTAAATTCATTAATACAAATTCGCTCTATGCGAGTGCATTACCCTACATTCTAAGCAACAAAAGTCAGCCAACAACCTCACACTATGTACTCTCTAAAATATTTACTATATTTAAAATGTATTTGGAGTCCTTTCGTTTACCATGTGTGATAACAAATAGCATACAATAGAAAATTTTGCCCGAGAGAGTACACAGTTTTACGAAGAAGAGCACAAAAAACTGAGAACTGGTGAGACCTTTATTAAAAACGTTGGATGGATAAGAATCTAGGGGCTATTACAGCTCTTTCCCTTCTTGAAGAATTTAAGCATATCATAATCTTCTTCAGATTAACACAATCACTGGAGCCTAAATAAAATGTTAGTACTAGTTATAGCATGTTCTTATGATATGGTAACTTGTTATAATAAGAGAACAAGTACTGCGTAAATAAATAATTCAAATCTTTTGAAAGTAATTATAGATTCAACTACTTACAATAGTGTAAAAACTCAACATATTTACCCTTATTGTTCTAAATAACAGTTACAGTATTCATAAATGTGCTCTACAACCTCATTAAAATAATGTGAGAATGAACGTCTCGTGAAAATCTGTTCCCAGACACAGCTTAGAGCTGCAATAAGCTACTGTTTATCCCTGCCTCATAAACCATATCCCCAGCCTGCACTTTTGTTCTCCTTTAATAACATTTGCGTACTCATTTTACTCAAGTTTTCTGTTCAAGATGAAGCAGAATTTTCTGAATTGCAAATATACTATGAGTTTATCTTTATGGCTTGCGGAGTTTCTAGAGTTACCACTGAAAATAGAACATTGTAATGGGATTTAATGCAAGTATTTAGTCTTTAGAATTACAATTTTTTAGTTTAACACCATAAATTTTGTAATCAATAAACTTAATCATGGAATAAAATCCGTACTTGCCTCTTTTATTAAGCTGTTTATATTCAGGCATAAAACTTCCATATGGAAACTCGTACATGCCTACTCTGTCTGAAAACAGAATTAATGGACAGGATTAATCTAAAAAGAAATCAAAATGAATAATTAGCCCTAACGAGAAGCTACAGTATTGTAAAAATTAATGTACCATAGGTAAAAATTCGGTTTTCACACGTAGCGCACCTGCTGTGCATATTCTGTCAGCAGTTTTGATTAAGAAAACTACATACCATGAAAACCTTACAGACATATTGTTATAAACACGTGCTTTGCTTTACATTAGTATTATATTTCGTTATATCTAAAGTTATGTATGCAAGTTTGAGTCGTTTCATTGATTTTGTGAAAAATGTGCAATCAGGTTTTCAGCTGTTTATTGAAATGGATACACATGGATAGGAAAAGAGAAAGGATCATAACACTTAGTGAGTATACGTCAATAAATCAGAGGGACTTTGCAAAGGGGTGTTGTAAGTTTGGGTGCTGTAAACAAAATAATTAAACAAAAAAAAGAAACAGGGTCCGTTGAAGTGCAGTGGAAAGGAAAATGTGGAAGCAAATGAAAGACTATTTGAGATGAGTGCCTCGCCTTTTTTCTGCGTGATAGCAAAATTCATCCCAGAAAAAACAAGTTATGACCTCCAGCAAGATTCAGAAAAGGCTGGAGTAAAAAATTCATCACTCTACGGTACGAAAACGACTCTTAAAAGGTGGAAGAAGAGCCGTGAGACTGCAGAGGAAACAACATCTCACAGCGCCTGTGATGAAAAACGACAAAATTGAGCAAAAAATACCCTCGCTGGAGAAAAGATACCCTCAAAAGATTGGAGAAAAGTTGTATTTTCTAATTAGAAACACTTCCTTGTGCAAAGCCAGCGATCAAAATTCGTTCGAAAGGCAGTCAATAAATCACTTTCTACTAGATATTTTAATCAAACAGTTAAATATCACACACAACAAATTATCTTGGGCTGTTTTTATACTCAGGTACTGGCTCTCTTATTCCGATTGAAGGTATAATAAACAGTGAAAAGTTCAAAGCCTTGCTGGGGCAACGCTTAGCTATAGAGCTTGACAAAATCCAGGCCGAAGAGACTGCAATTTTCAGCAAGACTCAGCTCCGTGCCACGCATGAAAGAATATGATGAAAAACTTCAAGGGGAATAATATTAGCCTTCTGGATTGGCCTAGGAATTCACCTGATCTTCATTCTATTGAAAATTTGTGGGCAATATGTAAGGCTAGACTGCAAAAAATGGACTGTACGACAAAAAAATGGTGGAAGCAGTGATTCAGGTGTGATTTAGATATGAAGCAATCGCAAACAATTCTAAAACAACTTGTGGATTCCATGCAAAGAAGAGTCCAGGAAGTGATAAAAGTAAAAGGGGAATATATTCCATACCTATTAATCGTAACAACCTCATTTAAGGGGGGTCGGAACGAATTTTCGTCAAAATTATCGATTTTTTAGATTTTTAGCTATCTAAATTCCTCTACTTTTTTAGCTTTAATTTGATACCAAAATTACTGTTATTATTATTATATTTATTTTTTTATGAGACATTTTATTACAGTATGCACCGTAGTTTTTTCGTGGCTCCACCACGCCGACTGGGCTTCAATATAGTACTCACTCTAAAAACTGTTACGAAAGATTTTTTTTGTTATTATAGCTGTGTTGGCAACACTTCATCACGTGATACACTTTGGTTGTGTCAGTCAGATGTTCTGTTTATTGTTTGTCTGACTTGTTGGTTATGTTTGTGTTTGTAATGTTGTGACAGTGATTGTTTATGCTTCAATGGTGAAATTTAGTTACCAAAGTTATTGAAAGTGGTTGTAGTTTATATTTTTATTCGAAATGCCTCGCGTACCTAGTAAGACATTTAAAAAACGTAAAAGTTTATTCAGTGGGGTTACCAGCTTGGAAGACAAAACAATGGAAGTGGTGGTGATACTTCTGCTAGGCCTAGTGTTAGCTCCAATGTCACTGAACTTACGCCTACTCCTGGACCAAGTGATGATTGTAATCTAAATAAACAGAGCACATCAGGGAAAAAGTTAGTTAGTAGTTTAGATGAGTATGAGCAATACATAAGTATGAGTAACAATTGTAGTAAATGATATTGTAAACTTGCTGAGTTTTGAGAAGTTGCTTTTAGACATAGCGGTTTGCTCTCAATGCAATGGTTCACTTTCACTTCAAACAAGTAACAGAGTAGGCCTATCTGTGACAATTGAAATAAAGTGTAATGAGTGTGGAATTTTCTGTATCATCTAGTAACAGTGAAAAAATTAGGAAACCCGTAGATCAGAAGTAAATGTTCGAGCAGTTTATACTTTCGCTGTATTGGGAAAGGGGGAGCAGGCAGCGAAGACATTTTGTTCAGTTATGAACTTACCAAAGCCTCCTTCTTTCAAGGTATACAACAAAACCCTTGCAGCAACAGCAAAAGAAATTTGTGTGAAGAAGAAATGAAACAAGCAGCCACAGAAGCTGTGGTTGAAATGATGGCGATATGAATATAACTGGTATTTTTGACGGGAACCTGGCCAGCGCCGCGGCCATGTCTCACACAACGGTGTTATTACTGCTATTGCCGCTAATACCGGGAAAGTAGTAGATGGTTAGGGTATTTAGCAGATTTTGTAGGTGCAAAAAACAGACTAAATCAACAACATGAAGGTAATTGTGCTGCTAACTATGCCGGGACAAGTGGTGGAATGGAGGTGGCCGGTGTTGTTGACATGTTCAGGAAATCAGAGGCTACTAGGGGTATCAAATACAGATATTACTTAGGTGACGGCGACAGTGCTGCATTCCCAACCATTCAAAAGGAAGCCCCCTTATGGCCCAGAGTATGTAACAGAAAAAGTTAGAGTGTATAGCTCATGTTTAGAAAACGTATGGGCACCAGGCTCCGAACTCTAAAAGACTAAAATAGGGAAAAAAGATCTTTCCGATGGTAAAAAAGATAGGAGGCCGTGGTCGCTTTGACTAACTCTGTTATAGATGAAATACAGACATATTATGGTCTGGCAATTATGAGGAATACAGATAGTTTGCAGAAAATGAAAGCAGCAGTATGGGCGACTTACTTTCATCTTGTTTCATCTAACGCTGAACCTGCTCATGCACTATGCCCCAATGGACCTGATACATGGTGCAAATTCAAGAAAGCTATAGCTGAGGAAAAACCATACAATCATAAAGACCACACCCATCTGCCTCCAATTGTTATGGATGAAATAAAGCCTATTTTCAGGGATCTCTCTCAAGAGCATCTGCTTGCGTAAGTGTCTGCACGGGGGCACGCAGAATCCTAAGCGAATCCCTGAACAGTGTCATCTGGTCTCGGGTTCCTAAAGCAGTTTTTGTAATGAAGAATACCTTGGAACTAGGAGTGTGTGAAGCAATAGCTACTTACAACCGTGGTAATATTATAAAGTGTAAAATTTTACACAAACTTGGAATCAATCCTGGGTCAAACTGCATCCGTGTCATGAAGGAGCTTGACGAGGTGCGGATAAAAAAATCGGATAAAGCTATGCAAGAAATTGAAAAAACGGTGCCGTAAACAGCTCAGCATTGCCAATAAGAGGTTAGAAGATGTTTTATGAAGATATGGAAGACCCTGACAACCCTTCCTATGGAGCAGGCATGCACTAAGGTAGGTTTTTTTTCCGTTTTTCATAATAAAGTTGGTTTTTTGGCGTTTTCCGAAAAGTAGATTTTTTTTACATTTAGGTACACATATATCAAAAACTACTAAAGATATCCAGTTAATTCTTTTTTTGTTGTGTTCCCCCACACTTATATCTTTGTTTTAAGCGATGGGTTTTATGATATTCCTATTTTTAAATTTGTCATTAAAAAAATATACAAAAATAACATCCGCAAATATTTAATGACTAATTAAAAAAAAGATTTTTTTGGGAAAACATTTTGAGAAATAAAAACCAATCGCTCTAATTAAAGATTAAGGTGTGGGGAAACACAACAAAAAAAGAATTAACTGGATATCTTTATTAGTTATTGAGATATGTGTACCTAAAAGATATGGTATTTTACATAGGGAAGATAAGGACATGCCGACCCCCCTTAAGTGTACCTAAATGTAGCTTTGGCAAGAATAAATCATATATACAATTAATTCTGGTTGTTCATATTAATTCGCACAATACTGTATCAGTTACTAAGAAGTTGGGTTGCAATCCTTACTACGCGCTCGGCGTTCTTAGCTGATGACATGTATTCCTTTCCGTGGATTAAGAACAAATATTTTGTGGCCTAATATCTAGAATTTTATTACCATATACCTAAAACTTGTAGGGGGTGGAGCACTATCTCCACTAATCAAACGCAATACTGCTAATTACATAAAGTAGACTATTATAGTACTCCGGAACACGATTTAGTGCAAGAACGAGTTCAAAAATATTCATAGATTTCTTTATTAATCCTTTGATGAATACAAGAGAGTAAATTGCTTGAAATCACATCTAAATTTGCGGATAGGCTCTCCTGAGAAACACACTGAGCCTTCGGAGGACATTCCCTTTTGTCAGTAAGAATGTATGACAAATCGATCTATCGCCGACACGTGAATCAGAGTCGGGCCCCATTAATGAGATTGGTCTGTCAATTACAATGGCTCTCCTTTAAACGAATGAAACTCCGTAAGTGGTTTGTTGGGTAGTTAAGGATAAATTATTTTATTAGGGCTATTTGAAACGGTTCTTATTTATTAATTAAATTAAAGCTACTGCCTTACTAAACTCTGGACTAACTACACAAGCAAACGAATTATCAGTATTATCCGATGGAAAGTATTGAAATCAAATATATATGAGTCTATGTGTAAATCCATTCGAGTCCTTTCCATTCATTGCATAATTAACTTGTGATTTTTGTTGGTTTCCTTAGTTCACGGCATCGGAAAACATATCTTTTTCTAGATTATCACCAACCACGACCATATGGTCCTTGATTTACCATATACGGCTATTTAACCCAATCATGCCTTAATACATTTGTATTAATTTACTAAAATTTGGTTCATATCTATGGGATATAATGATCTGCCACAAAACTATTTAGGTAAAGCACTGTTTAGGCCAATCTTCTAATCTAGCAGTTAACAGCCAACACAAGTAGTAATGAAAAATAGATTTCTTAAGTGCAAAACAAAATTGGCAGTGGAGATTATTTACTAACATAAACTTTTCGCAATGAGCCGCTTTTAGTAATTAATCAACTACATAAGTTACTGTCAGTTGTATATAGTTAAACAGTGAAAATTCTCTAAGTAAAAATTGTGAAATTAAGGAAAGACAAAGACGTTATATTTGTAAATTGATAATGTCAGTGAAATTTTACTGCATCGTAGCAAGAATTTTAAGATTATTATGATATTATTTTCACTAATATATTGTTAACCTGATATTGGATCTTTACAGGAGGGAGTGAATGCGATGTTGCAACATTCAAGTCCTGCTCAAACCTCTGAACCCTTGCGTTGTTCCAGGACCTGAAGCGCGAGACTGGAGAGGAGCATTAAGTGCGAGACAGGCACATCTGAAGGACCCTCATGTTCTGCTGTAAGCCTCCTATCTGAGGATAGTAGGAAACTGAAGCACTACCCTGATCTATTTGAGTTATAGCATTAAAGTTTCACATGTTAAAATTTAAATTGGATATCACAGACAAACTTTGTTCATATCATGTAAAAGTAAGTTAAAACTCATGTTTTATTTAATTTTTCTTAGTTAACAACTCAACATACGCATACTATCATGTTTACGTATAAAATCCTCTATTAATTTCTTGCACTGTAACAATAACAAAATGTGAGGTTAGCGCACTGAATAAAACAAAATTCTCACACGCTGAAGATCTGTATTATAAGTAACAGTCACTCCATGGCCCAAACTAAACATAAATAACAGAGTATCCCATAATTATCAATCAAGTATATAGGGTTTTACATTATATGAGATGCATGACATAATTATTGCAAGCGAAGTATAGCTAGTAATTCTTTCTGTTGTTGGCTTATCTTTTTGTTTGCTAAATCATGTCGTCATACAAACAGACTACAAGTCTCATTTCCAAATATAATGGATTCAGGAGTATATAATATTAAAATTTAAATAATATCAATCTCTATTAAATATTCAAGAACTTGGAATATAAACATGTTTTGAACAAGGTTGTGAAAAGTGTAAAAAAACAACGAAAAAATGAATGATAGTTTATGGGTTTCAAAAGATAGTTTCTTTACGTTAATAATGCAGATAACATACTAAGTGTGTTGATACAGTAATTTACGAATTTAAATAATTTTTATACAAGTAGAAGAATACAAATAAAATGAAATGGATTAAAGGAAAACATTTCGTAAATGTAAAAGACAAGACTGACCGAATGAAGTTCATCAGCTATTAAAAATAAAATCAGACTGACCAGGACACTATGGAAAGAAACTGAAAAACTTACTTGATGAACAAGAAGTTTCAATCAACTCTACATTCCGTCCTGAACATTATGAAACAGACAAGTAACTAACGTCTCTTTGCTGTTTCCGACACTACTATACAATTTGGACGCAAATTATCAACTCAAAAATATTATGTTGTAATATAATTTTTATATTTTTGGTAAATTATAGCCTAAATATAAACATCTGTCTCTAAAAAATATTGTTACTACGTTGGAAATTACTTTAAATAGTTACTTAAAAACGTTAAAAGATGAAAAATAAAATTAGTTTTGAGTGCAAACGGTTCTTGTCTGTTTTGTGTTATCTTTTGTGTGACAATATTGTGTTATAAATTACTAAAAAAAGTAGATGTGTGTAATATTAGTGAAGAAAGATAGTCAGAATCTCTTTAATATCCAGTTAAAACCTGTACAACTTTCTGGTGAAACTATCTTTGCTAGGCCAGACACTAAATTCAAGACATATCTTATAAATAACGACACGCCTTCGGCATGCTGGGGCTAGGGCCTTGCCACCTCCCCATTAGATAGTTGGCCAGATTCGGATATAAGCTGAAGTAGGTGGTAGTATTGCAGTTTATGAATGTCACACAGTTAATAAGAAAGTGGTTGTTAACTTATATGAATACTTCTGTTAATACAAAGAACAACACCTTGAGTTGTGCAAAATTATATGTGTTTATTGCACACGGAAGTGGGGTATTATTTGTATATTGTACACTCTTATTGAATTTTTGGTAATTATGCTAAAGGTTGCTGGTATGTAAAAGGCAGAGGTTTACTCAATAGGTGGCATGTATAAAGTTGCCCATGAGAATGAATTGACTCAGAGAATTATTACTGGGTATCAGCGGGGTAAGCTGGCCATGCGTTTATTATCGGGTGGGAAAATGAGAAAAATAATAAGTTATTAAAGGTAAGCGAGCCAAACTGTAAGAAAAAGGGCTGAGTTTGTCAACCCGTAGAGCTCTCAAAGACATCGGAGTCTACTAAACCCAAAATAACATTCGATAGTCAGTTAATTTGCAAAGTAATAGTATCCATTAAAATTATCTGTTTTCTTACATCCATATTTTGATGTTTTTGTTGGAGAAACATTTATCCGGGTTTTTATCACAATATATGTATATGATATATATATATATATATATATTGATATCACATTAAAGAAGACGTATTTTACAATTGTGTAATTCATGCTTTTATACACTTTTAATTGTTATAAATTCTGTATTGATTATTAATACAAAATGCATTACTAAGTTGTTCAGTTTACACTTGACAAATAAAGTACTTATACAAGTTTAAATTTGACAAAACCAACGTGCAACAAAAATGTATCAACATTTAAATAAGAATTTCTAATAAAAAATGCAATTGCTTAACTCCACAAACTGTGTGTGTGTTTTTTTTTAATAAAGACACTAAGGACAGTCAAGAGACTGCTGAAGTGTTACGTCAAACAGTCCAAGTAATTAATCCACGATGTCACGTGACCAGAAGGTCCATTATGGTCAGTGTGGTCACTGGGCTGTGTAACCTCTCAACCACGGTAAATATTAGAATGCGGACCTTATGTAATTACACATGAGGCAAGCGGTGTACTTGAGCTGAAAACTGTTAAATTAGTTGCTGAATGTACAACTTTTCTCGAGTTCGCTTCTTCAGCAGAAGTTATACATGTAATATCCGTTTATGTTTCTTACGTCCTCAATGAATTACATAAATCATTAAGTAAATGGTAAACCGAATTGGATTTAACTTTGGTTTATTGAAAGTAATTTTACAATATTTAATCATTTAAATTAGCTCAAGTTATACATCATAGGTTAGGAGGATGAACCCAAGGAACCCGTGATGTGATTTTGTCCCTCACGTATGGACCTTAACTATGATATAGCGGAAGAACAGATTAAAGTATCTGAACGATAGTACAAGGCTACGTTCAGTAATTTTACCTATCGAGTTCTTACCTCTCTCTGTACATGTAACTGTACAAGTGCAAGATAATGTACGTTTTGATGGTTTTCGGTGTCAAAGAAATTAATTTAATTTAATGTATTCAATAAAATAATGTCATGTTTTACAAACTCTACCATTTTGCACAGTTCTGCAAAGCATGCTCTAGGACTTTTTACAAATTCTTTTACTCAGAAATAGCCTATGTATAAATGTGTGAATATTTCAGCTTTCACGTTTTGAATGATGGACGATACAAATAAACATATCAACATTAATTTAATTGTTTATTTTTATATATTTATCTTACTGCATTACACATCATAAAACTCATATGGTCTTTATTTTCATTAGATCATTATTAATGGTTATAAATAAAATAAGTTTATCTTGAAATCCCTCAAATAAATAAACCTTAAAATACATCTATTTCAATTTATTAAACTTTCACATGACGATAATATCAAAATGCGATAATACATATAACATAAAGCAATGGCGAGAAGGATTGATTCAAAACGAATGTTAATTTCAGCTGCATTTCACCTTCCACATTAGTGCAGAGTCTGAAGTCTAACGCTGTGACAGATTTGACCCCTTGTTGTATGGAATCAACATCCTTCTGAAGAAATCACAAACTAATCACTAAGTGGAAGATGAAAGGGAGCTGAACTTAGCATTCGTATTGAATCAACCCTTATCGCAATTGTTCTACATTATGTGTAGAAAACTTCTGTCTAGATTATATTTGTTTGTTGTCTATGTGTCTCTGTAACGGTGTAGAGAGTTTGTTTTGAGCTTCTTATTCACCAACTGTTATGAATCTCTCCAGATGGATGTTGATTCCAGATTCCAGGAGTCAAGTCTGGAACAGCGTTAGACTTCAGACACCGTACTCAGTGAAATACGAAATGTAGCAGAACTCAACATTCGGGATTACAAGTGTTTAACTATACTGCTCCCTTTATTTAATATATATTTAATCTTAACCTTAAATGCTTGTTATGTTTTTTTATTTATAAGTTTAATTCTATATAATAAAGCTTTAACGCCCTCGGTTAATGTATAAGCCTAATTCTTCGTATACATAAACTAACATTATCTAATACACAACCAAACAAGATCAAAATAGGCTAATTATGAATCAAGTAATGCGGGAAGCTGTAGGATCTCCTTTTTATACAAAGAACTATATTATCACTATCTTATCAATGGACAACTACATATTAGTTGGGTGAGCTCCAGCAAAGCATATAACTCATAGGACTGGAAAAATCTCATTTTTGTCTGTTTGTCTATCTGCCATTTTTTTTCACACGATATTATTCAATACAGTTCAAAAACGAACTGATCTATAGGCTTAAATTGTTACATGAAAAATATGAGGAACACTGGCCTTTAAGTTAGCGAAAAATTTCAACTTGGCCTCCAAAGTTGAAATATTAATTGAAAGAGCCTGTCAAATGGAATCAACTGTTCTATGTATAAATTGTTTTATGACAGCACAAACTACGTTTAATTCATTCGACCACTACTTTAAATTTGTTTACATTGATAGTGTGCAGATTCTCTAAGGATTAACCTCAAGGTTTAATCCGTTTTTAGTTTTCAATGATCAGGTAAGTACTCATCTACCGTAGAAAATTGTCCTGAAACATAAGAGATCAGAATTTTACCTGAAGACTCCGTTTGAAGCAGTCGGAAAGAACTATGATACATGGAAGTTCACTGGATTGTACTTTTGAACTAATTCACCAATTCCAAATCTAACTGTTCTATCTAAATCTTGCTCAAAATGTTCTAAAACAATAAAACTATTGTTTACTTTAAAAGAAAGTATCTCGTTGTGCCATTTTTGATGTACTTTGAAATGTAAGCTTTTTGAAAATATTCAGTATCGGATATAAAATGTTACTATGTAACTTTTACTATAAATTTAAAAACCGTCATGTCAAATAACGAAAAAAACAAAGTACAGGTAAAAAAAATTAAGTAAACACTAAATATTATACTGCCTCAGGGGCGGTTACTTTCGAGGCCGTACGGGTAGTGGCGACCCCGAGGTACCCTAGGCTAATGCTCCAGATCCCTTTCTCTTCTTGTTCTGGAGGCCTATGGCTGGCACACTTTTCTATGTGTCAGCCTATCTCTCTTCTTCACTCTCTTCTATCTGAGGTAAAGTTCCTCAACTCTTCGATCTAGTTTCCCTTTTCATTTCTCCCACTAGGGGCCAAGCCACGGTGGAACAGCGTAGGCCAGGGCTGAATGGCTGGTGGCAAACCAGTGTCTTTACTATGCGGACTCTGGGACACCGGCGACCCTCCAGTTTAAAAGCAGCTTACCCAGGCATGCGGGGCTCTGTCTGGGTTGACCTTCCATTCCCTAGCTTCTCGTGGGAACAACATGAAAAGAAAACAAAAACAAAAAATCAAAACCAACCAACCCTTGAAACAGTTCCTGAAGCTGTTTCTAACCTACCTCTTCCTGCTGAGGTAGCTCATGAAGCTACCTCGCACATACCACCACCTGGCAACACAACTCAAGAGGTTGTTATGCCAACATCCCTACCTTCTCCTCAACAAAGTGCCTTAGGAACACAGGAGGTTCCATTGCATTTGAAGCTCCCATACATGGCAAGGCTTTATCTGAGGAAGGCAGTACAAGCGCTGAGGAAGCAAAATCCCTTCAAGATGTAGAAGATCAGCTCCTCAACAGCCCAAGCACTCCCATGTCTACAGGTACGCTGGATGATGCCACAGAGCAACTCGGCAACCTCAGAATGAAGAGGCCCAATCTCACCACTGCTCAAAGAAGAGAAGCACTAAAGGCTAAACTTCTTGAAAAGGGTGAAGCTTTTGACCCTTCCAAGTGGAGGAGGGGGAAAAAGAAGAAGAAAAAGAATCCAGAACGGCAGGAGGTCTCAACTCCGGGCCCAACTGCGGGTACCAAGGCGGGGGTGGGGTCGGCCAAACGCCCCAGAGGCACCTTGGTCACCCCGCCCTCCGCTGAGGGACCCGCAAAAAGAAGGCTAGGAGGGAAACCCAAAAGCCCCGAAAGCCCACGATCCCGAGGCCTCTGGTAGCACACCCAAGGCTACCTACAGAGAGGTCGCGCAGCGATTCAAAATTGGCCATAGCCCTCGAAGGCTACCCGGAAGCGAAGCTTAGTGCAGAGCAAGGAGAAGCCATCGAGGGACGCAATTATGGAAGAAATCCAACCCCTGGAGGATGGTTCCGTTCCATCGTTTGCGGGCACCTACCTAGAGAAAGGTGTTTTTAATTGCTTCCTGCATCAACGAGCACACCAAACGTTGGCTGGAAGAAGTTATTCAAAGAATATAAAACCTCTGGGAGATGACATCTCTCTGAGAGTGGGTCTGCGTAAGGACATCTTGAGGTCCACTAGGGGTGTTTTTCAGAGCTCACCCGAAGCTTCTGAAGAAGGACACCTGAAAAGGTACTTGAGATGTTCAATAAGCAGAACCCCAACCTGAATGTAAACGAGTGGAAAATCCTTCCATCCAAGCCAGACCCGAAAGGTTTACGGATTTCGTCTGCTTCCTGGACGAGGTCTGCTACAAGGCTGTGAAGGCTTCCAACTGTAGAGCCAACTTAGGACTCTGGCAGGTCTCAATTGTCTCCTCGACAGTCAAGGACATGCCACGAGTTCTACAAATCAACCTCCAGCTCAGTAGGGCTGCCTCGGCAGGCTTCTGCCAGTTCTTCCTCCAGGAGGGATTTGATCTGGCATTGATTCAAGAACCATGGCTTCACCAAGGGAGAGTGGCGGGCCTAAATGAAACCAAAGGTAAGTTAATTTACTGTACCTCTCTAAGGAATGTCAGAACCTGCATCCTGTTGAAGAGAGGCTTGGATTTTTCTAACCCTCAACTAATTCTGCTCCAGAGATCTCACTGTGGGCCACACTGACCTGGAAGAATGGAGGCATAGTGCAGAGCACAATTGTAGGCTCCGTATACTTGCCATATGATGCCAGGGAACTCCCTCCATCAAAGAGACCTAGAGCTCCTGGTGGAAGAAGCACAAGCCAGACGTCAACAACTTCTTCTAGGTTGTGACGCCAACGCCCATCACTCTGCTGGATGGGGGGCAGCACCAACACTAACCCCAGAGGTGAGGCACTTTTTACAATTTCTTCTAAGTAGGGACCTATTTATATGTAATAAAGGTAACCGCCCTACGTTCGCAACACGAATTAGACAAGAAGTTATTGACATAACAATCTGCACACAAGGTATACTTGGAATGGTTGATAAGTGGCACGTAAGCGAAGAGGCCTCATTATCGGATCACAGGTATATCCGCTTTAACTTGCAAGATGAGGCTGCAGAGGTCCTCTATCGCAATCCCAGGAGGACTGACTGGTTGGGATATAAGTCTGACCTTCAGTCACAGTTGGGATCGGTAGGCGGAAGGGTGCGATGCTTCACAGACATAGATCAGATAGCTTCTGGCCTGCAGAATGCTATAATCAATAGCTTCCGACGACAATTGCCCATTGCGACGGGGGAAGAGTCGAACCAATACTAAGTGGTGGACTGCGGACCTCGCTCGCAAAAGGGCTAATGTCAGGAAGCTGTACAATCAATGCAAAAGGAGCCATATCTGGGAGTCCTATCATAGAGCTCTAACAGAATACAGCCTAGCAATTAAAAAAAGCAAAACAAAGTTCCTGGAGGCAGTTTACACAGAAGGTAATATGAGTTAAGCGCGGCAGCTAGACTGCTACGTTTACTAGCCTCAAGTCCAACCGGTCACTTGGGATCTTTAAGGTCCCAGGGAGGTCAACACACTTCCGGGTCTAGTGATAGCCTCAAACTTCTCCTTGAGACTCACTTCCCTGATTGTATCTTTGAGAATGACGACACTGGAACGTCTGGTAACCACGAGGCAGGCTCACGGCCAAGAGCTTGTCGTGGTAGCTGGGCCATTGCCAGAAGGATTGTCACTCTCTCTAAAGCCAAATGGGCAATTTCTAAATTTGCCCCTTTCAAATCTGCAGGAGGGGATGGAATCTTTCCGGCCCTGCTTCAACAAGGGCCGGAGAATCTCCTTACCCTTCTATGTGAACTATTCAGGGCGAGAGCCTAGCCTATGGGTACATACCACAAGTCTGGCGTCTCAACAGGGTGGTCTTCATCCCTAAAAAAGGGAGAGCGGACTACTCTGTCCCTAAATCTTTTCGTCCCCATCAGTTTATCTTCGTTTCTACTAAAAAAACATTAGAAAGACTGGTGGAGAGGCACCTGAGAGAAAGGGAGTTCTCTCAGACACTCCCCTTCATCGCAACCAACACGCATACCAGCAAGGCAAATCCTGTGAATCAGCACTGCACCAACTAGTCACTAGTATTGAGGATAGCCTGTCCGCCAAGGAATTGGCATTGTGCACCTTTATAGACATTGAAGGAGCTTTTGACAATGCTAAATTCACTGCGATGGTATGTGGAGCACAGCGACGTGGCCTCGAGCCAGCTCTGTGCCGGTGGCTTAGGGCCATGCTGTGCTCCAGACGGATCAGGGCCGTTCTCAATGAAGTATCGCTTGTGATCGCACCCACAAGGGGATGTCTCAAGGAGGCATTCTGTCACCTCTACTGTGGAATCTAGTAGTAGATGGTCTACTTGAGGACCTTACTAACAACGGAATCTATGTCCAAGGATATGCAGACGACATAGTCCTTATGGTACACAGGGAAAATATACAAATGTTGTTGTTGATATCATGAATACCAACCTTCAACATGTACACAACTGGTGTCAGGGAGAGGGACTGAAAGTAAATCCCTCTAAGACAGTAGTTGTACCATTCACTAGAAAAAAGAACCTAGAGACTCTTTCTAGGCTGAAACTCGCATCCACTCAGCTGGAGTGGTCAAAGACAGTCAAATATTTAGGACTGACTCTAGACCATAAGCTTACGTGGAATGATCATCTTAATAATATCCTGCACAAAGGAAAGTGGGCGCTCATGACGTCCAGGAGACTTGCAGGAATCTCATGGGGCGTTAAAACCCCATATAGCACTATGGCTTTACAAAGCAGTTGTAAGGCCTCAAATCACTTATGGTTCATTAAGTCTGGTGGACAAAGGTGAATCAGGTAACTGCCAAAGCCAAGCTTGAAAGCTTACAAAGGCTTGGCACAATCTTTGTAACCGGAGCATTCAGGAGCAGTCCCTCAGCGACCCTCGAGGTGGCTTTAGGACTTCTACCTCTTGATGTCCATATAAAAGCTGAAGCGCGTAAGTCAGCTTATCGGCTGATGGTTGCTGGCTTGTGGAGGAATGGCGCGTCTAACGTGAGCCATGGCGCCATCACTGAAGCTGTAAACCCAAGCGCTATTCTCGAAATGGTCTCCGACACAATGAGAACGGAGAGTTCGTATTCAATAAGCCATTCTCTGTTGACTTCTACTCCAGAGATGAGTGGAAATCGCAAGATAACATCCCAACAATAAGAAAGAGCTTTGTCTGGTACACGGATGGCTCGCTTATTAAGGGTAGAACTGGATATGGAGTGTTTAGTCAATCCCCTAGAACTGCCCTTAGCGGCAGTTTGGGTCGGAACTGCTCCATATTTCAAGCCGAAATCTATGGTATCCTAGCCTGTGCCAACCTAGGCCTCACCAGAAGGTACCAGGGAATGAACATCTGTTATAATGTCAGACAGTCAGGCAGCTCTTAAAGCTCTTGACTCCAACAGCATTTCATCCAGGCTTGTGTGGGAGTGCTTTAACACTCTCTGCAAGCTTGGATCACGCAACTGTGTGCGTCTTGGTTGGTTACCGGGCCACACAGGCATAGGTGGCAACGAATGCGCCGACAGGCTTGTCAAAAGCGGAGCAAGCATGCCATACACCGGTCCAGAACCAAGTTGTGGTATAATCAAGTCAGCCGCTTACCAAAGTATAAAACAAATGGTCCAGGAAGACACACCGCTTGCGGTGGCAGAGTCACCAAGGACAAGCACTCGGCAAAAGACTGCTTGCCGAATCTAGCTCCGGATTCACCAGATGGGCTGATGGGCTGGGCAGGGGATCGGGTTAAGCAAGTGATTGCCTTGATCACTGGACACGGGCCACTTCAGGAAACACCTAAGCACTCTAGGCTTACGAAATGAGGACTCGGAGTGTAGACTCTGCAATAAGTCTGAAGAGACTGCAAAACACATAATACTGGACTGTGAGAAGACTGGGAGCAAGGAGAAGGGCTCTTTTCGGTGATAAACAACCAGGCGACGAACCAGATGCAAGTATCGGGGAAAAGTTTCTTAGCCTAATTAAGGGCACGAAGATAGGCTTACCCCTCTAACATCAAAGGGGCACACAATAAGCTCAGGTTGACGTGTGAGGATCTATGAATCCACCCCAATATCCCAAAGGAAAAAAAAAAAAAAAAAAAAAATATTATACAATGTAAATAAAGTTTCAACGAACTCCGGAGAAAGCACAGGCAAGTACGACCACTTTAAAGGCTCGCTTTGCACAATCCGGGAACAGCAAACATTTTGTCTTTTGATAGGATCAATTGTATTACATAGGATATACAAAATTTTAAAGATACTAAATATTTTGAAATTTGTGTCACAATTACAACGGTGCTTTTTCCAACAAAATCCCTCAAAGCATAAGAGAGCACGACCACATTAAAGATACACAAGCAATAAACAACTAATACCTCTCAACTGGGACATGTTTTACTCCAATTTTCTTTAATGGTTGATAAAAATTTCGCCACTTACTTCATTAAATCTATATTTAGGATTATGATTTGAAATAGGCTATTAAATATATCTATTCTTTTATTTCAGCAGTTGACAACCTGAAATATTCCCCACATAAATATAGTTTTATTACTCTTTGTTATTCAAAATAAATAAACGTATATATTTTACAAGCAATGAAAAATAAATCTCCCACGAAAGTAAGGTTGCTGTCTCAGATTCTTCATGAACTTGATTTTAATGTTCCTGTCACATTTGCCATCCTTGGTACTGCAATTATATGTCACACTAATTAATCCAAGCGCAATAATTTCACTCAGCAAAATACCACGTCTTATTGGACAAGGGAATAATGTTTACACAAATTGTCACTTGTTTGGTACTTTTGGCGACGTTAAAAAGAGCACGCTGGAGATGATTCTTAGGTAAACTTTTGTAGTAATTGAAATTATCATTTCACAAAATGTTCACTACCATTATTATTCTTATCACACTTTGTATTCCTGAAATCGATGTTTTTCTTGGTAGTTTATGCTACGTGTAGCCTATTAAATTATTTTATACACGCTCATTTAACCAATAAGCAAAATTCGCGGTGTAAAAAAGGAATAACAGTGAGCTAAATAAAACAAACTTAGAACTCTGGTATTATAAAAGCCAAAATACATGTTCTGTAATCTATTATTTTTATTAAAAAGAATGACAAAAAAGGAATGTACCTATTCCCAAGTTAGTTTTTCTTACAAGGCTAAATTATATAATTATTTTAGGACCTTTTAAATGCTACTCATATTTGTTAAGCGAAGGTCACTGGGTCATAATAAACTTATAATATATAAGCAATTGTTAATTTAGTGTAGGTTATAAAAAGAACTGATGATGAAGTAAATCCAATGACATTGCAGGGTTTAAAAATATCACATTTGAAAAGAGCATTTAAGTTTTCTTTGTGATATCAAGATAAAGTAATTTAATGTCCATACAGACATCAATTAAAAAAAAAAAACATGTCAAATCTATTTACTCTGATTACGTACCAATGTTTTTGAAAGTAAAAAATATTTATGATGATCAACTCTCTATCTTGCTGAGTATTATAATGATATTTTCCCAGTGAGCTGGGCCAGAAATGGTAACGCAAAGTAAACAGGAGAGGCAAACCCCTCAACGTTGGAGTAGCCAACGCTGGTAAATATACTTGGGAAATATCGTTTCTTGTGAGTTGTAGATAAAGCCTATTACAGTGGTTGTAAGTCTGACTTTCAAATTGAACTATCGTTGAGTAAACAAAAACTGATCATTACCATTAGATATGCGCGCTTTCCCTGATACACTAATATAATAATGTCTCTGTTGATAATTTTGGAGGGCACTACTTATTATTAAAGATCATTGAAGTCAACAAGCATATCTGTGTAAAACGATATAGTAAGTCCATATTGTGGAGAAGTACTTTAAAAGCCATTGATTCGAAGGACAGAGAAACCCCGTTTCTTTCACCATGTAAGACGTGACAATATCATATGAGCGTAAATTCAAAGCAAACAGTTCAATAGTGTGGAGAAATACTTGAAAGCCATTGACATGAAGCACAGAGGAATGCCATTTCTTACAGTCTTACACTATGCATGACGTAACAGCATCATCCGGCAAAATGTCAAAGCGCCTAATTATAGTTTTCTTCGAGAGTTTAAAGAATAGTGGGTGGAAATCATTCCATTGTGCCTGCCATAATAGTTTTACGATAGAATGATTTTCAAAATTTTTGAGATTTAATTATTTTTAATGATGTTTAGGTAGTAATAAACAAATTCCCCGTAAGTATTGCGATGTCCTGGACTTAATGGAGCAAGATGGAATGACTTGCGTCAATACAGATTGCATCTATTAACCTCCGCACAAATTACCAATGTCATAACTTGATATATTCTTTATGTTGACCTATTGAGGTAACATTGGGAAATCGTAAAGGGCTTTTCTACTTTAGTGTAGCTGTTAGGGCTTAGATCGAGATAACATTAGGTTTTCAGTATTTTTAGATTCTTATTTACAGTAACAGGTTATAAACTAAATGCTGGAAATTTAATTCAACTACTTAATATAATTACCCTTAACCTTCTGATGGAAAACTAGTTAAAAAAATAAAAATACACTTTTTAGGGTTGATATTGATAAATATAATTTTTATATTTTAAAAAGGGTAAGAACTTATATACCAACCATTTATAATGTTAAACTGTGTGGTTTAAAATAATGTTTTCTCCTACCTTATGTTACTGTTAATTTTATTTCATAACAATAACATTAAACTGTTTTAACTTTTAAACGCCCTTTTAAAAACACATGCGACTTGTGCAGTATTCTAGATAGTCAACAACGAATGTTTGTGAAGTGTATTGCTATAATTTTTTTTTAAATTGCATATACACTTATACAGTAATTTAGGCATAATCTTACGGAAAGCATGTCTTTTGGTTGAATAAAGAAAAAGTGATAATGAAAAGATCAATTCTTTGTCCACCACGTGCTTGAAAGTTCTTGAGATTATAATAAGATGAAATTAGAAAGAGTGTTTCCTAGGTGTGACATTGAAGGTAGTACTGTGCACGGATAAAACGTTCACTTGTGTGCTAAGAGTCTATTTTAAAAAATATTCAGAACAGTAGTTCGGTAGACCGCTAAAAGTCTCTTGATTGGGCAGAACCTGCTGCGGTAAGTTAGAGAAGGTAAAACTTAGCAAGTGCCGGCGGTGATTCCAACCCCACAATTTGGCGTGTGCGAGAGAGAAATAATTGATGAGATCGACGGAAGCTACACTTCCAGACAACTATGTCTGACACTAAGCTTACTTTATGGCAGCACAGATTTCGATCTTTACTATGGATAGATATTTTAGATGGATTGTGTCGTAGTTCCGTTCGAGACCATAGAATAATATGACTTAATCTGTGCAACAATAAAACACCTCCTGATCGAGATAAATTTGATTTTGTTTCTGATCTTGAACGATGCAAAGACCTAGTTTGGAGCTTCTTCGTCACCGTCTTGTTTTGGATCTCTTCAGATGGACGTGTGCTACAGATTTCAGCAATGAAAAGTGGGACAGTGACAGATTTCAGACGCTCGCTGCACTAAGTAGAGAGGAAATGGAGCTGAAATCAACATTGGTGTTGAATTAACACTTTCCACCGTAGTCACGTTATGTGTTAAAGGTATAATTAATACAAATACACATGCTTTTTGCTTTTTTTTTTTTTAAAGTGTATACTTTTTGAACTTTTAAGCGTTGAAACTTTTAAGGACTTCAGTTATTTCTGACTAACCAATAAAAATATCTGAAAAAACTATGGTGTTAAATTAAAATGGCCGCTAGCAAATTTAGAAATTAATGGAGGTTACGTTGTCTTTCATTAGAACTCCGAGTCTGCACATATACTGTTGTGCGTAATTTACCTTTACGTTACAACGTGAATTGGCTCTCACTCTCTGACTTTCAAAACTGATTTCGTCCTAGGTACACGTATTCTATTGTACACGTAGTATCATTCGAAACCGTAAAAACATTATCCTTCCTCAAACGGATTAAAACTGTTCTATCTGTTACTCTACCTGTTTTACACTAGCGATTGCTAACTAAAATAAAATAGATTTAATAACCATAAAAATTACAGAACATTTAATAAACAACATTTTTTAGCCTACCTAAATAACCAAATCTTTTGTCTATACTAATACTTAGTATTGTATTTGTAAAACAATAGTGTTCATACTATTAACATTAGTATTTGCTAAATAAGTAAAGCCGTGAAAGTTTCTAACATAATAATTACAATATTATTTAACGATGCATAGATTCACTGAGCTTTAGCGAAGTCTATCATTCAAGGAGTTTGAAAAGTTTTATTTCTGCGTGTCTGTCTATCTGTCTGTCTGTCCGCATGATATCTTAAAAAAGGATTGACCTATAAGCTTTGCATGAAGCTTCGTAGAAATCGCAACACTGATTTCGGTGATGATCCAATTTTACTCCATTGTATTTGACTGTTACTAAACAGTTTTACATTATTCTTATAGGTCACCATGATGGCAAAGAGAAAATGGTAGGATAAATTAATTTGTAAACTGATCGAGTACACTCATATAACATTTTTACTTGTAACATGTAGCCTAAACACTCCAGAATATACAAAATCATATTTTTGTAACTTGGTGTGCAGAGGTTTAAGGTTTATTATATTAACAAGGTTATACATTGACAAGAATGAGTTCTATGATAGTGGATATCCAACCATTGAAGATAAATAGTTTCGTATAAATAATTTCCTTTCATAATTACAAAGATCATTGAATAATTAATGATGGGAAATTGTTTTGGGGAATAAAACTGTTTGTAGGGAGCGTTTGGTACTTTATGGCTTTAAGTTTGCACCACTGGGATAAGCCCTGGTCAGCTGATGTAGCAAAACTGTTTTGATTTTAACCTCATAAATACAAGATAGCGAATCCACTTTTAAAATTGCACATTAGTAGAACAACGTTCTGTTATTTACTTTCTGAAGGCGGAAAACCAGTGAATATATACTATAGAAGTTCTAAATGTTACGCTGAAGGTTGTATGAATCGTGCAAATGTTTACAAGTGATGAGAGCAGTTCAAAACTGGTCATGACTTAGTGACTGACGAACGCCGTTCTGGCCGATCAGTTGGGTTTTTAATTTCCTTCAATTGAAAGTCGAATTGATGGAATTATTCATGCCGACCTTCGTGTGACTGTGGAAATGATAGTTAAGAACGTTTAAGTTAAGTACTAGTACAGTTCATAACACTATCTCTAACAATTTCAAGTATCGTAAAACATGTGTAAGATGGGTCTCAAAGGAGTTGACGTGACTTCACAAGGAAACAAGGTTGAGAGTGTGCACAGAATTAAAAGTTATACAAGAGAAGTTGAGCACTTCCTCAAGAAAATATTAACTTTTGATGAGACTTTGGTTCAGTATTATGAGTCAAAGCCAAACAGGCAGAGCACGGAGTGGTAGCACACCAACTTACCTGTCAAGAAAAAATTAAATTCCCTAGCTTCGGCAGGAAAAGTCATGTTAACGGTGTTTTAAGACGCTAAAGTTCAAGTGTTTGTGATTATTTCGAATCAATGTGTACTATAAATTCCCAATCCCACTCGGCTTTTTAAAAACTTTTAGGTGGTGCTAGCCATGGGAGAGCAACTTCATGGATCTCAGAGGAGAGGTGTGATTCTCTAGCAATATAACGCACGTCTCCATATTGCTTAACTACCCCTGAAACCATCGAAACATGGGCTGGAAAATTCGGACTCATCCCTCTTACAGTCCTGATTTAGTGCCTAGTGATTTCCATTTGTTTCGTGCACTGAAGTAGGCATTACTTGGGAAGAGGTTCCAGGACAACGAGTACGTAAAAATGTTTGTGGGAAATTGGTTCAAATATCAATAAAAAGATTTTTACAACCAAAATAAAAAAATTCTATACCGTTGGAACAAATGCATACATTTTCAAGGGGATTATGGTGAAAATTATAAAAGGTATTATTAAAAAAAAACTATTTTCTCCATACCAATTTGTCTCTTTAATTATTGAATGACCCTAGTACATCACCTTACTAACGTAAGCTACTTTTTTCTTACATTAGTATTTGTAAATTTAAAATCTATTCCTGAACACGGTAAAAATATATATTTTACATAGAATGAATTAAAAAAATTAATTTTATTAATAATATAAAACAGATTTTAGTATCAATCTACTTAAAATTCTTCGTTCAATTCTCTGTCTGACCGTAATTTTATTTCATCTAATTTCAATAGTAGATTGTTTTTCAAAATACTCCACTTTAAATACCTGGTTTAGATCAAAGCCTGATAATGAACTTCAGGCGCCACCATTATAGATTTCAGATCCTCTGTATCAGCACCCTTTTTAGGACTGGAAACGTGTACAAGTGTCAAAGTCAAAGGATACATCAGGCTAAGTGGATTCTGTTTCCGACTTTTCGCAACAGAGTGGAATATGCGTCCCTGACACATGTTTTACACCAATGAGACTTACTATGCAAATACATAGAGATCTTCTAATAGGAATGTAGTCTCTTTAAGAGTTACTAGAATAATGTTAAGGGAAAATAGCATCTAAAATCCCCGACATTTTAAATATTGATTAAATAAATACAATTATATTAGCACTTTAATTATGATATGGGATGATTTTAAGTACAGTCTAGTATGACATTGACGGAATAATCTATAGCTCTGTTTGTACAGAAACAATATTGGTATTAATTACTCAATTAAGAAACTATACATCCGTTTGTGAAGATCCGATCATTCAAAATTGTAGAAAAGAATAAAGGGGCTATAGTTTGAACTGATAAATTTAAATGTCACCATTATAACCTTAGCTATATATTAATATCCGTTCAAAATGTGCTTAAAGATAATCTGAACTAAAAATAAAAATGTGGGCGGTCTTGTATATATATATATATAAGAGCAGTTTGCAGTCTCAAGATATCATTTAGAAGTCCATTACAATTATTATTTTTACAATATGGTTTGGAACGGTCTTTTACGCGGTCCATTCTTTATTTACTAACTTTTTTTATTAGGTTTACCGAAGGAAATTTCAAAGTTAATTTGTGTACTAGCTTTCAACTCCCTGAATGCACGGGACTGTAAAGAGTCAGTGATGAAAGAACTTTGTCTTTTAGAGCACAGTAAGTAAAAGGATTTTCCTTGAGACATCCTAGAACTTCTTTTCTGGAAACATACTCGTGGACGATGTTATTTCAGCATCCTCCAGATTAGTATGAGAACGCCACACCTACCAATCTTTATAATGCAGTTTTTACTGCTAGTAAACTTTAGTTACTTCCTCTCATAAAATCAATACTTTCAACATAGTTAAACCTCTTATGAACTTTTAATGAGAAACTGATGTAGTTTCAGAAAAGTACGTTAGGTTCCCCAGTTTAATTCATGGAATTTTCCAGATAGGAAAACTTAGAACCGAAAGAAATTTGGTTAAACACGTTTAAACTCTCTTTATAAAAATGTAAGAAACCGGAATTCTGGAACTATTTCTTATATTTTTCAAACTAAACATGACATACAACACGTTTTTTTTAGATTATGTTTACTTTTTACGTAGTTTGAAGATTCTAAATGTGTCGGATACGAAATAAGTTAAACTTTGGATATATTCTTCCTCAAACTGTATAGTATAATTTATTTTACGAATGAAATTAACTAGCACATTTATTATGACATGTACTATTTGTGGTAGGACATAGTAGGTAAGACAGACGACAGTTAAACTTCATACATAAGCTACGTATAGTTTTGTGTTAACGAAAGTAAATACCAGAAGTTCTCGTGAATATTGATATAAAATAAATTCTTATAAATTCCTTGATGTACAATTGCCTTCTACTTTTTGTCATGGGTTCAATAATATTTTTTCCTCAACGGTGTAATGTGTTTATATTAGAGAGAATTTTGCTGTTGTATATTTAAATTGCTTTAAAATTTCACACAAGTAAATATACTTTCGTTTGTAATCATTAAAATTATGTCTTCATTTCATTAACAGTGAGAAATGAATTAAATTGATGACTAGCTAGAATTGAGAAGCAAGAATTTGATAATATGTCCAAGAAAGCAGAAGTTATAGGAATCTAGGTAAGACTAAAACCACTAGAAGCCATTGAATTAAATTTAACTGTAGAAGATTTTTTGTAGTTTATACTATTTATCAAGTGAAACTAAACACGTTTTTAGAAATGTTGGACATTTACTATAGTTTTTCCAAACTATAAAACCAAACAGGTAAATGGTAGTAAAAATCATAAAATCGCAGTTCACCATGAGTTGGAAGTTTTATTGATCAAACTCACAAAAATATTAGTTTTCGACTCCCTAAAGTGAAAGACAAGTATACTGCAAAATATGGAGTATCAGGATTCAACCAATAAATTTGCTTGATATGGTGTTTCTGAATATGTTTTATACGAGCTATGAAGTATACTCAGTATACTCCTGTGTGTGCTTAATCAACCGTACTCCGAAAAAAAGACTATTAGGCTTGAAATAGCTTAACGTCACGTCGGTTATGGCAACAGGCACATCCCAAATTAAATTCTACTATGGATTTAAAAGCTAAAATCCTTTAAGTAGTTATCTATAATAAAAAAGTTCTTAAATATAATTCTTTAGAATATAAAGTTTTTATCATCAGGTATATCCAAAATGTAATATGAGTTTTTCCTATTAAGTCACTAGATTTACTCTAGAGGCGATGAAAGGTTGCTTCTCATCAAGATTATGAACTAAGTTCAACAGCACTTCATTATAATATCAAGCTTTATGATTTAACTTCCAAAGAATTGACATGCAGAATGTTTATTTCTTACTTTGTTAAAGTTCCTACTTGACTACTTGATTTAAATTTCATACATAATTGGTGGAGAGAGTACATACGCGTATATTAAAGTCCAATTTAGACATATATGCGTAGCTTTAAAAACTGTGTGATTTTCCTGGAAAGCTCGTGAATGCTGTAAATTTTTTGTAATCACGCATTATAAATCAGCTTTAATCTTAATATTAACATTTGAAGTTGTAAGTGACATAAGTTTGTTGGAGACATTATAGTTCTAATGATGCTTCATAGATTTCTGGACTACATAAATAAAACCTGCCTTACTTAATACTTATTAGTCAAGAGTAGCTCCCAAAGCGTACTGAACTGATAGTAAACATGCTATATTCAGTCTGAATTATTCACTTCCATAATTGAATTTTTTACTAGGTAGTTTATTTGTAATAGGTTCGTGTATTTTCCTCGGGCAGCTCCCATTAAAGTAACAAACCACCATTAGTCGTATGATTATCATACAAAATGGACTCTTATTCAGTAATTTTAGTTTATGTAAAAAGCATTGAGTTGTATAACTCTTACAACTCTTGAGAATTTTCTATGTTTGAAGGTTATTTTTTACGATGGAAGGATTATGAAGGAAACTGAATTTTTCCGGAAATTTGCCATCGTTCAGTGAAACAAGAAATCAATAACACTACGTTTCGAGATCTGCAATCTGACCTCTTCTTCAGGTAAATAACTAACCTAATACATAATTACAAACTTTACATAATTAAAAAAATTATCGTTCATAAAACTCTGTTATTTGTGAATTTAATAGAAAATAAGTGCTTAGGAATACTTGTAACATCTACTACATTTGTGTTAACGTTTCTTTTATCCCCAAAGGTTTCCGAGATATTGATTTTATGACAGATAAACCCAATCCTATTTTCCATCAACAAGAACCGACGGTAGAAATATGGAAACGAGTTGAAACATGGTTCAAAAATCAGTTTTATCAATTTCTTGACTAAGTTGATTTTAAAGCTTGGTATGCCATTTCGATCCATTTTGACAGCCGTTCAAAATAAAAAAAAAAAAATTACAACTCCCTCATTTATTTAACCTAGATAAAAATAAGAAAATCCTTCTGGAATGCTTATTTTAAATAACAAATTGTTTATTAGCAATATTTGTGAATCTAAAGTGATTTTTGAGATATTGAGTAAATTTATTACCTTTCAAAATGTACTTACATCTTCTTAATAAACATGAAGGACAATTAATATTAACTTCTTAATATTCTTTCCCGATGATTGTACGACCTATATTGCATGAAATGTACGTGTTATTGCATGAATATTGCTAGAAAGGATTTTAGGAGCAGATTCTTAAAGAACTTATTTTATTAACGTGATAATTCCTACAAATAGTAGAAATATCCTTGTTTTCTTAATATTTCTCAATAAAATCCATACTAGCTTAACTACAGACTTCTAAACGTGATTTCCCGTTAATAACTATGTATATGAGTGTTACTATAAAATAAAACTGAATTAACAAAGATACTGCGGTCGGAGAAGATAAAATAAACATCTGGCAATCTTGAAACGGATGTAATTTGTAAAGTTTTCTCAAAGGGGCGAGTTCCCATCAGTCTTTCGAAATTCTAGACATTTGTTTTACAACTATGAACTGACATTTCAACATCACTTTGTCTCCATTATTAAATAGCTATACAATACGTGTTAACATATTTATTCGATTGCGATATCTTGACTATAGAACTAATATGGAAAATTAAGTGATTTTTTTATAATTTAATAGTTGTACTTAACTGTAATTATATTCATCTGTTTCACACTGTGTGAAACAAATTTGAGTTTTTAAATAAAGTTTACATTTAGAATCAATTCGTTTGATAACTGGATTTCCTTTCTTCTAAAGTTACATTACTGATATATAATGCCCGCTATGCCTATCCATAACCCTATTTATCCTGAATATTCTGTCACTTCAGATTCAAGTGCAATGATCCTTTTAGGATTAAGTGCAACGAGAAGTATTCTGCTCTTTGCCCAAAGTAAAGTAAGCTATTAACAAACTATGGTACTTTGGTATTACAAACTTTGGTATTGGCAGAGCGTTAGCGACTATTTATACATCGATCTTATGGGTAACAACGAAAAATGGCAGAAATTTAATTTTTTTAACTAATTGAGTAAATCTCTACGAGATTGTAACCCGTGACATTATTGTGCATAGATAAAAAGAAAAATAATGTAGTCGGCATTCAATATTAAAAGTCGGTGACAAGATTTGACTTCAGCTCACTGTTAAGTTGTAGTAACTCACTCATCCTGGTTAAGCATACATCTTATTATTCAAACATTGCTACTAAACTTAGCTCAATGAAGAAAAATGTGAATGTATCAAGTGAAAAGATGTATTGAGAAAGATTTCATTTGGTGACTCTAAATTTTGCATTAAAATTCAGTTAGAAATTAACAAGGGTGGGTTTTGTGATGGGGCGTGTTGGTTTTATGTTAGGAACATGGAATTTGGCTGAGCGTCATTGGAGCCTATAATTTAGTAGGCTGACAAAGTTCTCATTTGTCAGTCGGGTATATTTAAAAATTGCTTTAATGTATATATTTATATACATATACATATATTATATATAATATATATATATATATATATATATACATATATTAAATTGTATAAATTGCAATAGCCTTATTTAATTTCAATTAACATTGAATCACAAAAAGTACTTGCTCCGCCGGGAGTCGAACCCGGATCTCTCACTTGCCGGGTGAATGTGCTACCATTACACCACAGGCGCTTACTTTTTCCGATTCAATTATTTTGTATTTGGCCGTATCAGTCACATATGCGTTTCAATAAGCAAACTAACATATGATCGGAAGACCAAATACCTGTCAAACGACTATATATATATATATATATATATATATATATATATATATATATATATATATATATATATTTACATTAACCAAATATATATAAATGGCAGTAGCCTAATTTATTTTTTCAATAAACATTGAATCACAAAAAGTACTTGCTCCGCCGGGACCTGGATCTCTCACTTGCCGGGTGAGTTTTGCTACCACTACACTTTGTATATATATATATATAATATATATATATATATATATATATATATGTGTGTGTGTGTGTGTGTGTGTGTGTGTGTGTGTGTGTGTGTGTGTGTGTGTGTGTGTGTGTGTGTGTGTCTGTTTACAGTGCATCCCAAGAAAGAAATGTTCTATACATTTAACATATAGCAAACAACCTTAGCACAGCCTATCACACAACACTCCTGGTGTGACGTTTTCATACCTTGTTCCTAAATTTGCATATTAGTAGACAAATGAATCTTTAAGTCGATCTATTTAAATAAATCTTATTGTTTCCATTATTTTGCAGGAACTTTAAAATATAATTCCGGAACATTAACTTTTTAATTTCAACATTCTCTTAAATATTTAGAAACTAAGTAATCAAGTTCAGAAAGCAATTTAAGTTAACTGGCAATTTGAAAGTTTGTAGAAGAAGGGAAATATTATTAAGAAACTGTCATGATATTTATTGTAAGCTCTTTCACTTATAAACAGACGTTAAAACTTTTAATGAGAGCCTGGAAATAATCCTATCAGCTGAAAGGAGCAATACTTCAAGAGCCACGTGAAGCCATTATCTAATCCAGGTTTAAGGTAAAGAGATAAACGATGATAAGATTATAGCAGTGGTTTTTTACCCTTACTGTGTCTATTTATTTTATATAGTATTCCTTTTGGAACAATTATATACTAGTTTGGCTTGAATGTAGTATGAACTTGAATGAAGAATGAGGTTAAGATTAGTCTATATTCTATTCTAAATATTGGATAACGGTTTATAGTACGATATAGTGGTCCACTCTTCAAAATAAAAACGTTGGTTTATCCATAATTAGCGCCCATGGGATTTAATTTATTAAGGCCTTGATGAACGAACTGTTGATTCAAACAAAATACGGCGTGCAGGTTTTATTTTGAATAACACATTTTCAATTCACGTTTTCATTTAAAATCCTGTTTGAACAAAATTAAACTTAAATAAATAATTTCCTTTTAAATATTTATTAATTTCTTTATTTTTTAGCGAATAAGAACTTTAACAAGCTGGCAGAAATTAAATTTAAAAAAATGTTCGTACTAAATAGTTATCTCAATAAAAAGGTGTATTTAGAGAATGAATGTAATAATAACCATCTGTCAGTGATAATATTATAGTTTTAACTAAATTTATCTAGCATTTATAATTTATTGATTTATTAATTATTGATTCATGTATTGAGAGGTAACTATACATATTTTTAACATTTTATTTTCAATATTAACCCATGAATCATCATGTTTACATATTAATATATTTGTTTAAAGAGTAATGAAGGTTAAAATGGGTGAAATTATATGAAATTAAGAATAATTTGGATTTAATAACTTCACTTTGTTGTCATTAACCTGTGTTATGGAATTTTATTTAAGAGCACTACCATAAGCAAAGCCGCGATTAAACATTTGTAACGAATTCGAGTAAATCTAGAATAATGGGCGATAATTCCATGTGAAGGAACGATGTAGTTCTAAGAAAAGAACCACCAGAACTGGAAAAGCACATTTGCCATTGTTAAGAAATTCGGACTTTAATAAAGATAACAAACGACTTTGAAGCTGGAAACGAATGAGTTTTATTGTGGAAGGACATTGTACCTTCGGTTTTTGTTCTATTGTCGTAGCCTTTGTACGTTCCGTCCACATTTTCTGGACAAGCAATAACAGATACAAAGGTAAGACGGTTTTATTGTTCAATGGTTTTAATGTTCTCTCATTAACCTGCTTTCAAACAAATAAGTATACAATAACAACAACAGTCATTTTAAAATTATATAGATCATTTTGATGATGAGGATATTAATATAGATTCGTAATAAACATTTTATTTTTACTTGATCAGACAAAAATCCAAGCATGATAATTTTAAGTAATATAATACACTCAATATTTATAATGATTTTGACACTATGCCAGTATTACAAGATAATATTATTATTTATTATACATACAAATATTCCATTTTTAGGAAATCGTATTTAATTTTAACTAAGTATGTTTCATTAAAAATTAATTGACTACTAAACATTGTGCAAGGCTATGAAGTCAATTTTCAATTACGCTAGTTTTGTTGGAAATTAATGAAAGTGTTAAAAATATAAAATAATAGTTCTTAGAAATTCTCCTTTTTGTTTACTTCAGCATCACATAACAAGATGGAGGAACTGAAATTTTCAACTTCACTTATTGCCTCTTTATTTCCGTAGAAAATATACAATTATATTTTTAAATACATTATATCTCCCGGTTAGCAGTTCTGGCCATATCACAAATATAAAATTTTGCCTTGAGTAAGCAGAAGACGCAACTATTTCTTCTTTTCGAAGATATTTTGTTTTATATTCTGATCTATAATTTGAATGGTTTGAAGCTGACAGTTGTTTCCTAACGACAGAAACTAATTATAGATCAACTAAGCAACAATTAATAGGTCCTCGAGTAGTTTCAATTAAGTATATTACATTGGTATTAACAAAGTTAAACTGTTGCCATTTTCTTGTTGAAAATCTAATTTGAATTTTCACCAAAATTTAAATTATATCTTTGAAACAATATTTGACACACGATTAACTCTTGAAGTTTTGTAAAGAAAAGCTGCTAGAATCCACGAACATTTAGAAGCTTTATAAACATTTAGAAACATAAGTTATTTTAAACCAAAAACATTCTTGAAGCTATGAATTATTGAAGTTTGTATAGAAGCATTTAACATATAGTAAACGTGATGTTCTGTTACTATAAAAAATGTAGTAGAAATACTTCAGCTTTTCACCAGCTTTTAAACTTTCGATGAGAAGGGCTTTGTATTTTGAGGATAAAATTATTCCTTTTACTGTACGCGGTAAACTAATGAGTACAAATAATATATGGTTCATAAAAATGTTAAAAAATTGGTTGTGCCCTAAATATCCTGCTCCTAAATTCTTTCAAGAGAAAGTTGGAGCTTTCTAAATTTTTGAGATCCCTTTGAACCTCGATTTAAAAAAACTCGAAACAATTTTTAACTACCACCTGAACGGGAGCTGTCCCTTAAAAGTCATCCTAATTTGTAGCAGGGAAATGATATTTTTTTTTTAAATTAAAAAGCGCTCATCAAATCTAGAATGTAAATATTTCTTCCAAAACTACAAACAAATCTACAAAAAAATTAATCAAAGCCACAAAAGCTTATGATGTACAAAGCCCTGCTCACGCCTAAAAATATTTATAAAACCACTTAGGCCATAATTAAGTATATGAAGGCACAAATTCACAAACAAATAAAACTTAACGTCAACAACGAACTAATCAATGATCGTTATAGGGTCACAGATGAATTCAACACTTTATTTGACTCTGTAGGAACTCACCAAGCCACCTCCTTCATTACTCCCAAGCTCAATACCTCCTATGGCTTTGGCTCCGGTCTCAGAGAAGTAGTTGCTAGAGTGATAAGAGGCTTCCCTTCAAAACGATCAAACAAATCAAATCATGTTTCAAGATGGTTTTTCAAGCAATGCTCAAGGCATTTGCTTAGACCAATAGATCTTTGTATTAATACCTCTTTTATCTCTGGATCATTTCCTTCCTCTCTCAAAATATGAAAATGTCACGTCAGTCTTCAAGAAGGGTGACCCCTCCTCAACCCAAAATTACCACCCCATCTCAATACTGCCAGTCTTCAGCAAAATATTTGACAAGGTCTTCCTCTCACGATGCGTAAATGTTTTGGAAAGCCATAATTTTCTTTCATTTAACCAGTTTGTTTTCCGAAGTGGAAAATCGACAATAGACTCAGTCGCGCGTCTCATTGATTGGATAGTAGTAGAGGGAATCGAAGGTCAAAGACATACATTAAGTGTATTTCTGGACCTTTCTACGGTTTTCGACTGTGTTGAACATCGTATCCTCAATAAAACTCCAAATTAAAGCTTTACGGGATACGAGGAATCCCCCTTCAGGTGGTTCGAATCGTTTCTCAGTAATCGAGTTCTATTAGTACACGTTCAATCAAAACAGGAAATACTAAGATATGGAGTTCCATAGTGCTCTATTCTTATTCCTTTACTATGTCTCTCGATGCCGGTTTATCTGTACACAAGGACGAATCGTCCAGTGTGCCAAACTGTGCAGTAGAGAATTATGTAGGCAACTTTTAAAGACCTAAAACTGTTGACATTACCTTGCCTATATAATTTAGACATGTTTAAAAAAAAATCTAAATGTAATGCCATAAGAGGTAGTGACGTACACTCTTATGTAACTAGAGGCAGGATTACCTACCGAGCTAGAGCACACAGGACGGTACTGTTTGAACGTTTGAACTTTTTACAACACAGACGAGTTTATGGCATTCAATTGGGAGACCCTCGATTGGCAGACTGACTAAGGACTAGAGTGGGGAGATTCGAATGATTGGGAGTGAGTGATTGCAAATATGTATGTATGAAAAAGACTTTTTACCAGAATGAATTGAAAATGTTAGGTCTCAATATTTGACGATTCTGATACATTTCTTGTAAAAATGTTTTGTGGAATAAACGATTTATCAATATATTATTGTCCACTTTCCTTAGCTAAAGCCGTAAGGAAATGCTTTTTACATCTGTAAGTTGTTTAATCCAATAACAGGGATATTTTACTGTAAAACTTATTAGCTGACCATAAAAAATATGTCAAAATTAAGAATAATTAATTTTTTAACCCGCACCTGTGGATATAAATGGCCATATTTATATTTAACTTGGACAGAGAGTTGTTCCAAGGGTGAATTTATCGCTCAGACACCATATTTTTGTAATTTGTCTGATTTTTTCATACAAAAGAGTTGGTATAATATAATATAGCACGTCTTGAAGGACTCTACTAAGTGCTAGCCTGGAGCTGACATCCTGTTAACTATCGTAATTGAATGTGCCTTTGACGTGAACATTCAGGTAGACAACGCTCTTGTGGAGCGGAGTAATTGTCTGGGTACTTACAAGACGTAATAAACACTACAAAACAACAGGTGATTCACACCGATATCACCGATATCTTGTTTAAAGTGTTATTTAATAATATTTTTTACCTTCAGTTTAACATACTTCTATATATATATATATATATATATATATATATATATATATATATATATATATTCCAATAAACATTGAATCGCAAAAAGTACTTGCTCCGCCGGGAGTCGAACCCGGATCTCTCACTTGCCGGGTGAATGTGCTAACATTACACCACAGAGCGCTTACTTTTTCCGATTCAATTATTTTGTATTTGGCCGTATCTGTCACATATGCGTTTAAATAAGCAAACTAACATATGATCGGAAGACAAAATACCTGTCAAACGACTTTTTATTTACATTAAATTGTATAAATGGCAATTGCCTTATTTAATTCCAATAAACATTGAATCGGAAAAAGTAAGCACTCTGTGGTGTAATGGTAGCACATTCACCCGGCAAGTGAGAGATCCGGGTTCGACTCCCGGCGGAGCAAGTACTTTTTGCGATTCAATGTTTATTGGAATTAAATAAGGCAATTTCCATTTATACAATTTAATGTAAATATACACACACACACACACACACACACACACACACACACACACACACACACACACACACACACACACACACACACACACACACACACACACACACACACACACACACACACACATATATATATATATATATATCTGGTAATATAATTATAACTCAACGTTTTAAAGCCATTTGATTACAAGGTAGGAGTATGACGTGTCGTGTAACAGACTTCTTTGAGGTTGTTTGCTAAAATTTAAAGTTTATAGCTCCTTTCGTTTTTGAGATGTCATGCGGACAGATGGACAGATAGGCAAACATATCGAACAAAATTATTCACAACTCCGCCAGACATGCATTAATATGTCACGTGTTAACAACTCATATGGCTGTACTAAATATGTTTGAAATTATATTTACCATAAAACTAGTGTAATAAAGTTCATTAACACTCAGCCAAATCGCATGGAATGATTTTGCATCGAATACCATCGAATTCGATGTTTCCTATATAAAAATTAAGCTTCATGCGAATTTCAAGCCTATAGGTCATTTTCGAGATAGCGTACGAACAGACAGACAGAAATTGGAAAATACATTGTAACAAAAACGTTTTACTTACACCTATATACTGTTATTCGTTCATTAATTAATTTAATAAAGTACTTATTAAATGTTCCTTATGAATATTTACTAAATATATTCATTTTAATCTAAAATTAAATTTATAAGCTGTGAAAATAAACGTTAAAATGTATTGGAAAAAATACAGAATAGAGTAGAATGTTATATGGCTACTTCTTTCATTATGTATAAGGCAGTATGCAGGGTTATAACTGGAATGTTTTCCACTACATTAGGTTTCAGTACGCACTACTTATTTTGATGAGTATTCAGATACTGGTTTCTACGTTTTTGTAAGGCCTTACCGTAAAGTGTCGGAGTACTACAACAGTTGGAGAGTGTCTAATAAGAATCCAAGACATCTATTATAACACATAATGTAAAGAGGAAATATATTCAGTTTTAAATCCATAACAGATTAAACATATCATAAAACATAACATATCATGAATTTTAATACTGTACGAGTACACTATCAATATTTCGATTTATAGTGAAAAGACTAACAGACGAAACTCTGGAAACTTTGTAAGCTATAAAGGTAAATCCAAGTAATCGTTGCAATCCTGAAAGTCCTGTTCCAGTAGCAATCTTTTGAACAGGAAACTTGAGTAAAGTGAGTATGCAAATGTTATTAAAGTGGAACAAAAGTGCAAGCCGGGGAGATGGTTTATGAGGCAGGGATAAACAGTAGCTTATCGCAGCTGTAAGCCGGGTCTGGGGACAGGTCTCCACGAGCCGTTCATACTCACTTTATTTAATTGAAGCTTTAGATATAAACTAAAAATCTAATTATTTTCTAAAAATTTTAAATCTATATATATAAAAGAAAGTCGTGTTAGTTACACTATTTATAAATCAAGAACGGCTTAACCGATTTGGCTGAAATGGTAGGGATGTAGCTAAGAACTGGGAGATGAACATAGGATTTTTATCCCGTCCCGATTCAGGATTCCGCCCCACTTGTCTCTAAAAGTTCAGAAATACCCGTAAAAAATTCCATTGCAGCAAACACATATGTTAATTAAGTGAAAGAGCCCTTTTCAAATTCAATCAGCTGTTTCTTTGTAAACAAATATAATGCGGCAAAAGAAATTTACTATGTTTATAATATAATTTAATTACTATTTTATAAATTTCTTTACACTTATAGTTTGAAAGCATAGAGTAAAAAAATTGTATCTTGAAAAAAACAATTGTTGCCTGGATTTCCAAAATGTAAACAAACAGCTGATAAATTTGGGGGATTGACACTTTGGACAAACTGCCTGTGTCATTTTTCCTGGGTTACTCAGTCAAACATAATGAAATCATGGCTACTGACATATAGATTGTCCTTTCAGTTTTTTACTTAATAACCTGTCAATCATGAAGTGATTTTTTTTTTACCGTTGCAATAATCTTTTGGTTTTTAAAAAAAGACAAACAACTTATTACTTCGATTGCTTTCGGTTCGGATAACTTTGTTTCGCACGAAATTAAACGATTTGCGAGTGTTTGTGAACATTGAGAGTGATTATTATAAAGATGCCGCGACCCAGAAGATCAAATCTCTGTCTCAACAACGCCGTACGTAATGCAAGAAGGCTTCGTAACGTTGTGAACAAGTTACTGAAGTAGAACGTGAAATCGGACGACAAGAGCGTCGTGTTGGTATGGCCCGACCTTCGTGCTTCTCACAATCTCAAGAGCAAAGAGAGGAAGCCGTGAAACAGCCTCGCTTGGCTATGCGAAATCGGCGAGCTAATCGTTCTGATCAACAACTAGATCAAGTTCGACACGCAATGAAGGAATACATCAAGCTGTTGATTTGAATAGAGCATCATTTAGTTATGAATAGCACTTATGATTACAGTTCGCATGGTATCTGTACTTATTTGGTCCAATGGATGTTGTTTGTGGGCATTGTATGTGCATTGAATTGAAGTTTGTTGAGAGAGTCGCATGGATTGTGTTGTCTTAATGGCAAAGTAAAATTGCCAATACTGGACTCCCCCTCTTAATCCACCACTAATCCACAAAAAATAACAATTGGTTGAGTGAGCGAGCAATCTTGGCAGCTAAGAACAAGGATGTGGAGACTTGAACTTTTTAGTTCACAGAGTCAAATTGATGGTACTCTGCAAACATTCAAATCTATTGATTGCGTAACAAATGAAGATCGAGGCCACTAACTAGCCAACTGAATTTTTAAACTCGTTGGATGTGCCCGGCTTAACCACCCCATAATTTACTTTTGAAGGTTGGTGCAGTAGTCATAATGCTTCGCAATCTACAATCAACCGGAAATTGTGCAATGGAACGCGTTTGGTTGTAAAAAAATTGATGATAAATGTGTGATTCACCGCGACGATTCTTAAAGAAAAATTTAAAGGTGAGGGAAGTTCATATTCTAAGGATTCCGATGATTCCTACCGATATGCCTTTTGAATTTAAACGAACTCAGTTTCTGATTCGTCTTGGCATTTCTCATGACGATCAATAAATCAAACACAAGGCCAATCTTTGAGCGTTTTTTGTGTGGACTAAATTTAGCTAATCCATGTTTTTCTCATGGACACAACTATATGTTGGCATGTTCACGTGTCGGCAAACATCTGCTTTATTCTTTATTGCACCTAATAACAAGACAAAAGATTGTTTTATATCACAAGGTACTCGACTGAAGAAGAGAATCAATATTAACCCTTTGGATGCCAGCCCATTTTCCAAAAGTACTACCCAGAAAAGAAACGCCAAGAGCATTTACAGCAGTTTTGCAAGCACTAAATGTATCATAACTTTTTCTTTTTTAACAGATATTGATGATTTTTTACCATTATTTTGCTTATGAAATTCCCTTGTTCTGTTGGTAAATTTTAGTTGCATAAATGTAATTTAAACTTATACAAAAATTAAAAATTAAGAAAAAAAATTAATAATTTCCAAAAAAACATTTTTTTTAGCACCAATAAGTGGTTAAAAGAAAATGTATGCTGATTTCCCCTGTTATATATCCTAGTAAACTATATCCTAACCCTTACCTAAATTACAAAATTTCAAAAGGTCTACCCTTTATATAGAAGTCCAGTTATGATTTTTTTTTCACTAAATGTGACACGGGCACAGTTTTTGTAATTTGCGATGGACGTTGTATGTATTGGTTACACTATATTCACAAATCAAGATTTGACACTATACAAATCGGTACTTTGGGTTTTATACCAACCACACCACTATGAAAAACAACAAAAGTATAAATTTATAGAGTATATTATAAACAAACATTGTAGAACGGAAAAACAACTTTTTAATTACAAAATTACAAACTTACAAAGATTATCAATTGTTAATGAGGTCAGATTTCCGCTTAAACTTTTTTCAATGAACTTAGAACATTATAAAAACGATGTATTTGCAGTAACAGAACTAATCATTCCATCAATCAACAAGCATTTCCAGGTATTGTGATCGGTATTGTGGTCGCTTGTTATCTTATCCTTTCTCGAGAAATCACGATTACGGCAGGCCGCGCGGCATCACATGATTATTTAAGTTTTTTGCACGGTACATAATTGCCTTTCCATTTACAATATCAATTTATTATTTCTGATCAGCCCTCTAGGAATTATATTTTACTGATAGATACTATCTCCGAGGGATGTTTTTCTTTCTGTTGACATCAGCGCGAGCTTCGGAAGCACCTTCGGCCGGAGGCACTTCGCATTTTTGGGTGGCGGAGTTTGATCAAGAATAATGACAAGTTTTGTGTGTTTTTTTTTTTCAAAAATAAAGGAGTTTTAGTTTTTGTTTGGTAATGTTTTGTTTTGTTGAATTTTGTGTGTTTGGAGAAATGTAGGGGTAAAATACGACAGTACAACAAAGCGAACGGGCTGGCGCCTGAGACTCTGCAATCACGTTATCTACTACACCGCTCGACTTTGGAACCTCTGTCTGAGGATGGGGAGGGGTTTGCGATAAGACAATTCTGTTTTATACTGACGACATATTGTTCTAAAAAAGCTAATCTAGTAATCAGGTAGAAGCTAAAATGTCAACTGTCTGAGGATGGGGAGGGTTTGCGATAAGACAATTCTCTGTTTTATATCGACGAAATATTGTTCTACGCTAATCTATTAATCAGCTTGAAGCTAAATGTCAAAATAACGATTCATGTCTAGGTGTAGTCTGTATAATCCCAAGAGTACCCAATGAATCTAATAAAAGGGGGCATAGTAAAAATGCCCTAACAACAAAATTAATGAGAGAATTACAAACGTAAACAACGCATAGCATACCCCTACGAACGTAACCTCAATCTCGACCAAACAATTCAACAGCTGCGAAGCTCAAATACGACCAAACAAACAGTCCATAAACGAATTAACTACTTTGTGGTTGCAAAGCAACTAATCGACTATCGATTAGTCAAAATTTCGCGGCAATATAGATGAACTATAAGAAATATTACAGGTGAAAAAACGTGACGTACCTATATTACGGCCGTTGGCGATTTTCAGTTGAGTAGCCGACGGCCCGTAATACCGGTACGTTGGCATCCAAAGGGTTAATAAATTAATGTATCTGTGGCTTTGCTGCTTATTGCGAATTTAAATTATTTTAGAATTAACTTACGATTAGTGTTTTTTTATTTTGTTTTCTATTTAAATTTCAGATTAGTTGTGAAGGAAAAAAAAAATCACATAGACCTAATTTGATTTATTTTTTACTTTGTCTTTTATTCTGCACATTTCAAGCACCAATGTGGATGCTGTGGACCCTTTAAGGCGGTACGAAGTTCGCCGGGTCAGCTAGTAACTCTACTAAAGCAATATATGTGCTTAACAATCATAAGCGTATGTATGTTGTCCGTATATAAAATAAATATTACAGTTTTTTAATTAACCTTTAAGCGTGTAATTTGTACTTTATAGTGTACTATTTGACTTATTAACTATGGCGATGGACATTTTTTAGGATTTCTTCTAGAAGAAAATATTAATAAATACAGGGTGAGGCAGACCTCCCGTACAGTACGTATAGCGGCCAAACCAAACGAGGTAGATTATTCGTAACAGCTTAAACCCCCCTATTTCCACCCCAACGAATTTGGAGAAATTATTTTTAAATCTCTAAAACTCCCCAAAAGGGTTGTTTTTGGGGGGTAGGGGTGGTTTTTGGAAAATTTTCAAATGTAAAGGTATGTTGAGTTATACCTCATTTTAAAGGGATTTCTTCACTGACTATTTTGATGCAAACATTTTGAACCTATCATGCCGCTTATGTACAGGGTATACCAAAACGTTAAAAAATCAGGGGTTTGTGGGTAAATTTATTTCAACTACCTGCACAAATGTAGAGAGACGATATTTTTATTGAAAACTAATGATGAGATGGCTTATCGAAAAATATCATCAAATGTCACCCTACCCCAAAATTTACACATTTTAAAAATACATAGAATTTTGAAATACTTAACAGCCATAATCTAAAAAAAAAATAGCAACCTAGGTTGTGTTGTACATAATTAGAAAGGTCTTTAAAAATAAACATTTTCTACATTTAAAGTTTGTCTCTATCTCCAATGGTTTCAAAACTGTAGTACAAAAATAGATTTTTTTAATAATTTTACTAAGTTAGTTTGAATTAATATCAAAATCTAATGAAACAAATGGAAAACAAGTTGGACTTTTAAGTTTAATTTGTTTTTAAATAATGTAGTAAAAAACACATCAGGATTTCTATCAGTGTAACGTGTTTCAAAAGCAATCTAACCGTGGTGTTCATGTTTTAACAATCCCAAATACACGAGTTGCCCCTGGAAGAACTTTGGAACCAATTCCTTAGTCTCTTATCTAATCTCTGTTATTATCGTCTCCCTACTCAGTTGTTCTTGTGACCACGTGGTATGAGGTAGATATTAATTTAAATTTTTTAAAGTACGTAGTGTAAGTTTTGTTTGTTCTAAAATGCCGTTCTCAAATGAGGAGGCATTCCAGATGCTTATGGTGTTAGGGGAATGTTTCCAAAATTACTCAGCTGCCGCTCTTCTTTATGCCCAACGTTACCCAGACCGCGAACATCACTCCAGGAACGTTTTTCAAAGACTTGCTAGTCGAGTTCGTGAAACAGGTCATGTTCAACCTGACCACAACAAAGGAAAGGAACTCGCTAGACCCGTGAGAAGTGATAGGGAACCCGAAGTTTTGGCAGCCTTTGAACTGAATCCGCATGATTCTACACTAAGAGTAGTTCTTGATTCTGGTATGAGTCAAAGATCTGTTTTAATAATCGTTCACGATCATAAAATGCACCCATATAGGATGTCATTACATCAAGAACTGCATGGAGATGATTACCTTCAAAGAATGAACTTTCGTTTGTGGGCTCGAGAAAAACTACAACAAAATCAAAACTTTCACCGTAACATTCTGTGGTGTGATGAGGCCACATTTAGGAGTAATGGAGAAGTGAACCGTCACAATATGAGATACTGGGCGTTTGAAAACCAACACTGGATGCGAGAAGTGGACAACCAAAGGTACTGGACACTAAATACCTGGTGCGGTATTATCGGTGACAAAATTGTAGGGCCATTATTCTTTGACGATCGCCTAGACCGAGTAGTTTATATCAACTTTCTCATTGGTCACTTACTTAATTTATTGATCGAAGTCCCTGAGGAAGTCTTACAACGTATGTGGTTTATGCACGATGGGGCACCAGCATACTACGCCGAAGATTCTCGATTAATTCTAAACGAGCAATACCCTGATGGATTGGAAGAGGCGGCCCTGTGAACTACCCAGCGAGATCTCCTGATTTAACGTGTATGGACTTTTACTTGTGGGGTAGACTAAAAGAACTAGTGTATAAATCAAGACCAACAACTAGAGAGGACATGATGCAGCGGATAAGGGAGGCTATAAACACGATCAGTAGAGAGGAGATAATTAGAGCTGTAGATAGCTTCACCTCAAGGATTAAACTCTGTCTGGAAAACAATGGGTTGCAGTTTGAGCACCGGTTTTAACTCTTCATGAGGTCAGTTACTAGGTTATTGTTGGTTTTAATTTTATAATTGATAATTGTCATATTGATAATTTACCATGATGCTGCTGTAACATGGTAGATTTTTTTTCAAAGCTAGTTTGATGTGTTTATTTTTTTAATAATGACAGGATACTCCTTCCTTCCGTGGCACTCACATCAATGATTAAATAACAATAGGTTTTCTCCTATACATGTTGTGCAATTTAAGTGTAAAACTATTTATATTTGAAAATGTACTAATTTAACACTCCAACTGTTGTTCATCAAAATTTTGATAAACATAACCCATTGTGGATTGTTGTTCGTCAAAACTTTGATAAACAAACATTCCCTTACATAATCACTCATTACAGTATATTCCGGCAACGTATCGATTCGATTCATGCACCATTGGATTCGGAAAAAAAGCCTAAGGAATACTATAGTTTTATTCCTCTTTGTATTGTAGTTGCAATGTACCAAGTTCGTAGTTTTGAACGTAAAAGAAGATGATGCAATTCATTGTGACCGCCATGTTGTCGATGCCGTCTGAGTTGTTGATGTGACGAGTCGTGTTTATTAGTACGTTTTAGTAGGTTTATTTGTGTTTTAGTGTTGTGTTTAGTGTGTTGTGTGTGGTGAATTGTTAAATATTGCAGTAGTGCAAATAAATATATTTTAGAATAAATAAATTTCTCGAAAATTTTTCGCAAAAGTTTTGAGTAATGACAAAATGAAACTTTTTTCGACTATTAAAAAAAGTTATGGAATTTATTTTACTACTGCTGTATAGTTTAATTAATTCTGAGTAATAAAATATGCAATATAACATGTATTGAAGTAAAACTGTATTAGTAAAAACTTTTATTAGCAAACTCTTACATATACACCCTATTTTCACAATGTATGCGCATCGCTGCTTTTTGTTATATAGTTTTATTATAGTTTCATAAATTTGTATAATGCTTATGTGTTTCTGAAACTAGAATAAATTTGACACAAAATGGTAATCTCACTTTTATAGTTTTCTTACTATAACTTGGTTTGCTAGGTATGGTCCCCCCCAAATTAAAAAAAAGAAAATGTAAATTTTGAATTTCATGGAAAAAAAATTTTAGTAAACATTTTTTTAAGGCCAAATTTAAATACTAATATTATTATATATGTTTAATTCTGAACACAAAAATATATACTTCTATATATATTACTTTTAATTTCTATTTTTAATAAATTTTCTTTAAAACCCTTGCACGAGGCTCGAAAACATGCCGCCACTACAGGAAAAAAATGACCGCCAGTTGGAGGGTTAATAACTGGGTAATTTTCCTGTTTCACGAGAGAACTCAGCACTTATCGTAAGACATTGTAGTTTACAGTGTTCCAATACCTTTTAAAGTTTTAAAAGACTCTTTTACAAATTGGATACAGTATTTTTTTCAATTATAAACATAAGAGACGAGTTTACTGTTGGAACTTTTTTTAATTACACATTGTACTGACTTTTATAATAAATACATTGAGTAAAATTATTAAAAAATCTATTTTTGTACTACAGTTTTGAAACCATTGGAGATAGAGACAAACTTTAATAATGTAGAAAATGTGTGTTTTTTTTAAAGACCTTTCTAATTATGTACAACACAACCTAGGTTGCTATTTGATTTTTTTAGATTGGGGCTGTTAAGTATTTCAAAATTCTATGTATTTTTAAAATGTGTAAATTTTGGGGTAGGGTGGCATTCGATGATATTTTTCGATAAGCCATCTCATCATTAGTTTTCAATAAAAATATCGTCTCTCTACATTTTTGCAGGTAGTTGCAATAAATTTACCCACAAACCCCTGATTTTTTTTACGTTTTGGTGTACCCTGTACATAAGCGACAAGATAGGTTCAAACTTTTTGCATCGAAATAATCAGTGAAGAAATACCTTTAAAATGAGTTATAACTCAACATACCTTTATATTTGAAAATTTTCCAAAAACTACCCCTCCCCCCCAAAAACTACCATTTTGGGGAGGAGTTTTAGAGATTTCAAAATAATTTCTCCAAATTCGTTGGGGTGGAAATAGGGGGGTTTAAGCTGTTACGAATAATCTACCTCGTTTGGTTTGGCCGCTATACGTACTGTACGGGTGGTTTGCCTCACCCTGTATAGCACTATAAAGATAAGTGTATCATGGTCACTAATAAAGTTACAATAATAAATATTTTCCTTGGTGTTGGACTACACCAAGAGGAGGTAGGGAAACGGATATTTTAAAATAAAAGTTTCAACAGCCATTGTTAGGATTGTTTTGGCCTTAGAGTTTTAATGTTTAAAAGGTAGTTACTCTAAGGTGTGTTAATTCATGTTCACTTAGGTAAATACTGCAGATTGCGCACTACTTTGAAACAATCTACAAACATAAGTGTTCAGAGTGGGTGACAATGGGTGATTTAATAGTACTATGACAGGTTTTCCAATATTTCCCAACCATGTTATAAAAATTGTGTAATAACTTTCAAGAATTGTAATCCATCCTTCTTCTTCAGATGAAAAAGTTAAAGCATTTAATCATACACAAATACATTGTACTTAAAATTTGTTATATCTGAAGAAACAATACATTCAAACCTTCAAAACAGTGTTCTAGTTCTGTAAGATATAACAATGATATATGTCCACAAACCTGTTGTTATACTTTCGAACTTTATAAATTATAGAACTCTACATTCTTCACGTTACATACATAAACTCCTCTGACCACATCAATCCAACACTAATTACAACTAATATGTGTCACCACGGTTTAACACACCCACTAACCATTGTACATCATAGCAGACATTTAATGCATGATTAAACCCTACTAATTATTTTAAAATAACAGTAACAGTCATTATAGTTAAAATATAAACAAAATGTTTTAATTAGTTACTAATTTAACCACTATCGTTGATTTCTAATTCAAGTTTCCTATAGAATGAGTGCAATAAAAATAATACACGAATATTTCAACCAGGAGATAGAAATAGATGTTTAAGGTTGCTTTTAGCCTTATCTTTAATGAGGCCTGAAAGGCTGAAAAAATTTCGTTTGTCTGTCTGTCTGTGTGCATGATATTTTGAAAACGAAATATAGGCTTAAAATTGTGTATAAACATTTATTTCCATATGAGGAACGCTGACTTTGATTACGGTGCATGTTACTCCAAGCGATTTATTTGATCATGACGATCATGTTTACGTTGATCTTTTGGGTAACCATTACAGCACAGGAATATTACGAAAAAACATTTGTAAGCAATCCGAATACAATAAAATGACATTTTAAGATGTAAAATTTGGTGGATTGGTTGGCAAGACTTTTGTTACAATATGTCACGTCTTTTGATACACATTTAAATCATCTTATTTGCTTAGAGTTAGCGAAGCTCATATCACAAGAGGCTGGAACATTTTATGTTTGTTTGTCTGTGCATACAAAATAAATAGTCATAGAGTAGGTAGTTACTAAATAACAATAAATTTCAAATACTATCACATTTTACTCTGGTTTAGATTTTAACAAAATTAAAAAATTAGGGCCTATGTGGGCTGCTAATTCAATTATTGGTTAATCTTCATATCAGACATAGAATAAAGGTGGATCCGTTCTTGTTTAATTGACCAGTTTCGGCAATCAACGACTCTAACTACTTTTCTGGTTGACGGTTCTACATGATCATTCTAATCAATAGAATTTGTATCGAATTTTATATTTAAGTTTCAATTAATTTTGACTGTGTGATGAATCAAGACGTCTACTCTGATAAGTATAATAAGAAAATACAGTTGCAGCAAACTAAATCAGAGAAAATTTGATTCACGACCACCTTTCTAAAATAAATAATAATACTGAGGTTTGGCTTCAATCCATTTGATATCGTCCGCAAGGTGTCCCAGTTTCATGGATTTACAATCGCGTATGCAAGCAATGGTCTAGGAATCAACTAAAATGATAACTAAATGCATAGTTCTTCTTGAATAAACGAAAAATCCTTCTTGTGTTATGCAGTTTATATGTATATGTGCAGAAAAGAGGTCGTAAAGAATGAAGAGACTCTTGCCTTATGTCTCTTGCCCAATATCGTTTTCAAAGATATTTTGTCCTGACGGCACCATTTTGTGGGGATTGTAGGGAAATCTTCAGCTGATTACAATTCTATTAGAATGTAGGAACGATCTGACGCCTTGTCATAAAATGTGTTCCACGATATGAATGTATCTTATACATAGAAGTCCAAAATGTCCGGGAAATGTATTAGAGCAACTTACAACAAAAAGTAGTTGAAGTAGCTTTTCGAAATGCGTATGCATAAACGAGAGAATTTGGCCATTTATAATAATTAGATACATCATCATAAATTAGATTGGAAACGAGCATTATGGGTATATGTGGAAATATTAATACTGATCAGTTTATTTTACAAGAATTCGCAAGTTTTAAGCACACTGAGCTTGACTTTAGTACACATAGAACTAGTCGTGACCTTTTTAGTGTGACCACCGAGTTGGGTGTTGGCAGATTATTGTATGTTAACCTGTGAATCACGGGTAATTCTAAAGTGACAAAAGCCTCGTGAAGCTAGTGGCTTTTGTATTGGTTCATTATAAATAAACTTCTCAGGTGTATCTGAGACTCCGCATTAGTTAGTACATACCTATTCTGTTTGATTCTTTATATATATATATATATATATATATATATATATATTTTTTTTTTTTTTTTTTTTGACCACTGTTCAGTTGTCTGTGGTTGGTTATTGTGACCTGTATCTGTCTATAGTTCAATTTATAATATTATTAACTGCATGTCTTCTTATTAAGTGCATGACGTAGATATACAACATTGTGCATATTAGTTTTATTTTAATTCCTGAATTTTGAATGTCTCAACAATATATTTATTGTTACCTAGATTATTGTTTCATTGATTATAGATTTGTTTACTGTAACATAGACTATAGTTATTTTGATTATAGATTTGTTTATTGTAACATAGATTATAGTTATGGTCTAGAGTACCTCCTACTGGAAAAAAATATTTGAATGGCGATCTCAAAACGTAACGTAGTGTTATTCATTTTCTGTATCACTCAACAATGCCAAATGTTCTGAAAATACCTCTTTCCCTATATAGGTACACCTGAAAAGATAAATTGATTCATTCTTTTCAAAACTAATGGATGCCATAGTGAAAAAAATCAGCATATAAGATATTGAGAATATATGGTGTTATTAGTAGGCCTAATGAACCAATAACACATGTAATTTATGGTCTATGTTTTGAAATAGTTTAGGTACAAACCTTTTTAAAATCTAAATTAAACTAATGTTTAGATTAGACATTGTTGGTTCGTCTAAACGACCACCATTTTAAAGGAACATATCTAACCTAAGGAACTTATACTACTCGTATCTCTAAAGGAAGATTAGTTTGAATTAATCAAATATTATTGCATTTATAGTGCTCACCAGGTCGAATTACATTATATAAACTAATACATATAATATACATACATTTTCGGATTAAGTTGGTGTTGTATGATTGGGGCCAGAATCGATGAAAGCTAAGACCTGAAAAATCTGTTATGAGATACAACCCATTTCTGTTATGGTCTATAAAATATATCCTAAGACCTAATAAAAATTAGTTCTGAATAATCGGGTGCTGAATATTAGTAATAGCTTTTACATATATATGTAGTAATGTGGTGTTTGTCTTACTGTATATTTAGCTATCTGATATTAATATCGTAAAAATGTATATTTTTAAATGCATTAATTAATTGCGTTCTATAAACATAATAGTCCATTATGAATTTAACATTTTTATCTGAAGTTTTGACATAAAGTAGAGTGTTAAGGAAATAAATTTCTTAATTAAAAAAAGTTAAACCAGCACCACATTTTTTGTTTCTTTGTCAAAAATGCATGGTCTGGTAAAATATATGTTAACATTTATGCACAAATGAGTAATATAAATTAAGTTTCAGTATAAATAATATAGATAATTTTAATATTGGTTATTACTTTTAAGTTTGTAATAACATATTTAAAGAAAATTGTAGAAAGGAACTAATGCTACGATTTAAAACTGTTATTGATATCTGCTGGGCCTAAATAGAAAAAAAAACTTTACATACCCTGTAAACAGTTTACTTTCATATCTCTATTCTGATATATTGCACATTAGGCCATGAAATAACATATGTTACAGAGTTTTTTTTAAAAGGAAGTTTCACACGTCTTAAGAAAGTAAACATTGAATACAAAGGTGGACAAATCCAATGCGCAGTTTAATATGTAAAATATATTTCAGAAGAAATAGACTAAGCAAGGATTTTAAATTAAAATAATACAAACTATGTTAATTGTAATACACGTAACTTCCCTAGCTCCCAAAATTGTTTTTTTTTACCAAAGGAAAAACATTGTGGCTAAGCAGTAGACTGCTGAAGTGTTACGTCAAACAGTCCAAGTAATTAATCCACGATGTCACGTGACCAGAAGGTCCATTATGGTCAGTGTGGTCACTGGGCCGTGCAACCTCTCAGCCACGGTAAATATTAGAATGCGGACCTCATTTAATTACACACGAGGCAAGCGGTGTACTTGAGCTGAAACTGTTAAATTAGTTACTAGACGGATAAATGTTCACATATTTATTCCTCAAATAATCTTATTCACTGTAATAAAGTTCCTAACTTCTCATTGAACGAGATGTTGAAATCAATTTACAGCCTGTAAACTGTACTTTTTTGTGGTTCTTATTATTGTTTTCATTTTTTAGTAATTACATATGCAAAATTATCCTTGAATAAGTGATGACGCCATTGTACTTTTGAGTTTACTCAATGACTGGTTAACCCAATATATTTGGCCATTTTGGGAACGATCGAGTCAACAAGGAAACGTCTTTTTCAGCCTGTATCAGATTCACTGTGCGCTCATCAGAGTTAAACATATTATTTCGCGTCATATCTCTGTGTAACACGTAGAGTCTGACCTATAATGCTACCCATAAGTTTGTTAAGGCGACATGGTATTATTTGCACCAAAAAAGCAAGTTAAATAACAATGGATATTTACATGCCTTTTTCATATATACATATTGTTCTTGGGTTATGAGAGAGTTTGACGTAAATGAATATTTAATCCTGACTGGGTGAAACCTTACCTAATTAAATATCAAACTGATCATGGAACCACTTATTCCACATAATAGTAATTATTCTTTACCATAAAGTATGCAGTGCGAGCAATATTCGTTTCATAACTGAATTGAAATCTAAATCATCTATGAAAACAAGACATTGCCTTTTACGCAATCTTTACAATTTATCAAGTATTACAAGAAAGTCAAATATAATTAAAGTCGTTAACAAGATGCCAATTCCTCGTCGCACAATGTAGCGTCGAGGAAATTGGACAGGAAATGTACAAATGTTTGGACAGTAGAAGCCATCGCCGCATCGAAGTAAGAACAAAGCCATTTAGTAATACCACCTTTACAATGTTATTTAACCAAGAGTGAAACAGGTATAAAAATAGGATATTTAAGCGTTACTGTGGCATTAAAGGAGACTTTATTATCCAGATAATATACATATAAGTATTGCTATTAACAGTTTTGATAGAGACTAAATTTTGAAGATCTAAAATATGTTTTAAACCCTACTTCTGTAAAGCCAAACAGTTCAAGCATATTGCCAAGCAAACATCCTAATAAGGTGTAAACGTAGGGTAAGAGTCAAAACTCTGTAATGTATTCAAATTTAAGTCAAACATCTGTACTGTCGTCACATCACCTATTCAGTATACACAGAAACATACAATTTCATCAACGGAAATACATAGATCTACTTGTTCTATATATCTCTCCCAAATTCTATCTACCTCCGAGATAGATTCTTCAAATAACATGACAAGGAAAGACTATCCTTGGCGACCCATAAACGTGCATCCTCTGAACTGTCACCTCAAACATCCTGGAAGTCTGCTGATAAAAGCTTGATTATGAACTTCATAACGTTATCCAAAACTCTACCAAAACGTTTGAAGTAGGAAAGTCCCTTATGCTGTAAAATAAGTTTGTAACAACGAGAGTTGTAATTCAAACTGAACCGTATAACTTGTGTATCAACTTGTGTGTTAGTTGTAAATTTGTATTACGTATAGCAATATCAAATGTCCGAAAAATCCTGTTGTGCATTAAACTGATCCATCGTCAAGAATAGGTGAGTTTGTTAGAAAAAGTTGGATCCAGCATCCGACATTTTTCTGATGCAGGGTTATAAATAAAGTATTAAATATATATCAACATTTTTAATAAAACATAACAAGACTCGTAACCTGCCATATGTGTGAATACTGGATTCCTCATTAACCAAGAGTTATCGTGGAATGAGTATGTTACCTTTCTTTGAGCTATCGTTACTTTTACACAAGCATTATGTCAGTTTTAGACTAAAAAATATATAGTGTTGCGTGTTCTAATATTTTAATTTATACTGTCTTACTATAAATTATAAACCAGCAACAAAGGTTAGTTACTAAAAATAGAGCAACTTTCATCTACAATCAATTTAGGACTTTCACTACAGCCTTAGATTCTGAAATAACGATTTATATTGCCATACTGAAGATATATGATGGCTATGTTGGATGAGAATAGCTTTCGCAGTTTATAGAATAGTGCTAATGCTGTGTAAACAAATATTTATATAGACTTGTTATAAGCTATTAAAAAGTTACTGTAAATCTTACAATGCTTTATTTATTCAGAGTTTTATTCTAATAATAAATTGAACTAAATAAGTAGTAGTATAACTAAGTGAAGTTAAATCAAACATTTTTATCTACCTGCTTTTTATAATTGTGAAAATCTTAACCATCTCCTATCATTTTTTAAGAACCTTTTAGATAAATTGTATATTATTTGTTTAAAAAATTCAGTTTTCAGAAATATTCTTTTGCAGGAATACCTTTCAGGAGTTAGAAAAGGAATAAGCAGAAATGCCAATAAAATGTAATTTGTATAAGAAATGTTTATTATAATTGAAAATTTTAGGAATATAACTTAAAAATGTTATCAGTTAAATTTTAAACACACACACACAATAGATTACTATTAGCAAAACGCTACTAATGCTACTAATCCGCAGTAACCTACTTTTATTATAGGAATTCGCGAATGAGCAAAATTGCCTCTCAGGCAGTAATAGAAATACTTTAGTGCAGAGTCCGATTCAACTACAATAAGTTGGAGTCAAGTTACAAGTACTGGTCTGAAACGTACCCGGACAAAGTTGGGAATCAATGGCTAGGTGTGTCATTCACAGATCGAGAACAATGGGCCAGTTGTTCTCACCTGGACCAGCTCCAGCGTAGTTTGGCTGTGTCTGGGGAGACCGAACAGTGAACAGCCTCTATCTCTCTCTCCCTCTCTCACTTTCCTCCTCACCTCAGATAGATTCTGATATTTGTAGTGAATAAAATGGTGAATTTACTTACTAAAACTAATTTCAGATCCAAGCAATTCTTTCTGAAAAATAATAATTTTCTAGAGAATTATAATAATAAAACATAATGCACTAGTTTACACTTTAAACTACTAACACTCTTTTCGTGTGTATTACTAGATATTTCATAACATTTTCAAGTTATTATTTACTTACATGATAATACATTATGCTATTTTTTCTAATGGAACTATTTATGCAAACTTAATGAAGTGTATAGTAGATCGTCAACTTTACATTGTTATAAATATCTAAGTGATACGCTTTCGTTTTTAGATAGAATTTTTTCAAAAGCGCTGTTAATAGAATACATACGTATATCAGGACATACGTGCTGTAACAGGGTATTGTTGAACTTACCAGTATATCGGGTTTTATGTGGTCGTCATAGTCGTTAGAGAACATTTCTCATTTCTCTGACAACAGTGATAGGTTTCCTGTTATAGAAACTGGTTGAACAGTATCCTAGCGAATCATAAACAAATTTTAAACAACTGGTACATTTCATACTTTGGTTTCTTTCTTATTTTAGTAATTTAGAACACATCGTGCGCTCTTTGTTTCCTTATGAAAGTATTTCCTACCATCATGGTCACCTCCACTGCAGTAATTCTCAATCCGAAAAGTCCCTATTTTGATTTGGACGCCGAGAATTCCGCGTGGTTGTGGCCCAGTTTATATTGGGGATATATAAAACTTATATCTTCACAAAACGAGTGAGTCGACATATTACCACAAAAAAAGTCAAGACACAGAAAAATCGGCTGTAACGTAACATAGTTTCAAAATTAAAAATGCAATATAAAGTGACAAAACAAAATTGCTTACAAAGATTTTCTGCTGTTTTACAAGGATATTAAGAGAAACAAGAAATAAACAAATCAAATTATCAAAAAGGTGGCAGGTCTTGATTAAGAAGCCATATATTATTACCGTCACTGATTGGGTGAGTTTAAGCTAGTCAATACAAAGTTCAGCCCCTTTTAACTTATCTGCACTGACGGAATACAAATTATTGGCAGTTTCGGTAGTGCTTCTTTTGTTGTGATCGGATGATATATTTTTTTAAAAGGGTGAGAAAATTATACTTTATTGTTAACCAAATGCTTTTCCATGAAGGTCAATTCATCGTAAATATGCTTAATAGATATAAAGACTTATTACTGAATCCACCTTAAAATATCACAAAAAAGTAAGCCAAATTATAAAAGAGCATTACTTTTTAGTAACGTTATTATAACTTAAAAGAATATGTAGTTGTAGAATCGTTTCATCCAACTCAACAAACGCTACCAGTAGAAATGTAGCATCTCTTCATCGAAACGACCGAAACAAAGTGCCCGACGCTAAACATCATAACCGTTAAAACTGGCAGCGTTTATGGGTATCCCTGAGACGCTGCTCAGATGCCTGTTCACGATCAGCCAAAGTTGAAAGTACACGGCGCGGCGGGGCGGTGGTAAACATCTCTACACACACTTTATCAGATGAGACAAGCACTTAATTAATTATCTAATAGTTATTTCTTACTTAATAAATGTTTTTTGATTATAACACTTAATGTGTGTGATATATGAGTTCACATTAGTAAATTTGTGCTTTGTATACACATGTTCTCATGTGGTTTAAATACATCCTCAAATATAAATTTTTTAATATTACAAAATTCTGATATTTGAAATGATGAAAGAATTGAATTATACAAAGTTAAGAATATATAGATGATATTTATACAGTTTGGACATGTACATTATTGAACTCTTATATTTACATAAAGTAATATACAATTAAACGATAAGTAAATCACTGACAAATTAATAAAATTTGTTTTACACACGTTACTAGTGTAGTAAAATATTTTATTCCTTATTTTAAGTGGAAATCCGATTTAAATACGTAAAATCAATCGTCAGGTATGAATGTTAAAATCAGCTGTAGATAACCAGTTGTAGACCAAATAGTGACAACGTTTAGTCTCTTCATCTAGGTGCCTGACAGTGATAGGGTATATCTATTATGAATGTGTATAATAGTCGAGAGTAACTGTGTCAAACTAAAATCAGCTGTAGATAACTAGTTGTAGACCAAATAGTGACGTTTAGTCTCTTTATCTAGTTGTCTGACAGTGATAGGCTATATCTATTATGTATGTGTATAATAATCGAGTGTAACTGTGTTAAACTAAAAAAGTGTGACTTGAGAATAAGTAGCCATTTATTTTTTTACCCTTTCGATACGTCCCATTTGACCTCCTAACTAACCTAATTGATTATCGATTTCAAAACAACCAGGTTGTGTTCTTGTGCAATGCAAAATAGCTCTCGGCTTCCGGAATAAAATGATTAATATAGTTTACTGTGACTTGTGAAATTTTGCGTTATACGATAAAACAAAATTACTGATCTGGCGTAAATAAACAATATTAATTTTTAACTTATTATTGCTCAAAATATATAAGTAAATTCGAGTATATGATAAACCGTTCTACAAACCAGCTTGTTATATGGGCTTACCTGTATTTTATAGCTTTCTTAGTTCTACTTACAAAAGAAAACCCAATAGCAAAACTCGGTTTGATCAGCACATCTTCTGGGCCAGTACGAGGTCATCAGGGTGATGAGAAATCATGGCTCAGGACAGACACCCCCAGGTGGCCAAGGGTGGAGTAGCATCCTATGTCAAACATAACATAGCTGTTAGACTGCACAACCTCATTGACATTAATCCTTCGATTGACAATATCGCAAATGGTGTGCATTAAAGTGTTATTATTCTCGGACATATCAATGAAAATACTAAAAGCATAGTCTATTTTTATACTCTGTTTCTTTGTTTTGTATGACAGGTAAAGTATTGCAACATGGATTATTTTTATTCCAATAATACCAACAACCCCAAAAAATATTTAAAAATTACAAATATTGATCTTACACGTGAATAACAACCTAAACATCGTTGCCAACTCAGCAATTATAATTGATTTCTTATTATATTAACAAAGCAGCCTTTTAAGTTTAATTAACTGTTCTATGCAAAAACTGTATTATGACAGAATTATCATATGTTAAAGTAATTTAATTCCTTTCAATTTTAAATTTAAGTCTTCACACTTAGAGTAAGCTTAAAAGTAACAATACTTCTTATTCAACCTTTACGCAAGATAATAAAATTGATATATAGAATAAAATTGAATAAAAGTTTAAGTAAAAATATACTTTTAATCACACATTTTATCAAGTATTTAGTACTTAGTCAGTGGTGTAATGCAGGTATCAAAGATAAAGTTTCTGTCTAACTTTGACTACAGACTTTAATTTTGTTATAGAACCAATCTTGTTGTTTTTTGACAGAAGTAGGATTCTTGTAACGGCGTATGTAATAATTTTCTCGATCTGGGCAACAATGCAAACTCACTATGGCCCCGGAAATGCCTTATGTAGGAAATAAATTACATTACAAGTAGTCGCTATATGACCAATGTACACTCCCTAGGCCTTTTGTATGTACATATATTTTATTGGTCGGTGAAACAAGGCAAACTCAATCACTATATAATTCTTGTGAATAATATGTACCCAAAATAGAACATGAGAGCGTTAGCAGGAATATTGGAGATAAATTAGAGTTTTTTTACATGTAATTATAAAAACTGTTCATTCTCTGACTTCATGCACTCAAAACGATGTCCTTTAAAACTTAATAAAAATATATCAGGAGACTGGAATACCTTTCAGTGGCTATCATGTATCTCAGTTATCTAAGTATCTAAGTTTTATAATGTTATTTAAAGGAAATATACACATGGTGATCCTGTTTTTCAGTAGAAAATTTCGTGCGAAGCCGTGGGTAACTGCTAGTAAATTATAAATTTGCCTTCTTACGGTTACTTAATTGTTACGACATTACGGCCGACGCCTTTCGTCACACAATGACATCAACACGCGTTAGCTTTTTGTTAGATTAAACAAGGAATTACGTTATAATTTTTGCTTATACTTTTTAAATTCAATCTTTTTATTTAATTTTGCTTTTAATTTTTTTGTGTTTTGGTCTGTATGTTTAAATTGTATAACACAAGAATATACCTGCATGTCACTGTATATCCGTAATACTAAGCACTAACTAACAAGACTTTACAATGTACAATAAATATGGACGAAACAAAAATATACCTTAAACTGGATCTATTTACACAATTACACAAAATGAAAGCGTTGAGAAACTTGAATACCCTTTCAAGAGCAAAAGAGAGCACGAAATAAAATCGGTTGTACTTACGATCAGATCGAAATTGATTAGTAGTAAATATGTACATACCGACATTACTGCGTGTATCAACCCATTTAATACTGTTGTACGTGCACTATATATACACAAACAAACTACTAAAATGTTGTAAACAGATGTTGGTTGAGGGTGATAAGGTGTATTTACTCCTATGATTCTTTCACTCTAATTTAAAAATATTAGCAATTTGCCAACAATTTCGTGTAGGCTGAAAAGAGTATAAGGCTTATCGATTTAAGCTATCGATGTTTTAAATCATTAATGCAATATTGTGAAATTATATATTTGTATTTTTTATAAAGAGCATAAAATATTGCGACGTTTTAAATTTATTTTATTAGCGCATTTTTTATGTGAACCGTTTCATGATTAACCGTTCTAATTTGACAAAAGGAATGGTTTATCTACGACATTATGCATCGTAGAGCAAAGAAAGTGTTCTAGAACCTTCAGGTCATATTTGCGTTATTTTTATATCTAAAAGGTTTCAAGGTAAGGGGCGTACAAAATTTAGAAAAGTATACAATCAAATTTATTAGATCCTTGATAACATGATATCTGTAATTTCTATTTATGACATATTCAAACAAGGATAAGTGGCTAGGATAAGTTCTGCAGGAAGTTTGAAACAAGAAAATATTTCAAGATGATGGTCGTTTACATAAATGCAAAAATTTTAACTCAACTGTTTTCCTTACATGTTTGAAAATTATTAAATTTTGTGAGAAAAACATATTAAAAAGTCTTGCATGGACCTCTTGAGAGATGGCCAGTTAAATTTAGAAACTGGAATGGTTATTTATGTTTTACGCATACTCGTAGATCAAAACGAAGAAGAGTTGTAGAAGCCCGAGATAATGTTATTTCAAGGTTTTTAAATGGAAAAGTTATGACAATAATATTATAGCAGTGCGGAAATGTCTTTAAAGATGATGATTGATGTAATATATTGACAATTAAAATTTTGAAAAATTGCGTTTATCGGCTAGGCTCAACCAAAATTCAGTTTCAAGTAGTGACCATTCGTATTTTGCAAAATTTACGTATGGATAAATTATCACACAATTTTTCAGAAACAATTCAAATTGTCTTTTATAATAACTTATTTTCCTATATCTTTTAGAGTTTTAAGTTGGCTGACATTCAAAGTTCGTTAAAGGAATTATAATTCTGAAGGTCTAAAAGTAACACACGAACTTTGTTTTTAAGCATAATCAATGCATCACCAGTTTTATATTATTTTCAAATGACAGTGAGTCTTGAAATCTACACAGTTCTGAGTCGGAAGTGATATCATCAGTTGTGATATAAAAGGTGCGGTAGATTGAGACATTCTGTAATTTGCGTTGGTTAAGTTATTTTGAATAATGTTTACATTCTTTCATGCTCAAATAAACGGGATATCAATCCTCCATTATAGATTATTTTTTAAATCAATTGTGAGAAATAGTTTGTACAGTTTTTGACCAAGTGGATGGGGCAGAAAGCCACATGTGTCTCCTATATACTCCACACGAACATATGGCCGTGGCTTGTGTGAAAAGGAGCGGCATCTCTTTGAGTGACGAGTCGGTCTGAGTTGAGTGATTATTTGTGAAGCTATTAAATAGTTTTTGTGGGAACAAGGAATCCACAAATGAACGTTAAATATTCTCACAGGAAAATTGTTAAAGTTAAATTGATACCTTGGGATCACTTTTATTTAGAAAATAAACTCCTTAATACATACTATTCAATAGAATCTATTCTATGTATTTCTTGTAGCGTGAATAACAAGTAAATATAGTTGAAATGGTCTTTCGCTAATGTAAAAACATTACAGTGGCTACACTATCTTCTGTGTAGCCATAAAAGCTATTCCGGCCAACTTTATGATCAATATAGCGAGAGTCTGAGAGTGTTTGCTTACCGTTACTGCTGCAAGCCGCTTTTCATAAAATGGACTCTATCTTACAGTGAAGCATAATATATTGAGTTCCATATTCTTATCTTTCTTTAGTGCTGGATTCCTTGTTTCATTTTCTGCAGGTTTTATCACTAATAATAACATCTCTGTTTTAATTCACCTTCCTTATACAAAACATTAAATTTTAACTGTTTTGAAAAATATAGAAGGTACTGAGGCAAATATAATACAGCCCAAACATAAACATCTATTGTCTTTGAACATTAGACGTCACGTATAAGTTCATTTTCCTTATAATTTTTAAATGTACATATCTGTATTCAGTATTATACATCTGGCATTGCAGACCATTGTTGACAAATGATCAAGTTGTATATTTTAAGTCGTTATTATGTTTTATAGCAAATACTATTACTGGAAAATTATGGTATTGGAAACAAAAGTTATGTTTGAAATAAGGTTTATTTCTATGAGCACTTACATTGTGTCTATAAATATAATGATCTCATAAAAGAACAGACTCAAACACAGAAATGAACAACACATTTTCTTTGAATTCTAAGGCTCTCCGGGTAAAGGAAACGGAGAACAACAGCAAGTAAAATTTCAGAGGCTGTTGATCCGTCTAATGAATAAGGGAGCAATTAACCTAACAGCGAATACTACTGTTAATGAGAACGAGTTATAACGTTTACTATTGATAATAATTATTTCACTGGAAAGATCTGCACTGAGGCATTAACACTTTCTCGCAGTTCTCTATAAAAGCTTTTGTAACATTTTTGGAAATATATCTACCAAATGAATGAAGCAGCTCGGTTTAAACTTTATTCTCAGTAAGAAATAATTCATTTGTGTTCGCAGTAAAAGATTATTTTTAGGTCTAATTGAAGATTGATTTAGTTATTGATTAAATACACAGTGTCTTACACACAATTTTGTATATAATTGGTTACAAAATGTTTAAAGCATGAATAATGTTATAGTAATGCACGATTTAATAAGTACACTGTTTTGGCAGTAAAAAAAGTTCCACTTGTTTTACTTGTGGCAGACATTTGAATAGGTATTAATGTGAATATAATAAAATATAATACAATTTTTTTAGGCGTGGTAATAAAAATTCTAATTTGAAATTTAGGGATGTTTAAAAATTTAGTTTGTTTTAAAATATATGAAATACATTATATACTACGTATTTACGACCAATTACAACTTATAAAGATTTCAATAAAATGTAAAAATACATTGTTATGGTATCGTATCATGTGATAGTTAAATTTAATAAATTTGCTTTACATAATATACGTTTACTTAACCCTAAGGAGCAGTTCATTGAACCAAGGCAATATTTATACCATTAAAAATAAAGTTATTAAAAATTGCACATTTTTAAAGACCACAGATATAGTCATGTAACTCTGAAACCGTTAAAGTAGCATTAGAAGTAATTTTCGCTAGCCCATCATTAGGGTATAACTGTCTATTTATCTTAAACAAACTTTACATGGAGAAAATTACATTAATGTTTATGGATATTGCAAAACTAATATTTTGAATTCTAAATAATCGCTATATTTTTTAATGCAGTGGATACCTTCAAATGTCTTGCGACAATATATATTTTTTTGTTTAAAGTTTGTTGTTTACTACAGATGGTTTAAAAGTATGGTGTGAAACACAGTGCATGCTAGTATTTTACTGATAGGTTCTATCTAGGGGGATGTTTTTCGCTCGTCACTATTTGCGTGGCCAGTACTCTAGGTGCTATCCAGATTCGCGCTCATAGGCGGACGTATTTCTATTATACTAATACATTTTACTATCACACGTTTTATTTCGCTAATAGCCTTCGGACAGAGCGGTACATACAGTAATATTTTGTTTTATCAGATTGACTAAAGTATTAAGTAGGCTACTGTTTACTTATCATATCAGTTACTGGGAGTCCCTCGCCGTGTGTTCACCAAAAACAAGTAACACGTTTCATTTTATGAATAATTTAATCAATTCAGATAAATGAAGCTACTTTAACTTCAGTGCGTTTGGATGAAAAGTATTTAAAAAATGCGGTCGTATAATAGACAATACCTTTAAACTTAAACTTCAAAAGTTACAGAATGTGAAAGTATATTGGACGTTTGCCATCGTTATATGCTACAAAATAATCTTTTTTTAACACTACGTTTAGAGGATTAATATCCACCTTATTCCTAAGGTGTAAAAACTCAATAGATATAAAACGTTTAAAATCTAAGAGGTGCGACAAAGGACTGCCATTTAAAATAATGTGTATCATACATGGCTGGAACACCACAGCTGGAAGTAAAAACTAATAAAAAACCAACCCAAGCTTTATCGCTCAACAAGTACAACACCAAGGATACAAACAACACGGCATACATGCAATAGCGAAAGTGGGACATTACGAGAAAATCAATGTCGGCATTTCCTGTGGTTTTGAGGCGTGTCATATGAAACAATGAAACGGGAAGGCAATGGTTGGGAGAGGGTGGTCTTAGACTTAAATATCATGGTAAGTGTAAAGATTTTATTGGCTTAGCTTTGTTTTATTATTAAAATCTAAGCTTCCCTTTTTAATTCTTTTTTCAATGTCGGTAGTAAAAATGACTAAAACGAAATACCTTTGACTTAGCGGTTTGTATGCTAATTTGACGTGTAGGCCCAAATTTTGTTAAAAAAAAAAAAAAAATGTATTTCGCGGTATATTATGTTGGCTTCATCCAATTCCATGTAATGATTTTCAGACCAGCAGTCTGGAGCCAATTTAGACTTTTCCACTAGGCCTTTTTCATATCTATTATTATTACTGTAGTTATTAATGTAAACACTCTTTTTATTTCAGACAAAATGTACAATTGTTATACCAACTGGGAATAATAGAGATCAATGTGTAGTTTATACGTCGTAATTTGTTTGAAAATACGCTGATTAGTGTTTAGGAAACTATAACAACTGAGCTCTTTACTGAGCTATTCTCATTGGTGTAATTGTACTTGAAGTCTATTAGTTTCTAGCACATTACACACACATATTAAACTTTTGCGTATTGTTTGTTAATTGGTTTTATGTACGATATACCAGTATACTAGTTTTGAAATAACACTTTTGGAATAACTGTTTTGCGCTTTTTTTATTTTTTAATAAATAATAACCTTTTTTAATTTGAAATAACTGTATACGACGTACAATAATTAGATACAACGGCAAAAACTGAAAAGTTCCCAATCTTCTTATAAAGTAAAATATCAAACTTCCATGCTATCAAAAAGCAGTATTATAAGAAAACAAATTTGTAGTATATAAATTTTGAATCATTTACAAAAAGACGATAAGACGATGTTCAGAACAATATAAGTGGAAACTGACTGATATAAGTGTTCCGAATTCACTCCTATTTACTCCTCCAATACAAAGGAAGTAGCAAAATTAAATTTTGTATTTTGAAGGGATCAGTGTGAAAATCATTTAAGTCATATACATATCACCTATTTATTGAGTCACTTAAATATTTGCGCACTGGTGATAACAATAAATATTGTAGTTTAGCTCATGGTTTGTAAATTTATTTGTGATTTTTTAGATTATGTAATTTAAGTGTCACTTTCTATTATTAGGCTATCAAATGTACAACATTGATAAAAAATGTTGTAGATTTATCGTTATAACAAAAAACAAAACAAAACAAAAAAAAACATAAAAAACGCAAAAGCGATATCTCACGGTATACTAAACACCACCTTAGTAGTAGATCTTATAATGTTTATATCCAAAACTACCACAAGAATGATAAACATAACCTATTGGAAATCGTGTTATAAACAAATCCCAAAAACACATTTTCGACTATAATTACACGTGAAAGCCAAAGTAATGTTCTCTATTCAAAATTTGCAGTAAAACTAAAATGTTTTGGTTCCAAATTTGTAAAAGTACCCCAGATAAAAGGAACATGTATTTTTCTAAGTTACACTATTAATAATACCGTATTAGCTGTTCCCAGCGGCCTTACTCACATGAATGTTTCGACTTACAATGTCAGGAACATAGATTTAACAAGCAGAAAATGTATAAAAATATGAAGGTAAATGAGTTATGTGCTTTATAAATTCATGCGGCTAATAAATCCACAATATTATCTACCGTAACAGGTTACTGGAGGACCGATTTCTTAGGACGAAGCTATTCTTGATGTTAACACGCCTATTCAGCTCACCTATCTCCCATATAAAAACAGGAACCCCTACAAAAACCAATAATATATACTTTTTTTATATCATACATGTCTAATGTTTACTTCTAAATTTGAATTTAAAGCCAGAAAAGTTAGTTATTTTATTCATTATTAAATTTGAAAACAATGTTTACTGTCACCAGAGCAACATACATTGACATAATGATAGTTTCAGTTGTTTACTTTCCTTGTTTTATAATTTTTAATTGATACTTAATTTTTTATTGATACTGGTTTATTTCAAATTAACATAGTAACAAGTTTTAAAAAGGACAAAACGTTACTTTACAAAGTTATTCTTAGGATTCATTAAATTTACTATGATTATTATATTTAACGTAACAAACGAAATAGTGCAGTTAAAATTCTAATTCTAGAATAATCATTGTTCTAATTTAGATGTGTTTGTATGAAACATTATAACTGTGATTACGCAGGAAACTCGAATGGACAGCCATTCAAATGAATCAACCTTTAAACAATTAACGAGTAAGGTGTTTTACTTTCAATCTGTATGACACATGAGAGTGGTAGGCAGATTCTGACACGTGTCAGAGTGAAATGTCACCCTCGTGGGCTCATTGGAGGCTCAGGACAAAAAATTGTTTGAACAATGACGTCAGTGCCAGCTGTGTCTACTCGCTGGGTCGGCGCAGTCGGTGGTCGTGTGTTTACAGGATGGGAAGAAATTCCTGTCATGTCATCATTTGATTCTAACTATACCACCTTTTCTAACTTTTTATTACGCAACGAAAATTAAATACTTTTGTGTTAACTATTTGTTTGAAAAGAAGGAACTTTAGATCGGATAAGACTTGAATCCTTTATTCCTAAGTAAAGAATAATAAATCTTTACAAATACGTTTTTTGTAGTTTGTAAATAAAAATATCGTAAGAAGTAACAATTTTGAAATTAATTGCTTATAAAATTTATAATATAGTAAGTTTTTACTCTAAAAGAGTCGATAGATGTTAAGGTAATTAAAATTGTGACTATTTTGCTTAAGTTTCATGAAATTAGAATATATAGTAGAACTAACAATATGTAATTTAATTGAAGATAAATAAGTTGTAGTTTTCTAACATAAAGGCCTAACCAGACGTTAACGCAAGTCACATACAACGGTAATGTTGGTCTTATAAAGACTGTAGTTCTGGTATTATTTAATTTAAATAAAGGTTTATTAACAAGCAATTCTTGTTCCACCGGGACTCAAACCATACATCTCATTTACCAGGCGAGCATATTCACTATATCTCAGAAGCCTATACAGTATATACTGCACTTATGTAGAAATTCTATTTTGTAAATTATCGCCAATACCTACATAAAAGGTAATAATACGTGTTATGACAAATTTGAACAGTCATAAAATATATAATTTAATATGATCATAATATTTTTTCAGGAAAAAATCATAAATAAACATATTGGAAGTTTTTAATTTGATTTATCATCCTATCTAAATTTGTCAAAAATTTTTTGAATGGTTCTAAAACATGTAAAATATTATTCTGAAGTATATACTCTTATATGGTTATTTATAAAATTATAAATGTTGTAACAATAAAACTTTTTAGAAATTAGCAGTTAGGAATTAGGTTCATGCAACATTTCAAGTCTATGGTTCATTTTATTCTCGAGACGTACAGCGGACAGTAAACAGACAGACTATTAAACAGAAAAGAATTGTTTTCATCTGCCTGGTAGACAAAAGAGAAATTGTGCTTACCTATTGAATGATAGGCTTAAATTAAGATAAGCTAAATTCCATGGTTGGACAAATTTAATGTCTAAAAATGGTTGAATTATGTTGCCAATTAACACATTTATTTACAGAATTAGGTTTCAGAGCAGTGGTAAAATAATAAAAGTATTGATTTCAGTACAGTACTAAAGTGCTGAAATCAAATCTTGTCAACTTTTAACATTGGCATTCTACTACATTATTTTTTCACTTACTCTATAAATAAAAATGTCGAAATCTCATATGATTAACTCAGTTTGTTTACACATTTATTAATAATTTAATCTGTTATTTTTTCGATGCAATCTTGGTTACACTCATGTATTCGCAAATACTCAGCCAAGCCATATGGAGTGACGGACACCATCATCAATCACAGTATTACCTATATAAAAATAATGCTTAATACAAAAATTTCAAGTATATAATTATGTCAGTTCGTTTTTGAGATATCGTGCTGAAAGACAGATAGACAGACATACTCAAATAACATTTTTCAGCCTATTGAGTTACAGGCTTCTCTAACGCTCAGCCAAAAACTAACTTTAATAACGTTAATTACAACCCAGTTGATTTCTTTTATTAAACACATGTTGAGATGTTTTAGGAAAAAATAACCAATCTCAATTTTTTTTGGAAAAAAGGTCTGGACAATGAACTATTTATTGAGATGAGACATAAAACGAACATTTTGTATGTTTGTCTTCTTTTAATCCTAATTATTTATATATTTATGCATTGTTTATACAGAAGTATAAATGATTTTTTTTTTTTTTTTTTTTTTTTTTTTTTTTTTTTTTTTTTTTTTTTTTGCGTTGGGGTATTGGGGTGGATTCACAGATCCTCACACGTCAACCTGAGCTTATTGTGTGCCCCTTTGATGTTAGAGGGGTAAGCCTATCTTTGTGCCCTTAATTAGGCTAAGAAGCTTTTCCCCGATACTAGCATCTGGTTCGTCGCCTGGTTGTTTATCACCGAAAAGAGCCCTTCTCCTTGCTCCCAGTCTCTCACAGTCCAGTATTATGTGTTTTGCAGTCTCTTCAGACTTATTGCAGAGTCTACACTCCGAGTCCTCATTTCGTAAACCTAGAGTGTTTAGGTGTTTCCTGAAGTGGCCGTGTCCAGTGATCAAGGCAATCACTTGCTTAACCTGATCCCTGCCCAGCCCCATCAGCCATCTGGTGAAGCCGGAGCTAGAGTCAGCAAGCAGTCTTTTGCCGAGTGCTTGTCCTTGGTGACTCTGCCACCGCAAGCGGTGTGTCTTCCTGGACGATTTGTTTATACTTTGATAAGCAGCTGACTTGCTTATACCACAACTCGGTTCTGGACCGGTGTATGGCATGCTTGCTCCGCATTTGGCAAGCCTATCGGCGCATTCGTTGCCACCTATGCCTGTATGGCCCGGTACCCAACCAAGACGTACAAAGTTGCGTGATCCAAGCTTGCAGAGAGTGTTGAAGCACTCCCACACAAGCCTGGATGAAATGCTGTTGGAGTCAAGAGCTTTAAGAGCTGCCTGACTGTCTGACATTATGCAGATGTTCTTTCCCTGGTACCCCCTGGTGAGGCCTAGGTTGGCACAGGCCAGGATACCATAGATTTCGGCTTGAAATATGGAGCAGTTTCGTCCCAAACTGCCGCAAAGGGCAGTTCTAGGGGATTGACTAAACACTCCATATCCGGTTCTGCCCTTAATAAGCGAGCCATCCGTGTACCAGACAAAGCTCATTCTTATTGTTGTGATGTTATCTTGCGATTTCCACTCATCTCTGGAGTAGAAGTCAACAGAGAATGGCTTATTGAATACGAACTCCGTTCTCATTATGTCTGAGACCATTTCGAGAATAGCGTTTGGGTTTACAGCTTCGGTGATGGTGCCGTGGCCCGTTTTAGACGTTCCATTCCTCCACAAGTCAGCAACCATCAGCCGATAAGCTGACTTACGCGCTTCAGCTTTTATATAGACATCAAGAGGCAGAAGTCCTAAAGCCACCTCGAGTGTCGCTGAGGGACTGCTCCTAAATGCTCCGGTTGCAAATATTGTGCCAAGCCTTTGTAAGCTTTCGAGCTTGGCTTTAGCAGTTACCTGATTCACCTTTGTCCACCAGACTAATGAACCATAAGTGATTTGAGGCCTTACAACTGCTTTGTAAAGCCATAGTGCTATATGGGGTTTTATGCCCCATGAGATTCCTGCAAGTCTCCTGGACGTCATGAGCGCCCAATTTGCTTTGTGCAGGATATTGTTAAGATGATCATTCCACGTAAGCTTATGGTCTAGAGTCAGTTCTAAATATTTGACTGTCTTTGACCACTCAAGCTGTGTGGATGCGAGTTTCAGCCTGGAAAGAGACTCTAGGTTCTTTTTCCTAGTGAATGGTACAACTACTGTCTTAGAGGGATTTACTTTCAGTTCCTCTCGATGACACCAGTTGTGTACATGTTGAAGGTTGGTATTCATGATATCAACAACAACAATTGTATGTTTTCCCTGTACCATAAGGACTATGTCGTCTGCATATTGGACATAGATTCCATTGTTAGTAAGGTCCTCAAGTAGACCATCTACTACTAGATTCCACAGTAGAGGTGACAGGATGCCTCCTTGAGGGCATCCCCTTGTGGGTGCGATCACAAGCGATTCTTCATTGAGATCGGCCCTGATCCGTCTGGAGCACAGCATGGCCCTAAGCCACCGGCACAGAGCTGGCTCGAGGCCACGTCGCTGTGCTCCACTTACCATCGCAGTGAATTTAGCATTGTCAAAAGCTCCTTCAATGTCTATAAAGGTGCACAATGCCAATTCCTTGGCGGACAGGCTATCCTCAATACTAGTGACTAGTTGGTGCAGTGCTGATTCACAGGATTTGCCTTGCTGGTATGCGTGTTGGTTGCGATGAAGGGGAGTGTCTGAGAGAACTCCCTTTCTCAGGTGCCTCTCCACCAGTCTTTCTAATGTTTTTAGTAGAAACGAAGATAAACTGATGGGACGAAAAGATTTAGGGACAGAATAGTCCGCTCTCCCTTTTTTAGGGATAAAGACCACCCTGTTGAGACGCCAGACTTGTGGTATGTACCCATAAGCTAGGCTCGCCCTGAATAGTTCACATAGAAGGGTGAGGAGATTCTCCGGCCCTTGTTGAAGCAGGGCCGGAAAGATTCCATCCCCTCCTGCAGATTTGAAAGGGGCAAATTTGGAAATTGCCCATTTGGCTTTAGAGAGAGTGACAATCCTTCTGGCAATGGCCCAGCTACCACGATAAGCTCTTGGCCATGAGCCTGCCTCATGGTTACCAGACGTTCCAGTGTCGTCATTCTCAAAGATGCAATCAGGGAAGCGAGTCTCAAGGAGAAGTTTGAGGCTGTCACTAGACCCGGAAGTATATTGACCTCCCTGGGACCTTAAAGATCCCAAGTGACCGGTTGGACCTGAGGCTAGTAAACGTTGCAGTCTAGCTGCCGCGCTTAATTCATTTACCTCCTGTGTAAACTGCCTCCAGGAACTTTGTTTTGCCTTTTTGATTGCTAGGCTGTATTCTGTTAGAGCTCTATGATAGGACTCCCAGATACGGCTCCTTTTGCATTGATTGTGCAGCTTCCTAACATTAGCCCTTTTGCGAGCGAGGTCCGCAGTCCACCACTTAGTATTGGTTCGACTCTTCCCCCGTCGCAATGGACAATTGTCGTGGAAGCTATTGATTATAGCATTCTGCAGGTCAGAAGCTATCTGATCTATGTCTGTGAAGCATCGCACCCTTCCGCCTACCGATGCCAACTGTGACTGAAGGTCAGACTTATATCCCAACCAGTCAGTCCTCCTGGGATTGCGATAGAGGACTTCTGCAGCTTCATCTTGCAAGGGATATACCTGTGATCTGATAATGAGGCCTCTTCGCTTACGTGCCAATTATCAACCATTCCAAGTATACCTTGTGTGCAGATTGTTATATCAATAACTTCCTGTCTAATTCGTGTTACGAACGTAGGGCGGTTACCATTATTACATATAAATAGGTCCCTACTTAGAAGAAATTGTAAAAATGCCTCACCTCTGGGGTTAGTGTTGGTGCTGCCCCATTCAGCAGAGTGATGGGCGTTGGCGTCACAACCTAGAAGTAGTTGTTGATGTCTGGCTTGTGCTTCTTCCACCAGGAGCTCTAGGTCTCTTGATGGAGGGAGTTCCCTGGCATCATATGGCAAGTATACGGAGCCTACAATCGCGCTCTGTACTATGCCTCCATTCTTCCAGGTCAGTGTGCCCACAGTGAGATCTCTGGAGCAGAATTCGTTGAAGGTTAGAAAATTCAAGCCTCTCTTCAACAGGATGCAGGTCCTGACATTCCTTAGAGAGGTACAGTAAATTAACTTACCTTTGGTTTTATTTAGGCCCGCCACTCTCCCTTGGTGAAGCCATGGTTCTTGAATTAATGCAAGATCAAATCCCTCCTGGAGGAAGAACTGGCAGAAGGCTGCCGAAGCAGCCCTAATGTGCTGTAAGTTGATTTGTAGGACTCGTGGCATTGTCCTTGACTGTCGAGGAGGCAATTGAGACCTGCCAGAGTCCTAGGTTGGCTCTACAGTTGGAAGCATTCACAGCCTTGTAGCAGACCTCATCCAGGAAACAGACGAATCCGTAACCTTTCGGATCTGGCTTGGATGGAAGGATTTTCCACTCGTTTACATTTAGGTTGGGATTTTGCTTTTTGAACATTTCAAGTACCTTTTCAGATGTCTTCTTCAGAAGCTTCGGGTGAGCTCTGAAAAACACCCTAATGGACCTCAAGATGTCCTTACGCAGACCCACTCTCAGAGAGATGTCGTCTCCCAGAGGTTTTATTCTTAGAATTACTTCTTCCAGCCAACGTTTGGTGTGCTCGTTGATGTAGGAAGCAATTAAAACACCTTTCTCTAGGTAGGTGTCCGCAAACGATGGAACGGAACCATCCTACAGGGGTTGGATTTCTTCCATAATTGCGTCCTCGATGGCTTCTCCTTGCTCTGCACTAAGCTTCGCCTCCGGGTAGCCTTCGAGGGCTATGGCCATTTTGATCGCCGCGACCTCTCTGTAGGTAGCCTTGGATGTGCTACCAGAGGCCTCAGGATCGTGGGCTTCCGGCTTTTGGGTTACCCTCCTAGCCTCCTTTGCGGGCCCCTCAGCGGAGGGTGGGGTGGCCAAGGTGTCTCTGGGGCGTTGGCCGACCCCTCCCCCGCCTTGGTGCCCGCAGTTGGGCCCGAAGTTGAGACCTCCTGCCGTTCTAGGTTCTTTTTCTTCTTTTCCCCCTCCTCCACTTGGAAGGGTCAAAAGCTTCACCCTTTTCAAGAAGTTTAGCCTTTAGTGCTTCTCTCCTTTGAGCAGTGGTGAGATTAGGCCTCTTCATTCTGAGGTTGCCGAGTTGCTCTGTGGCATCATCCAGCGTACCTGTAGACATGGGAGTGCTTGGGCTGTTGAGGAGCTGATCTTCTATATCTTGAAAGGCTTTTGCTTCCTCAGCGCTTGTACTACCTTCCTCAGATAAAGCCTTGCCATGTATGGGAGCTTCAGTGTGCATTGGAACCTCCTGTGCTCCTGAGGCACTTTGTTGAGGAGAAGATAACTAAATGTTAGCATAACAACCTCTTGAGTTGTGTTACCAGGTGATGGTGTATGCGAGGTAGCTACAGGAGCTACCTGAGCAGGAAGAGGTAGGTTAGAAACAGCTTCAGGAGCTGTTTCAAGGGTTGGTTGGTTTTGGTTTTTGTTTTTGTTTTTTATCATGATGTTCCCACGAGTAGCTAGGGAATGGAAGGTCGACCCAGACAGAGCCCCGCATGCCTGGGTAAGCTGCTTTAAACTGGAGGGTCGCCGGTATCCAGAGTCCGCATAGTACAAACTGGTTTGCCACCAGCCATTCAGCCCTGGCCTATGCTGTTCCACCGTGGCTTGGTCCCTAGTGGGAGAAGTGAAAGGAGAACTAAATCGAAGGGTTGAGGAAGTTTACCTCAGATAGAAGAGAGTGAAGAATAAAGATAGGCTGACACATAGAAAAGTGTGCCAGCCATAGGCCTCCATAACAAGAAGAGAAGGGATCTGGAGCATTAGCTAGGGTACCTCGGGGTCGCCACTACCCGTACGGCCTCGAAAGTAAGACTGCCCCTGAGGGTAATGATTAGTTTGAAGTAATAACATCTAAAAATAGCACAGCCTCTCCGAAATGTCAATACGAACGTCTCTTCATCATCCCACATTATACTGGATGGCTGCTGGATATACACGTATTTTTTAGTCTCAGGTGTGTTTGAGGTTAAAACGATGCGGAGTTTGTTTTGACCATCTTTCTCGTCGACATTTTTTGATATATTTTGACAGACATGGACTCTAGATTACAGAAGTAAACTGTCAGATTTTACACGCTGCACTGAGCGGAATGTGAGACGGAGCTAAACCTAAAACTCACATGTATTAATTTAATGGCTTATTCCATTGTGTAATTGACTGAAGATGGAAAAGGTTGGGGCTATTCAGAATCTGAAGGTTAAGACTATTTATTAAGTTTTTGGGTTCACACAGTATCAAAACATCGCTAACATAATCATAACCTTGGATTGTTTCTGGAGAGATTGCTAAGTCATCGGTCAAGAGTTAAAATGGAAAGTGAAGTTAAGCACAGTAATTATAAACTATTTAATGGTTTAGTTTAAATTTAAAATCAGTATGTAGTAGTAGCTTATAATATTACACACAAAAATGAACTATACGAGGAACATATTATGTGGGAGTTTTCTAACTTTTTTTTATCTAGATTAAAACACTGATATTGAGACAAAGAGTCACACAAGTAGGCAGTGAAAGTGACGAGTGTTCCACAGATGTGGAGTCCCTCCGTTACAGGGATTCTCAGAATGTCTCAGCGTTCTTCTAATAATGATGAGTCAAAGTTCTATCTTACCAATGTTTGACAGTTGTTTATTACAGGCTCCACAATAACATAGCTATCCACAAGCGCCGTTGTGATAAGACTAAAGGGCATTTTATAACGTATTTGCAGGGGTTAATTTAATCTTACATATATAAATTAAAAAGTTTAAGAAAGATAATTTGTTTGTGTCTTCAAATTTTGAACAAACAAATTTTTGAGTTTAAAAAGCTAAATTCTATTAATGCAAAGATTGTGAGCAGACTCATAGAATAATTACTATTTTAGGGTGTTTTCATCAGGAACACCTGCAATTACAGAGCGTTGAAATTGGGTTCATTTTAAAAAATTACTTTGGATAACGAAGCTTCAAACCAAACAACCCCTGGCAAAAGTAAAAAAAAATTACATTTGTTCAATGGGGATTTGTTCAACTCTTGAGCATGACAAGAGTTGGGATCCATTATGATCAATTAGTTTTCCGTTATCTCTGGGATTTGTAAGAATTGTTAAAAGATCAATAAGAATTATTAATTTTGGTAATGTATTTGTATTTTTAATTAATTACAATTATGTTGTATACATTTTGAACGCCACACTATTCAAGTTAAATCTGAATTTAATAATAAAAATATCACAGAGTATCGTATGGATCCTAAATAACACCACAATCTATAACCGATCCTTTACCGTCAGTGCCTGTAGATTATGGAACTCCTTACCAGATTCTGTGAAACAAATTGAGAGCGGGGAACGGTTTGTGGCGGAGCTGAGACAAACATATCTGGATTGGATGATCGGCGGGGCTACTCTTTGAATCGTGACTGTGTGAATGGAAGAGTGAATTTAATATCGTGTTAGTAAGTTTTGTTGTGTTAATCTCCATCTAAGCTAAGTTAATAAGCCTAATTTTGTGCTATTAATGTTGTTTTTGTTTAAGAGGTTAAATGTAAGAAAGGACCATAATTTTGCCTCAATAAAGAAGTGTTTTTATTCTATTCTATTCATCAACACCCAGCAAAAGCCACAAATTATATATACACGAAACTAGCTACGTAGTTTAATTTTGGACCCTAGAGAAGCACAATGGAAGGTTTTTTTCTCTGCGGCCTCAGGGCTCCACCCTCTGTTTCTCTAATGTGAAACATCTCTGAGGAAATGCACTGCATCAAACACATGTTATTAATTGAATGTAATTAACTATTCTGAGAAAACATTGTATTATGGCACAACTATAAGTTTAATTGTTTAACTCTAATTTTCAATTTGTTTAAATATTAAAAGCAAGGATTAAGCGTCGTAATTAACTTTTAAACTTATTTAAGCTTTTTCTGTAATTCAGATAATCAAAATAGAAGTTTTGATGTAAATGTTTTTAACTGTACATTTTATCAAACCTTAAGTATGCCATCCTTGATGAATACTGTAAAGTAAGAGTAATAAGTAAGATAAAAAGTACTATCTAGCGTTGAATTTAATTTAAAGACTGTTAAAACCCATCTTAGTTGTTATGTCACAGAAGTAAGATTCTCAGACCCGTTTATGTTTAAATGTAATATTCTTGATCAGGGCAATAAAACAATCTCAACTGCGGCACCCAAAATGATCTTAGACTGAAATTAATTAATGGAATTACAATGGCCGAAAGTAGACACTTTATGACCGAAATAGGATTTTCAAACATGTGTGATAAAATAAAAAGACACATAATAAAAAAATCTAAACACCCATGGTGGTGGGTTTTTTTATGTAATATAAATTTAACCTCAGCGTCAGAAATATTATCCGTTTAAATGAAAAGTCCTCATACTCGTGCAAAGTATAAAATAGTAGCCATTAGCAATTTTGCTTAACATTTGAAATTGTTAATTGTTAACACTGTCATAAGATCTATTAAAATATGTCTAATACTTTAATCTTCCTTTGGACTTTAGGATTATTCTAGTAAATATCAATTGGACTAGCCTAAACTATTTCAGTTTTGTTTCTGAAATTGTTGAAGCTATTTAATGAAATATTACGAATTTTTAGAGAGATATTCACATTATTTCGCGAATATTTAAAGAAAATATTAAAATCTTTGAATCAGGGCCTGAAATCACTGTTCTTTAAACTTAGATCCATCTAAAATGGATCTGGAGAATGGAATATCTTCCAGTAGCTATCATTTATATCTGGGACGTTCAGAATTTCTTTAATAAGAATATGTCTATGATGTTTCTGTTTTAACACAAAATTGCTTGCGTAGCCGTGGGTAACTGCTAAAATAATTATATCATTCCATACCCGAATATTTGAAAGTGGTTTGCACTAAAGTAGTACAGTAATTAATTCTTGCCTTAACACAGGGCGTTAATAATAACTCTTATGTTATTTGCACATTTGAATCGTCGACCGAAATAGTGCTTTTGACTTCCAAGTACTGTTTTAGTTGATTCCTCTATTGATTTAAAGAACAACTTGGTTCTGAACAGCCGTTCCAGTTCAAACTAACAGCTGATCATCAGCTGTTAAGGCATCCGCACATGTGAGAGCGTTTCACTCTCTGAGAGTAATTATTTACAATGTAATTGTTAACCTACCTTAGCACTGTTTAAACATATTTTGGAAACGTTAAAATTAAAAAGTCGGCAAAAACAGTAATATGCTGTCGGATAATCATTCCCATGTGGTCCACGTTTTATATCTGATCAGTAAAAACGGGCTGACTAATCAGTCTTGTCTGACTGCTAGAACACCTTTGCTGATACAGCAGGGTGCTTATAAAAGCCATACACTGCAAATATTTAGCCATAGAAAATTTTAAAACAATAAAATTAAATACGCGTTTTATATTTAGAATAAAAAATAGAACATGGTTATTGACGATACTACTAGAGATTGTTGGGTTTTGTCCATGTCGGTTTAGTTACGGCCTTAACTCACTTTTTGGTAACTATATTACTCCGATGGTTATGTTTATTAATGGAGTTAAATGTCATCAAAGCCAACAAATGGGACCGGTTTTATAGTCCTTGAATTAAAAGGTGGTTAGAATATTCCAAACGTACTTTCCTGGACTTTGAGTTTATTTTTGTCTTCTCAGATGATTTATTGGGTAGGGGGCGCTATCAGAGGGGAGACATTCACGCCGGCCCGGCAGCGGAAGTCGTTATAGCAGCTGTTAAATGGTGGTCGAGTATTGCTCTATCTGTTAGGGGTGACACCTGGGTGACTCATCCCTCAACCCCACTTCCCCTCCCACTCCATAGACCTGTGGCACGCCAAGGGTGTGTCCTACGCCAGGGCATTCATTACGCGTAATTAACCCACACTCTGGTGCCGTTTGAACGTCATCACTTTCTATCAAGCCTCTATGCACACACATAAACCTGTTTAATGGTGGAATGATTGGGGTTAAGGGACGGATAATTAAGTACAGTTTTCCTTTTCACATCTTATATAGAGAGGCTTATATAGTAAATGTTTCAACCTGCATTCGTTATTATTTATACAGGTTGATAATTTATTTTATAGACTTATATCTTTCTCGCACGTTAAAACTGAAATAAGGCTTCTCCCATTTGCCATACTGTCTTTAATAAAACTAGTACACTGAATTATATATTTGTACAACACATCAGAAAGAACAACTTTTTACGTGTGATGAGTGTAAATTAACTGAAGATTAGTGAGTTGTTACACCTAATTATACAGTGTGTTCTGTGTGTTACGCTCAAGTTAAAACAATTTTTTAGTGGTTATTTTGTTTTAAGGCATAAAAATATGTAAATGAATATCAGTCATAATAAATACATTATAAAATCACAAGTTCCTAACAATGTTGGCCTGAATAGCTATTGAGTATCGTTTTGTTTCATTAGCACAAATAAAAAAACCGTCAAGATAGTGACCCTGAGCAATTGTATACTTAAAATACTTCCTAGAATAAACTTTAAATAAAGACAATGTATTAGGAAATATTTGTTACAAACTAAATTTAAATCTATTTTAGGTTTCTTAAGTTAAACTGATGGCGACCGTTCCAAATTTCTAAAACAATAGGGTTTTCCCTTTGTAGTAAAGGAAAGCAACAAAAATGTTTAAATTATGTATTTACAGTAATGTTAGTTCTTACATGTTTTTAAAATCCCGTACGTTTTCAAGATAGAGCGTCTGCGTATTTCTCAGAAATAACAGCGTAAGTAAGAGTATATGTATATGTTTAGATATATAATATCTTATTGATTACATCCAATTTAAGTCCATGTTTTATAAACATTTATTTTTTATTGTTGTTGTTATTATTATTTAGTCATATAAGGCTTAAAATTCTTTAAGTCTAAAATTGGAATGAGTCCATGCTAATTAATAAAGTGTTAAATTACTATTAGTGTGAATGTAGATTTTAGCTCTGATTCACCTTCCTCTTAGTGCAGCGCAGCGTCTGAAATCATCATGTTTATCTCAAGTGATTAAAAAACATTCGGTGACAAAGAAGCTCAAACTAACTCTTTAATTCGTTTTAATATCATACATACCTAGACTACAAAATATAGAGTAATCTAGGTGAAGTAATATAGTGTAAATTTCGTTGTCTCATCAAGTACACAATTGAGTGCATTGCGATGTTTTTTAACACAGGATTTTTAGCACGGTGGAACAACCGAGGTTTCTACACATATCTTAGCATTTTGAACTTGTTCCTCGCCGAACTATTTTGGATTTCTTCAGACGAACATGACTCCAGATTCCAGGAGTCAAGTCTGTAATAGCGTCAGATTTCAAACGCTGCCCTAAGTGGAAGGTGAACTGGAGCTAAGCTCAACATTTACATTTATTCAACCCTTCAGCCGTAGTTAAGTTATACAATCAGTGTTGTACAAATTAACTTCCATAAGTTATAAAGCATTTTACGTTAGGAAAACCGTGTTGACCTGCAAATATTACAATTAGTTTTAATAAGTTTCCTTTTATTTTAAAGCTGTCAATGAAAATATGAGCCACGTTTTTGTAAAATAATCAAATAGCATGGTACTTATGGTGATTTGGTTATTAATTTTAAATAATAAAATTTTACTTTACATCATTGTTATAGTATAATAGAAATGGTTATCAAAATCGTTAATAAGAATGTACTGTAGATTATTACTTAACATTTAGCCTTAGAACTCATATATAGGTTTTCATGAAATCAGACAAAATAAAAATATAGAAAGACAGTAACTTACTAATTTATACTATGCAATTAAATCTACAATACATTAGTTTTATACAGCACATAACGTCGTTCATTTAATAGTTTAATATTGTCACATATTAAGAACATATCTGTTAATGAATACGTTTTTATTTATTCTGTTTAAATACATATCAAGCTTGATATTGAGTCTATAAGTATATGTTTATTTTTTACTAAACTTAAAACTCTTTAAAAGTTACTAGGGAGGAGTACAGGACACCATGCATTGTGAACAGACTTTGTTGAGGCTGCTTGAAAAAATTCAAGTTTTTAGTGCATTTTATGATTGATAATTCCTGCGCACAAACAAACACACAATCATATAGAACAATGTATACGCACGAGAGACATAAAAGAATTAGTGCCAGTGCACTGAGTTATTTTCTATAATGACGCTAAATCAAATCCCGTGGATATATATATAAACTGTCATAAAACACTTTCTTGTCTGTTTTCAAATAAAGTTTAATAAAAATGTACAGCCTAAGAAATGAAATACTTCTCGATGTATCTTAAGAATAGTGAGTCTACACGAGGTACTACAGTATGTTAGACGTTAAAATGCCATATCGCCATACTCAGTTTGTTTACAAACCCATTTATACTACAATTTCCTCATTACCATGATGGTTATAATAACAGAAATATAAAAATATTTGCAAACACTTAGCAAAATCCCATGGAGTGACATTGTGCTATCATCAAACTCAGTCTATATGGAAAGTGCCCTGCATACAAAATATTAAGTCCATAAAACAGTTCGTTTTCTTAACATCATGTGAACAGACAGAAATGAAAATGTTCATTTCCTTGAGTGGTAGGCTTCGCAAACTCTGCGTAAAGAGGCAGCAAAAGTAATTTTTATATTTTTTGGGTGTAAAAATTCTTAAGAATCATTTGTTTTTTTTTACTTTAATCCAAGACATAATTTCAAACCTCAGAGTTTATAATTCATAATACGTTTTTTATTAATGAATATAACTTATATTAAACATATAACATCAAAATAGCAACCTGCAGTACGTTAATTGTCATCTTTGACGTACATTAAACGTAGTCTTAACATTAAACTTAGTTAGTAGTAAAAGATAGTTCTACTTACTTACCTTTGGGTTCTCCCTCAACATTAATACAAGCGTATATTTTCAATAACTTATTTTATTTAGTTACATCGTCACTTTTTACTTTAGCAATGCATGTAAATGCACCTTTATTTTGTTATATAAATCAAATAGTTTTGTTACATTTTAATGATTATTCTTAATTTTAGCTTAAAACACGCACCTAATAGAATATCTTTCTCAGATAAGAAAATAAACCACAGTTTACTCTAAACACAACACAAAGATATCGTTAATTGTCATGTACATAGAAAGGGTGATTGTAAAAGGTCTTCTGTGTTTCCCTCACCGACGATAATTACAGCGGTTACAATCGACATCTGCTTGATACAAACATAGAAGAGGAAGTGGAAGAGAAATTCTCAGGAAGTCGGACATTGGAGACCACCTTGCTGGATGAAGAGTATAAAATAGGATTCATATCCTCGTATTAAAGCATACTAGTCATACAGAGGATATGTTCTAGTTATAGCACGCTACTCCCCCCTCCGCAGACACACGCACACACGCACTGCTGTGTCAGTGGCAGCCGGACCCTACAGAAGCGCGGGTGTCAACAGTAGAAGAGTGCGGTAGTGTGTTCACATGTGCCTCTTTAATGTGGATCATACATTGTGGGTAGGCCCTCGTTCTACATCGATTATGTAAAACTGGTACAGGTTTATGTAACTAACAGTCCTCTTTTCAAACTTTCATAGTCCATACTAATAACACAGTGTTATGTTTTATAAGTGACAGGTACATCTAAAAATGTAACTCAATATTTTGCCAACAAAAGAATAGATTTAATATGATTACAGTAACTGTTTTTAATAGTTTGTCAACGCTCACGTATTGGAATATAAATAACTCAAATACAAATTGTTTATATCGTTACTAAACAACTGGAATTATTTCCTTTAATGAGAAACTTTGCATAGTGTTGATATTTTCACGTTGTTTTTGAAATACTAAGGGTACCTTTTCTGTTTCTAAATTTACATGTTTTTTCCCTTATGTTTATGTGTCCTAAATTAACAGTTTACAAACGCATGGTTTATGTTGTGTTTTTCTGAATAGGCAATTCTATAAATATAAGTTTTAATCTGATATAATAATTATAATAATAGCAACGTGATATTATTTTGTCATATAACATTTAAGCAGTGTTAACTTTAGAAAAATTTAGATGTACCATTAATTTATAAACATTCAAAAGTTTTTCACACAGTCGTCTTTTTCTCAGTTTTTATTCATACAAGTTGCTTTAATGAGGAGTCGCCTTTTAGTTTGAGCTTTACAAATTATATATTTCCTCACTCACCGAAGAAAATAAAACGACCACCAGTTTCACTGTGGGTTTAGTCATAACCGTATAGTATAACCTTATAAACATTATAAGGCATGCATGGAGAGGGTTATATTGTATGAAATATTTTACATTTATAATACTGATTAAGCAATTATTATACTTTAGCACATAACGGCTAAATTGAAAGAAAGTTTAAATTCTGATTGTAAAGTGTAAAAGCTAAAAAAATTAAACTCCATACACAAGTCTAAAATTATGATAAAAATAGTCTCCTAACCATAGTTCAACCACATCAATAAAAATTTCTAATTATTTATTCCAACTTTTGTTAAAAACGCATTACTTTAAGAGGTACAATAGAAGATTACGACATGAAAAACTCATGTACACAAAACTCAATTTATCATCTCGAAGTTTCAAAGACGTTATTCATTTAAAACCGTGGCCACTAATTAATTCCATAAAAAATCATATCCCTTATCCCTTGAACCCGAAATCACAAACAAAAAATGAATGCAAAACATGGCGCCCTGACACGTGCAGTCAATGGACCGCCGCAACAATGCTACACTCAACACAAGTCTGCTTGAGCGGGACCGGCAGCCTTCTCTCTTGTCATATCGGTTTTTATTCTACGAGATACTTACTCATTTTTGGATTTGGTTTTAGTAAATGAGTAGTATCTCTTTAAGTTTTTATACTCTGAATATCCCTTTCTGTTCAGTCTGGATAATAGTATATTTCACTTGATACTGTTATCTTGAAATGTCTAACTAAAGATGCATTAGCTTAGATGTTTGTTGATGGTACAATAACTCTCAATGGTGGCATATTAATAATCTGACCGTAACAGTTTTCAAACATTTATAACCCCATAATCTTGAAATTTAAAAAAACAAAAATTGGTATAACCATATAAGTTACTTAGTCAAAACGTTGACTTGATGTTGCTAAAATTAATATAAATTAAAATCACTTAACAATTAATATTCACTTATAACAGTAGAATTGTATAATTGTATAAAAGTAAACAACCATCATCTTGAAACCACATAATTTTATCTATGAAGTCAGCCTAAAACCGAGTAAAATTTCCTTGCCAACATTCATAAACAGTAATAATAATGATACTGAATGTCAAACTAGCAATAATGTACTCATTAGTATAATTTAAAGTTGCTACTATACTGCATTATTTGTTTACTCTTTGCAGGTAGAATCTTCTTTTGGTTTTTAAATAACTGTGATCGAACATGTTAAAAATGACAGCCCTATTCAAGAAAACGTTTCTAGTCTATAATTATTAAATCGTTATGAAAAAAATAAAATATAATTGCAGTAAAATACACTTAGATGTTGTAAAAAAGATTTTGTGGATCGTATATTTTTGTTATCACAATATCATATTAAATTATTCCAGAGATTTTGGAAATTTTCATGTGATAAGTAATAGGGTACTGTAATTATGTAGTATGACATGATTTTTATTATTTAATTAATATTTTGTATCGATTTATATTTGTTACTTGCTTTAATGGTTTTAGGGAATCATTCTTAATTATTTACTGCCATTATACCTGATGCAAGGAGTTTTAAAAAGTATTAATAAGATCCTAGATACGAGACTAAGCATATAAAACTAATACTGTGTGGCTATCATCTGTTAATTAGTGCATAAATATATTTTATTAATAATAAAAGATTGATTTCACTATATACATATATAGTGAAATCAATCTTTTACATAACACAACATCAAAATTCTCAAATCCATATTCAATTGTGCCAGTGAAGTAAATGACATAGCAACACAAGACGTCAGTGGCTATTTGTAAGTGAAGTTCAAAGTACAGCATGTGACTGTGATTCGGGATCATGTCGAGAGTTAGATACCTAACATTTCTGGTGCTGGCGGTGGGTGTACTATTCGCCGAGCCACAGGGAGAAGTCATCAACTTTCAAACGAATGGTGAGCTATTAATGTTTTTAGATCTTTCTTACAAGGATTGATCCGTATACTCGTATATATTTGTTGTTGTTTATGTTAATTTTATATATTTTTTAAGTTGTACAATTTTCAAGCTTTAAATTATTTTAAATTTCCCTTGATATTATTTTTCACACTTATTAGCTTACAAAGTGAAATTTCTAACCATCATGTCCTTCGCATATTTAGCTCTAAACGGATACAGTTGATCCTTTCTATTATATTCCTTAAAAATGTCTTCTTAAAAAATAAGAAATTCCAAGTAAAGTACCTTGATTGTGCAGACTTAGAATGATTATGTCTGCGCCAAAGCCTGCTCAGGAATCTTTGTTTAGAGGTCTTTATCTAAATACTGCCCAAGTCAGGGACTGATTACGGCGTATTATTGACTGATTTACCTCTATCTGGCCTACAGGGTGGTCGTTTGGGAAGCTTGTGCAAACATACCGTTCCAAAGAGCATTCATACTAAAAAAGCGATTTTAATAATTGCCAAGATAAAATTTAGAGAGTCATGCTTTCAAGAAATTGCAGCTGTTGTGTATTGTTTCTACATTTTGGAAACAACTTTGCCTTAACCAGAGGCCGAGACATACACATTTATGATACACGTGGGAGAGCTGGGAGACACAGAACGGTGGTTTATGAACGCTTTCCCTCGCAACCGGGTGATCATTTCATCAACAGAGTGCCTAATTCAATTAAATATGCTCCAACGATTAAGGCAATAAAAACTCACCTTAAACTCTTCTTGGTGACTCAAACTTTATATAATGCAGGTGAGTTTTTGGCATTTGACTGGGAGACTGCCCAATTAGAAGACTAACTCCGCTGTACTAAATGGGTTGCATTGGCGAAGAATGAAAGAAGCATAATTGTAACATTTTATACATAAGTGTTTATTGTTGCATGAACACCAGAAATTTTAAAAACCCGTGACGTTTGCCATACAAAGTAAATATTATCGCTGCAATAAAACAGATTTAGATTAGGTTTCTTTTACATTTTATAATGTGACATGCTCATAGGCTTTTAATTACTATCGTGATCATCGTTAGTTAGTCTAGTAAAGAAAATGTTCGTCTGGAAACAACTATGAAGGTAGAATACCCTTCTGTATACTGCATTAGAAACAGAAATGTACCTGCCTCAACAACTTATTCACCGATGAAAGTGGAAGAATTTACTATTTAAGTAATTTATTATCGCTGTTTATTACTTATCGTATATACACGATTGGGAGAAAATGTGATTTGTAATGTACCTCGAAAATAAATTTCTTAGTGTCAATATCAGTTGGGATCCATTCCTTGTGTTAGATTTGTAATGTTTGAAAAATATGCTCTATGCAGAATAGGTACAGATAATATAAGTTTGAAAATAGTACTGTAAAAGATATTTCCTATACTTCGTCGCATTTATATTGTTTTTCTTGATAGTTTGAATTAATCAAAGATTGTTTTACGTTTTAATATAGTGATCATGGTATATATACCCTGATTACTTTATATAAAAGTGGCCTTTTGATACATGTATGTTCATTTTAATACACTTTTTTTAAAGAAATATAACTTTTCTAAGTTTTTGAATTTTATTGTTCTGTAAAAAATTCTAAAGTAATAATGTTCAATATGTACTCTGTAGCTCTAAATTGTTGCCATATCACTAGGATTTAAATTTATCAGTTACCTATATTCACTAAAACTTACATATTACGATCATGACAAAACTTCATTATGTTTTGCATTTTTTATTTCAACCTTGACATCCGAAAACAATATTTATATATAATTGGAAATTAAAATTATATTTAAAGTAGAAAGTATATTATACACTATTACATACAAAATCAAATGGATACATTGATTAAGATTTATCATCCCTTGATATCAGAGCAATAACAATGAAGTAATTAGTCTGAAAATAATTGTGTAGGAAATATTAAAATTAATATTTCTTGAACATTATTTGGTGTAGCAATTAACAACAGACAGACAAATATCAAATAAGCAGATGTTTACATGCTAGTGGGTGAGGGTTGAATCGATTTCAGACCTACCCTAACTCACACCCTCTTCACTGCCCTGGAAAATGGATGAGGGCACATACACACGATGGAGTGTGAGAGGGAGACAAAGTGAAGTTCACCCACACATGTCACTGAATGGTATTTCTTCCTGTAAACCAATACAGCGTTTGTCTAAAACAACGCCTTAAAAACTCATACATCATATAACATAATATTATAAATGTATAATTTAGAAATATTTAATTTTTTTCAATTCAGTTTTTAACGCGAAATTTTAATTTTAAATAAAAACTAATAAAATATTAAACTTTCAAAAGCAATTATGTCTTCAAATGTGATTTTGTTGGAATGCTCCTTTTTGGCCCTATTAACCTATCTGGGAAGCAATAAAAGAATAGTTTTAAATAATAAAAAGCTAAAATAGTGGATTGTATTAAATATATATACGGTGCCGTTTTGAATTCGAAAATTAAATTCGTACTAAAACAGTCAGTGATGCTTCACGAAACTTTTATGTAACATATAATCATTTGTAAGCCTGCTCTATATGCATAGTGTTGCGCTCAAAATGCAACTGCTACAAGTTTTGAACCATAAGTGGGAGACTTGGTTACAAAAATATTGAAAATCATGTTCTAAAGTTTATTTTAAACGGGTCGAGTTTTGCTTTAAGGTGTTTAATTTACAACTGTTACATACGTTTAACTAGTATCAATGTTATGCGGTGTGCAAATGCAGAGTTTAAGATATTTTTAACTGTCGTACTAAAAGTAACAAGGAGCAGCACATTAACGTGCCCCTACTGATAATCTAGTTCCATTTTCAGCTATACCGTCATGTCACAATATATCAAATGTCATGGAAATGTACAGGAAAGCTAAATATACAGCAATTAAAAATATACCTCAAGTATCGAAATTTCGTCAATGTTTATTTCCAAAATTGTCAGTTATTCTACAAATCTCAATATACTGCAATCTCGTCATATCGCAAAATTCGGATTATTGAAATTGCAAATTAAATACGAAAATATTAACACGCCTTGAACGTCGATATACTGCTGAGAAATCGAGACGAAGCAATCGCCTGATTGTCGGCAAATTCGTGACGTGTGTTAGTTTGAGTAATTGAAGCTTCAAGAATACTGGAAAAACACTAAATGATGATACCCCTTATCTATAATGATACAACCTCACTCCAGAATCACATTTTACATATAGTTTCAGTCATATTAATTATTTAATCTGTTTATAATTAAAAGCGATACTCTGTATAATCGACTTTTGGAAAAAAGTATTCTTAACATAAAAATATGAATGTTCCTGGAAGTTTTATTAATCGTATATTTTAGTGTATATTGGTCAAATTATAAAAAAATGTTTAATATATATTTTATTTACTGTAGTTTCATAATTATGATCCAGCAGAGCTGAAATGATCCTTCTCAAGTTAAGAACTAATTGTATGATGAGTAGTATTAATTGCCATCCTACACAACAGTTGGCACTAGAGCACGTGTTGGATTGAACAGAATGAAGTGCGGTATGACGTGGCGTTACCTGGAGGACATGAGTCGAGACCGTCTTTGTGCTGAGATAGTTCCTGCAAGTACAACTGCTCGGTGTAAGAGCTCACTTGTTGTATGGCTAATTAGTTAACTTTACTGAGTCACAGTCAAGTTGCTTTGATGTAATGCTAGCTACACGTATAAGAAGGACTTCATAATATTCAAAGTGATGTGGTTAACTTTATTTGAATTCTTTCGCTATCATTTATTACCCGTATTGTACCACTCATAAAAAACACGATAGAAATAGCTAACGTATACCGAAGTTTAAAAAAGTTATATTTGGATGCCGTTCAATACTACCAGACATCCTAGGTAGTTAGCGACAGCAGACGCTACAGGTGGATTAGGAACGGTAAATTAATTTCAGTATATATATATAAAATATATATATATATATATATATATATGTAATATAAAAATATATACATATTTATAATACTAACAGATACTTTTTTGATAGCACAAACTGTTCTGGACTAACCGACTTGGGACTCGAAAAGGGTTAGATGATTATAATTATAATATATTCTTTGACTAACATGCGGGTAACTCGATAGTAAATATTAGGTCAATAAGAAACCCACCATAGCTTAAGTCGTAAGAGATTATTTATATTGTGCAGGGCTTATGAAAACTGGGTGCCTAGTGGATTGGTGAACACTTATATTGTTATTTCGTTTTAAACTGCAATAAAAATCCTAAAGAAAAAAATGGTCGGCTCTAATGAACTAGCTATTTCGAATTGTTACGGAACTCCAGTGTTTCGGTCACTTAAGAAAATTGTAAGGAACTTACGGTAGGATTTTAAGGGATAAAATATCTTATCCTAATCAGTAGAAGCATTATTATTTTCTCAAATATTTAAAAACTCTTCCATCCATTACACGGACCTAAACACACATTCGTAAAAGCTTACTTAAGCTTCCGAGCTTAACGGTAATATTGTGTAGCCCTCTGAACCTCCCCTTCTGTTTAGTTACATGCTTGTGTGTGTTGTTTTTAAAAATACATTTACGAATCAAATTATATTATTTCAAACGTGTTATGAAAAAATATATGCACACCACCAAGCATTGTATACAACAATAATATACTAATAATAAATCAAAATGTTTGAAAGACGATGCAATAATCGCTCGGTGACAACGTACATAAATGCAACCATCAAGCTCTATTATCATCTTGTGTTAGAGCCGAGGGCTGGCACAACTTGATTAAGACACTGTCTTAAACGTCTCAAGCCTGTTAAACCCCTCTTTACCTAAGCCCTTTGTAAGACAGTACATGATTAGTTCTCTCGTTTTGCTCATAGTGATTAGTTTAAAGTGACAACCAAATAGTTTATAAATATACTTGTTTAGAGAAGTGTCATAATTTGTGCTAATATTTTAAAAGTGGAATGAAGTAGGATTGAGTTTTAACCGGAACTGCTAATTGTAACAGTACATAATTCTGTTTCACAAACATATTTTCTATTTAATAATTTTTGTTTTTTTCGAGTGTATTACATTAAAAGCCAAATGTAGTAACAGACCTTGAGTTTTACTCACAGACTAAAATGTAGTCTATGGTTATACCCTATAAAAATTATGTTAAACTTCAAACACTAGTGTCTTATTTTTTTATTCAAGATTTATGTTAACTGTTTCATTTTAATGATATATCAATACACGTCATTATGCTTTTCAGTTTTATTGTACACTATCTACTTTTATAGTTGGTAAGATAAGACAATAGCTATTACGATTCCAGCGATATATCTCTATATAAGGTTAGGTTGAATGCAATAACACATACACAACTTTCGAATTTTTACCCTTTTTATAACCGGCAAAAATAAATAAAGTTTTTACACTATAAACCGAAAGATGTTACATCAAAAGTCTAAGATTTTTTTAGGTGAGAAAAATTAGCAAATTAAGAATCAACATTTCCTAAAATGTGTTCCAACCTTTTCACAGCTGTTTAATCCATCCAAGTAGGCGATTGTCCGTAATTGTCTTTCAAAAATCTTCTACAAAGCTAACGAGTTCTCTTTTTTCATTCGCGTACTCAATGGTCGAGGTGAAGTAACCTGAACTCAAACTTGAAAAGAAGAGGAAACAAAAGCGGGAGAGCTCACCGTGACGGTAGTGCAATTTCGTATCCGTAAAAGACACAAAAGGCCGCATCGGAGCTGGAACAATTACTCAGCCAAATTTCTGGGGGCGGAGGGGGAAATAAAAACGGAGGGAGTTGAGGAAACAATGGCGGAATAATTAAAAAAGAGTCCTGGCTTGGACCGGACACACTAATTTCCAACAAAGACAATACGAGGGTAGTTTAGCTCTACAAGGGTATTATACGTCTGCTGTTGTTTAAAGGAGGATAATGCACCCTATAGGGCATGTTTTCGTGCTGTATGCTACTTGTCATCTTGTGTTTTAGCACGAAAAGTATGGAGTACGAGTATATCTTGGTAATACGAGAATTTATACTAGCCATTCGTATCAAAGGTATGGATATTTTGATGCAACCTCTTGCACGATTATCTCATTAGATTCTAAACCATCAATGTTATTTTTAATATTAGAATAAATGATTAAATATTCCTGTAGAGGGATGGACTAGTGTCATCTGAGGAGTGAAAAAGATTAGATTAGTGTATAGTTTGCCATGAAAACTGGGGTGGCCGATTTTATGACAATTATCTTCCTATTTTAAATTATTTCTGAACGTGAATTGCACTATAAGCATTAACCGAGAATACGGATTAATTTTGACACAAACTTGTTTCGTTTCATGGAACACTCAGGGTTACGGGGCGTTTAAAATTGAAATATCAAATGAACAAATAAGAATCCTTTTGTGGATTATCTGAAACGCTCAAGCCTCTAATGAAAAAATCCAATCCATGAAACTAATGACTGGAATATATTCACTTTGGACGGAATATAGTACGTTGAGTCAAACGTTTTCGAAATGATTTTAAAGTGTATATATTATATAAAAATCAGAATAACTATGTCATAATTATAAAAACAAACTTGTATCATATTATCAGGAATAAAAGTAACTGTAGAGTCTTTCTGGCTAAAGATACATACATTCGTAATAATCATAGTAAGGCGGCTACCCTTCCGTTTTCTCTATTTCGTCCATTTCATTGTGATAATGGGAAAAACTTATAGTTCAAGAATTTATCAGAAAGAAACAGTAACAAGTATCTCTCATTAACAGCGTGATTGTGTTTGGTTTCAAGTGACTAAGCTTTAACTGGGAGGTTCACAGACCACCTCAACACCATGAGTGTAGACAATGGCCACTCAATGACACCCACGACAATGTGTTGTTTGTCTGCGGTCTGGACAGTCTCCAACCGTAAATTGGGTGAATCCCGTCACGTGTCGGCAGTCCGACGCTTTGAAATCTTTTACTTGACGGACTATACGTTTTTGTACAATTTGTTACGTGGTATGCAATTTATAAAATAAATAAAATTCAAAATATATGCTAATTACATCTATTGAAATTAACTATTCTCGTATACAAGCTAAATTGTAGTAGTAGTAGTAGAACTTAATTACCAGTAGCTCTTTGAAAGTAATAAAACAGTTTTATTTAAGTTGTTTATGGACGAGTACAAATTAAAAAATATAATTTTCTATTAATTTGGATTCGTTGCCAATTAAAAACCTTGAAGTTGAATAGAAATTATTAAGGGATTCAGTTTAACTTTTATAGAAAGGTTTTTATACAAAGTTAAATATAAAAGGAATTTTATGCTCAAGAGAAACCACATAGTTACATAACACAGAACTACTTGACAAGGTCAAAGTAAGGCTTGGTGTTATTTGAATCCAATAATTAATATACAGTAGATGAGAATTGCAAGTGAACAAAGTCTTTGCCCCTAAACGGTACTGACACTCTGATCGACCCCATGCACGGTTGAGTGAGCATAACATAGGGGTTGGGGTGTGTTTATCTGCAACATCTAAAACCATCCATGAGTTAAATCGGCAGAGCTATATCGGAATAGAACGCATCATTGTCTTGTCATTGCTTTGTAACAGGTATGTCATATTTGATTTATTCACGCAGAGACAGTTTAAATATTATGCATAGTTAATGGGGAAGAAGTGATAGGAATTTCACAGTTTATGGTACAACTAAATTATAAATATAACCTCTGATGTCATTTTTACACGATTAACTCATAATAAAATATGTAACTTCTTTAATAGTTTTTAAATTTATAAAAGTAAAACAGAAGCAAGTTTTATGTTTATAAAGTAACATAGTAACAGCGAGTTGTATAACATCCTACTTTTTGAAGTCCTAACTTATTTTCCCTACTAACTACCCTTGTAGCTATATTCTCCTTCCAAAGAGTTCAGTTTCTCCTCACACTCGAAAGCACCGCTGTCCTGAGCTTCACCATATGCGGCAACCTTACTTTAAGGACCATAAAATGACACCTGTTATCTGTAAAATTGAACTAAATAATCTCTACGAGTTAAATTTTTATTATGATTGATATGGTTTTGAAGAATAAGGCACACTACTTTACGTAACTAAATTTATGAATTGGCTTTCATGTTCTTTATTAAATTTCATTAATTCTTGTTGCATAACTGTTAACAGTACGTATAAATCTATATAACTTGTAAAATACCTAGAGTTCTTAAATATTATCATATAACATGTTTTAGAATGTTAAATCACTTTGTTTATATTACTGTCCATATGTTTTCATTACTTTGTTACACGTACTAAATAATGTACAACTTTTTATTTAGTGTTTGTTATTTGAAACTGCAATTTTAATTAAATAATGTTTTCAAATATAACTCAGATTTATTTAAATAACAATTACAAAAAATTATCATTACATAAGTAATACACTACAAGTGTTTCATCCATTATACAATTTGCCAGTTTTGGAATACGTGTAACTGATTTAAATCCAGATTTCAGAGAGTTACCATACAAAAACAATTCTCTAACAGAATCACTATGCTAAGATTTACTGTTGATGTTGAGGCATAGCGACATCTTATTAGAAACATCGTTAATTGTTATACGCACTTCTTGCATATATTAATTACTCTTCATGATAGTTGAAGTAATAAAATAAAAATCGATGCTCAATAAAGCGTAACATAACAAAATAACACCTGGAATTATTTCTACACCTATTATTGTTTTCAAATGGATAACTTTTACATCTCAATAACCAAATAATATTTAATGAAAGTAATGAAAAACATAAACCTAAATCAGTTCCTTGAGAAACGAAACTAATCTCTGTGAATAACCTTACCTATTTTCTCATTCGAACGGATTTGGTAGTAAATCAAAAAGAGGAATTGTTATGTGATAATAGAAAACAGGTGAATTAGCAAACATTCCTGAAGCTTAGAAAAATGTTATATGAATTATATGAGTTATATGAATTTTCTCCACAGAAAAAATTAAATGAAGGTTCAAAATATGACATATGAATATATAAGAGAAGTATTACTCTGCTTATGTAGGCTGTCCATAACAAAACGCAATATTGCAAACAAAAAAGTTAAACAAAATCACAATTAACAAAGCAATATAGGCTATTTTTTTTATCACACAATACACGAACTCTAACTGTGATGAACTTCAATAAACCAAAGTAAACAAATATGTATTGCCATTAGTTTTATTTCATGCAAATCTCACATTTATTTGTAAATTTAATACTTTAGATTTATTATACGTATACAAAAAATCCTTTTAATGCAAGTGTTCCTCAGTACAACTGCTTTCCAGAACCACTCATCTCATTACAGTAATTACATCACATAACTTAAACATAAAATTTGAAACCTATACGCTAACTAAAAACGTATACCATTAATTACTGTACAGTAATTTTTTCAACTTATTCCTAAATACAGGTACAGTACAACGTTTTAGGTTTCGGAGGAAGTAATCTTACTATTTAGGGCCAAAGTAGGGGAAGCTCCTCTTTCCAAACTCATTCTTGACTTTGGGAATGTGAAGCAAGTCACCATGGCGGATACTGCTTTGAGAGACCTCCTCTCGGCAACGGAGTCTCTCGCTCAGTTACTGCGGCTCACCTAGCGAAAAGCACCTTATGGATCATTCCACAAGCCAGGACCCTGCATATATTTTCCATTCTGGGCAAACTAACATCATCTCGGTAGGGAGACACATGATCGAAGAGCCTTACATTGAAAATGAAACAAAGTGCACAGTTTTACAGCTTTTGGATTCGATCCATATTTCCCGTAGAGATACTGTTTCTGTAAGCAGGATAGTAGTAAAAAATACAGATAAAACAAGTGAACGCGTTAGCTGGAGCTTAGCGCATTCTGGCAGCAGACTTATCAATCTGTACAGATTCCTCGGCCTACCAAGGGCACGCTGGATAGCACGAGTGATATGATCAGAGAATGTGAGCTCACTGTCCAGCACAACTCAGAGAGTTTGGACTGAGTCAGAGACAGGCAGGCTTACTGAGCCTAACTCCCACCCCTCACTGTCCAAGGGCCTGCACCAGATTGTGTAGGGCAAGATGAAGGACAGAGCACTTACCCATGTTGAGTTTAAGGCCATTTTCAAAAAAACCGTGAGTTGATGTTCACTAGATCAGAATGTATTCTATCAATAGCCTCATCAATGAAGTCAAGGTCATATGAGAAATGCAACTGACAATAATCTGTGTACAGGTGAGCTGTACAGCTTTGAATACAACTGAGAAAGTCAGACGGTTATAAGTTGAACAGTATAACCAATATAACCAATATCACGTCCAATTAGTCTACTATCCAAGTAAATTTAGTTTTGATAGTGAACAGCAGATCTGCCGTGCTGTGGAGGGATCCCGCTTACCATGCCCATCGTTATATCCTCGACCCCCCCCCACTGATACAAAATTACATAGCTTAGTAATATATTCCAAATGTCTACGATTTTCCGCTAGAACAGCACTTAAGATATGCCCCCCTAAAAACGCACTTCCTGCTGGCATACCTCAAATGTGAGTCACGTATCAACAGAACATTTTTAACTACAGTCCTGAGAGTCAGTAGAGGGTGTGGTAGTGACAGCAAGAAGTACCGTAGGACTAGAAAGTGCAGCAGGTTGGTGTGGTACTTAGCTGTGCCGTCATTGGAATAGTAAGGGGAGGAGGGCTGCTGACCTGAGCCAAGGCCATCTCTGCCAGTAGGCTGTCTGCTGAGACCCACCGCAGTCTCGCCCGTGACCCCGCTTGACTCAGCTCCACCCGCAGAGCTCTCACGTGCCTTCAACACCTCAATACTTGTCACCAGAGTCTGACAATGTTTTCGCGCCTTTCTACAAGCAGAATGAATGCCACTGTCTATGTTAACCTTCCGGTTCACTGCCTCTTGCAGTCGAGCCTTGTCTTCTCTACACTTAACGAGTTGAGTATTAGGTTTGTTTATGTCAGTCTCATACCGTTCCTCTAGCTCACAACACGCTTTAGACTTGAATTTATAACTATTATTTAGGTCCATGCAATGATGTTCCACAGACGCTAGGTTCATTATTATCGGTGAGCTAATATGAAGAACTAGTAATGTAACTGCATCATCTACAAACGGATCAATGACAGATTTAAGTTCATTGTATAAAACAGATGCAAGATCAGTAACGTCTGGTCTATAAAATGTAGACCGTCAATGATATTCAGCAGTTCGTTTGACCTTGTTACGGGAGGTATTTTAGTAAAAAATAAAAAAAAAATAAAAGCCATCTACAATACATTTAAATAAATACAAAACAATAATAAGTTAAAATAATAAAATACTAAATCTAAAAATAATAAAATTATTACTAATTTTTAGTGTCTACAATTAATTATGCACCATACAACAACAATAACAAAAAAATTACAATTATTAAAACTCTAAATTAAATTAAAAGGTCTTTTTTGAAATTTAGAAGCTCTTGCCGTTAATAATTAAAACTGCTAAAAAATTAAGTACTTGAATATGTGTAATGCCTTCATATGTTACAGAATAATAGAGACTAAGGAATTGACAAAAAAGAATAATGAAAAGACGTGGAATAGGCAGTAAACAAAAAATTTGATTGTTGATATTATTCAAGGACTATATAGTGAACAGTAAAGAGTAGAGTGTAAAGGTTTGTATATATCTTTCATATTGAGAACAAAATTAGTGAGGTAGAGAACTCCATTAAATACATTAACTCGACAAGAACGACTCTAATGCTTTCTTGTTTTTGTCTGTTACAGCAGTGGATAGTGTCTCAGCTTATTATATATATACCGGACCCTAATTCTGTTTTTAGTAATATACACTTATAGTCGGGTATGGAGTATTGTATTTATATAATTGTGCATTATAACTACTTTAATATTGTCAATTTGTGTTTGAAACCCATACGGCCAGGTGTGCTTAATTCGTGTACTTATTTTGTGAATTACTTTAGTGACAAACGGTGTACGGACACGTCACACTATACAAAAAGTACACAGTTGTTTATGTATAGAGCCACGTAAACATTTTTTTAACATTTCAATTTTTTTGTCCATCTATGTACAGGAAATACATATTTCTGTTAATTTTTGACATGAAAATTCTGATGAAACATTTAAAACATCAATAACTATTCACTTTCACGGGATTTTTCACTTCAAACATCTAAAGAAATATTTATAGGTTATGGATTTTATGTTGTACTTCATGCCCATAGCATTTCAGCATGATATGGTTTTCATATCCACATGTTTTATATAAATAAAGAGCTATATAGTGAGAATTTTATATTATTCCTTTTTGGGGTTTATTTAAACATATCCTTATCACAAAATCTTTAAACAACGAAAAGAAAAATTGTACCAAAAATCTGACTAGTGATACATTCTCATTTTGTTATTGTTTGGCTCAACAAAGGCTCATTAGTATTTTCTTTAGAATATTACATATATATTATATTATGTTATTGGAATATTATATATATATATATATATATATATATATATATATATATATATATATATTGTATGTAATATAATATACATAAAGAGTAATTTTGTATAGTAATGAAGTTTTATATTTCTTGTGTGTCACTGTGATTTTAAAATAGTATGGTATTTTAAATACTCACTTAACTGCTCTTAAATAACCAATCTAATTTATCTCAGATATCCGCATAATACTAAAACCAAGTATAGTTGCTCCTTAAAATATAAATACCTGGTTTGGTAGTATTAGAGGACTATTGGTAGGGGACGAAGGGCTGCAGAGTGAAATAATAAAGACTCATATATTCAAACAACATATCGATTGATAGACGCATGAGTAAAATCGAGGTTCTTTATAATATTAAATCAGTAATTCGGTATTGACATATTTATTAGGAAAAAAGAATAACATAAATCCCTAATCAGGACATGAGGAGAAAAAAAATGTAATACCCACACAAAAGCACTATATACCGGTATTTAATGCTAGAACTTTAGATTTGTTATAATTATTGAGATAGTTTGAGCCTTAAAAGTTGCACCACCCTCTGTCCGATGCGTTTTAGAAACTTTCTTGTCATTGACACGTGAAATTAATTGAGTTCAAACTCAGTTATGGTCTTGTAAAGGACTTTGTTTCTTGAGAAAGGATTTTAAGTGATATTTATCTGATCTTAGGATGAGATCAAAGGAATTGTCTTTTGTCGACTGAGAGAAAGCCGAGAACTTGTTAACTTGTTGCGTCTTGTGAGAGAACGAAAACTCTTCTCTTCAAGTCAAATATTTTCCACGCCGACAATTTCGAAAGCGGTAACAATTAACATCTGAGAGGCTAAGTGTAAAGAAACAAACAAGAGAGGAAGCGGAAGATGGGAATTCTTTGACAAGTCAAACATCAAGTCAAAGAAATTCTTGCTGGGTCGTCATCCTCACATTTGAAATATATACAAGAGATATGTTCTCGTTATAGCACGCTTCTCCCCCCACCGCAGACACGTACACACGCACCGTGTCAGTGGCAGCCGGACCTTCTAGACGCGCGGGTGTCAACTGTGGTGTGTTCACAAGTGTTATTTGATAAGTGATATGCCGAGCCTTGTTATTGTTAATGAGTGCGATACAGCGACAGGTTGAACACTGTCACTGTGAGTGTGATGGATTTTTAACATCTTAAAATTTGTTGATGTGATAAATAGCAAAAATTTATTAACGTGTTGGCTACAAAGTTATAAAAAAATTGTGATAAAACATATGTATTTCATATTAATTAACTAAAGCAGATTTAGTTAATTTTTATCCAAGCATATTAAAAAAAATTAATAGGATGAGTATTATATTAGAATTGCAGATAACAATTTAATTGTTTTTATTATGTTTCAGCTTTGTATATAAAATTTTACAATTATAACAACTGTAATACTGATATTCTCTTATATAAAGTAACTTTGTTATAATAAATATTACAAGTGAAATTCAAACTTGAAAGATGTAAATGGTTTTGTAACTTCCATATGAGTAAGCAAAATAATGCTAAAGATCCTTTCACGTGCTAAAAATTTATTTAATGAGATATATTTTACATTTTTACTTTACTAAATATATATTAGCCTTTATTTGATCGTTAAAGTGTTAAAAAATTTAATAATCGACTACAAAGTACCGTATTAAACTTGTAATGCACTCAATGTTCATACAGGCATGAACTGAACCAGAGAGAAAGAGAGGGAGATATGTATTCCTGAGACAGTTAATAACCCCGAGCCGGCGACAAGATGTGAATGCATAACAGAGCGCGGGGTGGCGGGGCGGGGCGGGCAGACGCGGTGACACGCGGTGTCAATGGGCCACCGCAACAATACCGCTCTCCGCTCTCAACACAGCTTTGCTTGAGATGCCCAGGCAATGGATTGTGCTGGCTCTCTCATGTGTTGCAATGCCATATCCGTTATATCGCGCATAATAGTTAACTTCTGTTCTGACGTTATGACGAGCATTCCTGAAACTTTAAATAATGTTGATCGACAGTTAATTAGCTTATAATACGCAAATGAAGAGTAAAATAATTCCAAAAAATAAAGGATTTCACGTTTGTATTGCTCTTTACTCCAATTTACAGTGAACTATGCAGGTTTATTTTCAAAATATTGCGCAAATAAACAAAACTATTTGTTTAATATAATGTAGAATTACCGTAAATATAATCATATTTACATATTTGACCACTGTAATGTTAAGAAATATAAGTCAAAAAGGGAAAGATGTTTGTTTCACAACAGCAGGCAAAGGCTTCCTGAGCCCCATTCTATTCATGGCGTGTAAAAAGAAAATTTTACATCATATCAACAAACTTTACGCAGTTTCAATAGCTCTGTCAGCCCAAAAGTTCAGTGCCTGACGAACATCATCGAGATAAGCTTCGTTACTTAATAAACATGGTGTAGTACAGACTAAGAGTTGAAGATAAGTACGACGGTAACATGAGTCTTTAATGTGGTAAAAGTAAAGAAACCAAATTCATGCGTTCTTCTTTGTATAACTATTGTTAACTTAATTCCTATACAATGTTAAGGCCTTCCTACCGAGTATCACAAAACCCAACTCACCTCCACTTTTAATAGTTAATAATTTGGGAATCTCCCTTTGGAATATGTAATAACATCACCTAACTCTAAATTATTGGTAAATTGTGATCCCAACTTCCCCAAATTCATAAAATACTTTATGAGATAAAACCAATGAGACAAAACATAAAAATTATGATTACTGTGCATTATTAAAAACGGGTGCAGTTTGAACACAAGCAAAGTTTAACTTCAATTGGACTATATGTTGGATGGAGAAAATTTACAGACTTCTTTTATCAAGAGATTTTTGACTCATTTTAAGACCTTAACAAGTTTTATCTAACGGAATTACTGTTTTATATATTTTACTTACACATTATTAACTCCCATTGTTAGAGTCGGGTAATCTCAAGTTCGTTGAAGTCGCCTTAACTTACGTTTACTTAACATTTCGATTATCTGATTACTATCACTATTAGAATCCTGAGGTTAGTATTACTTGACACTTAATTAGCCGATTGTCAGTATTGTGAGCATCAGAGTTCTTCACTTCCGATTCTTTAGTATTTAGGTTATGTACTATCTGCTATAAGATACATTGAATTTTATCGGATTCTGATGTTGCAAATAAATTTCATATTCTTAAAAACAGTTTCTTAGCAAGCAATTAAGAGGTAGTTCGAACATACGTATGTACGGACTGTTATTTCGTTATGAGTCAGAGTGTTAGTTGGCTTTTACGTATATAGATTAAATATAATAATTACAAGTTTTGTTTACTGAAAAATGCCTTTGAAATATCCTTTATGGAGTTAGTTAAACGCTTCAATATCAAAGGTCAGTTATGAGGAAACATTCTTACGATACATTGAATTGTATTTTATATAACATGATTATATTAATCTGGAACAATATTAAATTCAGCAAATATAAAAATTGTAGGTGTTTTATTGTTTATGAATATATGATCATTTAGTAGGTAACAAATGAGGTAACTTTTACATACAAATTATGTAAATCCACTATAAAATTTGTAGTGGCATATATATACAGTGATCTTAAACATACAGTAAATCTACACTTAGGTTTCTGCTGTATTTACGAGCCTATCATTCAAAATAAGTGTCGCAGGAAAGACATTTCAACACATAACTTGATTCGGCCTGTTAAACATAAAATATTAAAAACTATATAGAAATTTTATAACTAGCTGTAAACTACCTGTATAACCAAACCCTAAATACTATGCACAATCATGGCGACTGATACCATAATGTATCAACCGTAATGTCACCTAAAAATCTTATAGAAAGTTTTTCGCTCAATTTTACATACTTTATATATCATATACAAAATTAAGTATTGGTACCATAAGAATTAATCCTAGATGTAAATATCTTCAAGTAATAAATCTTTGGATATGAAATAGAATATAAATTAAAGAATTATAACATATAATGTCATTTAGATTTTTAAACTATATATATATTTTAAAATATTGTAATATTAGGGAGTTAATCCACACTAATACTACGTTGCCTATGCACATGATGACTGATTGCTGGTTATAATTGGTTTTGAATGTACAAGACTAGTGTACATTACATCTTCCATACTTTCTTGTCTATTACTATTTAATGATATTTATGAAAACATTACTATTACCAATACAATAATATCTAGTATCTCTAAATAAAGTTGTTATAGAAATATTTTTTGTTGAAAGGTAACTTAAGTAGTTGAGATGAAATGAAGAAGACATACAGATATAATGATGATAGTGTATTATGCAATTTGGGAAACTGTACAGTGACATTTTATATCGGTGTAGGTTGTGATATGTGACACAAGTGACTATGACAAGGGTGTTGTTTGTACTGTTTACCCTCCAACTGCTAGCTACTGGTACCGCCGAGCCGCAGGGAGAAGATGTCATCAACTTTCAAAAAAATAGTGAGTATTTGACGATTTTGTAGCTGCTACACGAGTAAAATATGTTAATTGTTATGATTTTCTACATTATTGAGCAATATATAACATGTTTTGTTACATAACTTAGGGTGTGACACTTGCAACCTCTTTAATAAAGAATAAAGCGATGTTTCAGCAACAGCTGTTTTAGATTAAGGAAAACAGATTAAGCTCGGAAACAGCTGCCTTTGTCGGTGAGTTGACGGATTTAGAGGACAAAGGCGGTAATCAGTCGAGGCAATGGGCCAACAGTTTACAGGAGGGCGAGGGATGATTCACACCCTGACCTACCCCACCAGTACCCTCTTCCTATCGCGCCCCTGCCTGGGAGTGAGGTCAGGGATACAATATTCGTAAAACTATTGAATTGGTGAAGCGTGCGTTAAGATTACAGAATGAACATATTCCAAATTATAACTTGAATAATAATAATTAATAAAACCTCTGATTAATTCATGACTGGTGTGCTTACCGAATTAACACTGCAAGTTTAGTTTAAATAAAATGAAAACTCTTAACAGATTAAAGTGATTCAAATCCAAAGTCTTGAATCCGAATAGTTTAAATCCAAACGATTATGTGCATTACTAAAGTAAAATATCAATAAATATGAATAAGAGATACAAGGAGGGGAGATATTTTTAGACCATTGACATTTTTTTATGAAGCCTTTATTATAACCTAATCCCCGTCCGTACAGTCCAGAGGGATGGAGCATAAGCGCGAATGGAATATATTTGTAGTGAAGGAAATAGGAATTTTCCGGATATTTGCCACCATTGAGTGATACAGTACAATCAGTCACACTGTTTCGAAATCTGCAATCTGACATCTTCTTCAGGTAAATGCCTGTTGTTGTTCCTGACCCAACCACCTATTGCGTATCACATCGCTCTGGTATGTTTTGTTTACTTTAACCCAGATTTAGTTGTTTATTAGTTTAGGCATATACTTAAAAAAAAGATCGGATTACAGATCTCGAAGCGTAGTGTCACTGGTTATATTGTATCACTGAGAGAAGGAAAATGTCCGGAAAAATCCTGTTTCCTTCACAATCCTTCCATCGTCAAAAACAAAATTCAATCAAAGATTTGTTGTGTTTTGAAAGATATAAATGCACCTTTTCAGTCATTGGGTTGAGATGACGTAATTTCATATCATAGCTTGACTTCTTTTAATGTCATCCATCTCATACTATAGTGACATATAGAATCTGAACTTCCTTTATTGAAATGATCCTCGGACACGTAGATCATTTGAGAGACAGACATCAATTATGTAGACAGACATTAGTTTAAAATGGAGACATAATAAAACTGATCGGTAAAAAGTAGCTTGCTGCACTAAAAAAAGCTCTCGTTATTCATTTTATTTTCACCAATTTCTATGTTTTTACTGTTTTTGTCTTAAGCTTCTTCTTTATACTTTCTAACACACTCTCACTCCCTCTCTACCTATCAATCTAATCAATCAATCAACAAATCAATCTAACTCTTTTTTCATCTTTTCCCTTGCTTTATTTCGTCTCCGAGTTCCATCCATTAATCAGTTCGTTTCTCTCTCTCACAATAACACATGGTATTTTTTGAATTAAGAGAATATTCAATTCCATTAAGTAGTTTCTGGATAGATTATTATTTATCCGAATCTGTTCTCTTGCAAATTAAACTCTAACTAATACATTTATACTAAGTCGTTTACTTGATTTACATACAAATATAAGTATAAGTTTTATGATTAATATATAATATTAAAGTAACATCGTTGCCTATGAGGAGGAAAGGATATATTTTTTATATGGTACTGCATTTGTGAGAAATAAACTGCTCCTTATAACAATGTATTGTGTGGACATTTAAATGGTTTATTGCTACTTCACTAAATTCCACTAATCTCTAACAAAATATACGGATGTTATAAATATATTGTCATTATATTTGAGAATCGAGTGAAACTGTGGTATTATAAGCTATGGCTTGTTAAATGCCGCATTTGTAATTAATGCCGCTGCGCCACATGTTGCCTTAAATACACCCCAGCGCCATCTGGTGTTGATGAGACGAGGTCTGTGTCTGTGAGTTAGTATTATCCTGTAGTAACCTCATAGTGGACATTTTGTCTTAACAGTACATAATTTTAAATGTATTATAAATACATTTGTTGATGCTTTAGGTGTAATGAACTATTAAAATTCGTTTTTAATTTAACTTTCAGTAATTATTGATGTACTTGTTATCTTTTATCATTTTATTGTTTTCTACTTAATAAAAATAGTGTAATTTTCATACATATTATTACAAGGAAATTGCTCAATAGCTATATACTATTAAGGAGGAATACGAAATCCAATACTTTACAAGTTATACCCCTAAGTAAATCATAATAAGTAATACTTCACCCGACAGGTTATATAAATGTGCCAAACTGTATCTCAGTTGATTAAAATTGGCATGTGCATTTGATTGTCAAAATAAGATATAATTATGTTTATATCACGTTAAATGGAAATAAATAAGTTCCATAATAACAGGGGGAATACAGGATGAATATAATAAATAAGATCTAAAAAGGTGATATACGTACATAGACTGCCAATTAAAAAATTAAACGAAATTGTATAATTGAGTGTGATAAAAAACATATTATAGTCGTATATGTTTATTAGAATATTCACGTAAGAAAAACAATCTTGTGGACAATGTATAGCAACGCTAGATTGTAAAAAGGCGACTTTTGTACAGATACTAGCTTCTAATATACATTTAGGGTCGATTATTCTAAAATAATTTTTTGTTTGAAAAAACATACGACTGCATACTCAGTGAGTTTTTTTTTTTAATTTCAAACAAATATTACACTATCTACCGTTATTCGCCTGAATATAATTTAATGATAAAGTTTTTTTAAACAATATTTATTCAATAAACAGTTCTGTAACTTGTTTCTCATGTCATTCAATAAATCCATTCATCGAGGATGTAATAATTCATCGTATCACATTTCAAAATCCTACCACGATGTATTCCCATAATATCGTTCAATTAACATAACAGATAACACCTTAAAAATATTCAACAAAATGCTAATTGAAAACAACTCAAACTGGATAATATAAAGTGCTAATGTTTTGAATTATCTAATACACACACTACATGTCAAATTACCCTACTTATACATACTGAGAATAACACTACCTCTAAATATTTTTTTAAGAAAATAATATTATTACAAGTAATATTTCAAAAATCAAAACTAATGGAAGATTGTACACTTTCAGGCTCAGGCTTCTATATTAGTATAGAGCATGTGTAAATATCCTGACAATAAATCTTTACGTAGAACTGGGAGTGTTACCACAAATTCGTTAGACACGTTGGACTTTGTGCAGAACCGGATTGTGCAATAAAATATTGTATATTGCGGACCCGGATTCTGTGTGTGACTATAGAACTTTTTTTAAGAACTCTCTACCCTATATTAAGTAAGCTCTTTCACATTTTATCGCTGATAAATTCTTATTCAGGCAGATTTAGGCTATAAGTGTACGTGCGTCTTCCTTACTTTATAAAAAAATATCCACAGCCCTCCCAAAAAGCTTATTTTTAATTTGTGTGGATATTGTGAGAATGGTGTGAAGTTCCTTAAACATATTCTCATTGTGTAAGAATAAATGACATTTGTGTCTTGTGGTATGTTGTTTCTAGAATGTACTACTAGAAGGTTACCACATCTGACAGGGAGAGAGCTATTATATTCTTCCTCGTTGAGACTCACACCCCCGCCCTAACAGCGACTGCTGCAGCCTGCAGTGCTAGATTAATATATCCGGCTCAGTATTAATTACTGACGCCTCTACCCCTATTGCGCTTTGTTTACCTAGTCAACATACCCTACATCCTCCCTTATAGTTCATTGTTGTATTACAACATAATACATATAAGACAAAAGGGTTTGTTAGCAAGTATAAGTGTTCAACTGTTTATGTCCTGGATCTCCTGGAAGCTGAAAACATCACAATATTAAGTTTGACCTTTCTTGTTTTTAACTTATATGCTGTTATAAATAACTATCTTATAATCATTAAAAACTAAAGTTTTATTGGCTGAGCATTAGCCAGTATATGAAAGGTATTGGGGCTCAATAAATGTCATTTCTGTATGTCTGTGTACACGGTATGAGGAAAATGAATTAACATTCATATTTAAAACTTTTCTCAAGGTTTCATTTCTATATGAAAAAGAAGTACTGCATGTCACTCCATCGGACTTTGCTGTGTTAAAGAATAACTTTTGGTGTTATGGGTAACCTTGATAGCAACGAGAAGCTATTGGAATGAACAAAATTGTAAACAAAATGAGTACAAGTACATGATATTTCAACATATGACATTTGAAACTAAAGTTTTATTGGCTGAGCATTAGCCAGTATATGAAAAGTATTGGGGCTCAATAAATGTCATTTCTGTATGTCTGTGTACACGGTATGAGGAAAATGAATTAACATTCATATTTAAAACTTTTCTCAAGGTTTCATTTCTATATGAAAAAGAAGTACTGCATGTCACTCCATCGGACTTTGCTGTGTTAAAGAATAACTTTTGGTGTTATGGGTAACCTTGATAGCAACGAGAAGCTATTGGAATGAACAAAATTGTAAACAAACTGAGTACAAGTACATGATATTTCAACATATGGCATTTTATTCGTACAGTAAATTGAAAAATAACTGGGTGGAAAAATAATGTCAAAAGTCGGTGACAAAATTTGATTTCAGCACAATCTAGTGTTTTATTACTCTCTTTAAGATCACCGGAACCCTTTTTATTTGAACATCGCTAACAAAAATGAAAATGTACCATGTGAAAACATATCACGCGAACGATTCCATCTGTTGATTTTAAATTTTGCTAAAAACTTTGAAAACAATAAGTTCTATGATGATGCATGTCTATCCATGAGATTTGACTAAAAACCATTGCAGCCCCAGTAGGATGGAACAGAATCTCTTTAATCTGTCGGGAGAATGTGATAACGTTTTTCTCTTTGATTGTATGCCTATCTGCCTCTAGGCTATAAGAATAATAAAATAAATTATAGGTTTTCAGTTTCGCATGCAAAATCTTCGAAGCTAGTTACGCGACACGTGGTGTGGAGTAGTCGTGCCCCGTTTTAGTGCTTATTAAGACTATAAAAACAGTGATGTACTTAATTAATGCAGTTGAGTTGTGTGCAGTTTAACTACTATAGTTACGCTCAATCACATGCTTTAAATTGTGACTGAGACATAAAATTTTAGTCTATCATATCACTGGGATGTTTTTACAGTATTTGACGTATCCAGAAATTGAATGTGGAAGATCCTAAACACTTTGTTCAGGAAATAACAGGAAGAGATTTATAAGCTTATATTGAATATATGTATATTGAAATTTAATAAGGCTATTGCTATTGATACAAATTTAATGTAAATAAAAGTCATTTAACAGGTATTTGGTCTTCTGATCATATGTTAGTTTGGTTATTTAAACGAATGTGTGACAGATACGGCGAAATACAAAATAATTGAATCGTAAAATGTGAGGGCTCTGTGGTGTAATGGTAGCACATTCACCCGGCAAGTGAGAGATCCGGGTTCGAGTCCCGGCGGAGCAAGTACTTTTTGCGATTCAATGTTTATTGAAATTATATATATATATATATATATATATATATATATATATATATATAATTCACAAAGTACAGGTACAATGTGCTTGAAATTTTAAGAAACATTTCTAGAGTTGCATATTAATGTATGTATATTATTCATTTGTTTTCGTGTGTTAAATACAACATAAATGTTAATTATTATATCCTACCCCCCTTGCTGGGATTTGTTTGCACTTATTCGACAGTTTAAAAGCGTTTTTATATGTATTTAAGTGTTTTAAGCATTATAATTTCATATTGTAATCTTGTACCCTGCAAAATGTGGTTATAAGACGCATGTTCATATATTTCTTTCATACGATGATTCATGAGTTGTTCCTGTTTAATGTGTCTTTTCAATTGCATGAAAAACGGCATAGCATAAAAGAATTAAAATTTATATAACACTAAATACACTAATATTACTGTAACTCTTTGCAAGTAAAAAAAGCAATATATAAAACTTGTTTTTCTCAACATTGTATTGATTAAAAAGTCCATACAGTAAAAACTGTTTGTGAATCTTTGTTTTATTTCATTGTATGTTGCCTTCTTATCAAATTGCATTTTACATTTCTACAATTACACTTCTTAAATGTAAAAAATTTACTCTACAATTATACCAAATTGAGGAAATATTTCATAGCTTTCGTTATATGGTATTATTAGGTTAAATTACATCAATGCTTCCTTACTTTAGTGATGCTTACTATCCAGATTATCTCTGTTTCTATGTGAATTAACTGTAAGGTATTTACTTTCTATAAACTTATAGAGTAATTTTAAGGCTTATCTACTATTGTGGAGTTGCAGTAGGTAATGTAGTACCCGTCGATGTACCATTACCTATGTCATAGGGATCCGTTCCGAGCATAAGATGAAACAAAATTCAGTGTTTAAAATTTTTATTAAAAACGATAATGCATGAAACAATACTTGCTATGTATAATTTCTTAGAGAATTTTATTTTTCCAACAAATATCATGGGAGCTAGTCATACGACCTGTTTCTTCTGAGCGAAGTAGCGTACTGAACTTCAACTGAAAACAGTACAGCTACTTAGCTATGTTAGGAAGGGTTGATTCAATGCGAATGTTGAGTTTAGCTCCATTTCACTTTGCACTTAGTACAGCTCTGAATTTTATTTATCCAACAAATATCATGGGAGCTAGTCATACGACCTGTTTCTTCTGAGCGAAGTAGCGTACTGAACTTCAACTGAAAACAGTACAGCTACTTAGCTATGTTAGGAAGGGTTGATTCAGTGCGAATGTTGAGTTTAGCTCCATTTCACTTTCCACTTAGTACAGCTCTGAATTTTATTTATCCAACAAATATCATGGGAGCTAGTCATACGACCTGTTTCTTCTGAGCGAAGTAGCGTACTGAACTTCAACCGAAAACAGTACAGCTACTTAGCTATGTTAGGAAAGGTTGATTCAATGCGAATGTTGAGTTTAACTCCATTTCACTTTCCACTTAGTACAGCTCTGAATTTAGAAAATGCTACAAAATTTGACAATTGGATTCTGGAGTCCACGTCCGTCTGATTAAATCCAAATACGTCGGTCTAAACAAAAGCTTTCAATAGTTACTAAATCAAATACACCTAATCTACAAAATAGCTCTCTCTGATTAACCTAACAGATATTCACTGTAGTCAAGATGAAAGGGTGTTCTCATTGTCTCATCAGGTGCACATCTCAGTGCAGTATTATGTTTTAAAACACCCAAGCACGGTGAAGCAACTGAGGGTTCTGCACATAACTTAGCTATAGTGTGAAAGGTTGATTCAATATGAAAGCAGAGTTTAGCTTGATTTCACCTTCCACTTATTGAAATACACCTATCCACCGTACACTTTGAAATCTGACCCTGTACAGTAAGTAAGTATAAACCTTGCTATATAACACACTGATGCAAAAATGCAACTAATTAGCAACTAACTATTTTGTTCCTGCAGATCACACAGTTCACTAAATTTTGTTTGTAAAAATAATGTTATTACATTTAAACTAAATAAATGCATTCATAAATATACCTATATCAAAATTAAAAAGAAATTGCCTCCTTTTACATGAGACATTTCAATATTAGTGTTTTTAGGCTTGAAATAATTTATGAAAACAGCTTATTTAAAGTCATTTTTGAATGAAAATTGGTATAGAAGCTTTAAGAGTATACAAACTTATAGAAATTGTATTGCACTAAAATGAAAGTTAGATTTTAATTACTATACTAGAGCAATATATTTTACTTAATCTTAATAGGCTGAATATTTATTGTCTGCTAACAATTCTTTTACAAATGTCAAATAGAAAATAAAACAGAGAATAAAGTCAAACTTAATTAATTCCATCCAAATGCTTGTGGCTTTAAAAAAGAGTTACAGTTAATTATGTATACGTGAAGGATCAAGTTTGTAGTGTTCTGTGGAAAATCTAATTGGCTGCATCACAATCTTATATTTAAAAAATGTTTTTATAAGAACCATATTCATTGTAAATTGTAAATTTGAATCAATTTAATTAATTAATTATCTACACGAGTATGTATTACAGACAAATGTTCTAGTAGATACTACCATCAACAGCCATTCAGTGTTATCTCAGAAGTGAGATAATAGTCAGACCTAGGTTCATCTGTTTAATATTCTCTTCATCTAAATATTAGTGTTTCTTGTAATAATTATCCTTCGTAACATTGAACACAAAGTAAGGAAAACTAGTTACCTTTATTACATTTTGCTACCGTGTAATGAATAAACTGCTAGTAATTTGTTTCATTAGCCACTTTGGAATGAGTTTAGACATAAAGTTTTCTGCTTACAGGATTGTCAGCATTTAATCGAAGCAATTGTTCTGAAATAGCAGTTTAAAAATTCGGATTTCAAAATGTTAGCATTCAAGTGTTATAATATTGCTCATCGTGTTTATAATTTATTCACCAATCACCATTTGCAGGATGTCGAAGTATAAACGTTTTCTAACCATCGCAAAATAATAATATAACTTAAAGTTTTGTACCCGATGGCAATACAATCAAATATTTGGTAACCACAGTATTTCCTTACCAAAAATGTTAGAAAGATTTCTCCTAATTGATTAAACAACTGGATTTTCCGTGTATGATTCTGGACCCTGAGCACTAACGAGTGTTAACCTACATCAAGAAGCTGTTTGCCTCTGCTACCAAAGTCCCTCTACGATAACTAATAACTACACCTAGCATATTGAAGCTTTCGGTCACATGGTTCACCTGGCCATTAGAAATGTCTAGTTACATAATTGATTTTAAAATTTTGTGCGCCTAGGTAACGAGCCTTTGGATATCCGCAGGTCATAACAAATTCCAAACCGGTGGGATTGAGTAGGCTGTAAGATCCATACATTTAGCTAAACCTTGTTTTTAAAAGACGCCATCCTCCAAGACTATCTACAACCCTTCTGTGATAGCTGACGTTTAAAAGTATTTTACTTCTTAGCACACCTGGCTTCTGGATAACGTGACCTAATAGCTCTCATCCTCTGGGAAAAAATAATTAGCCTCTGATTGATACAAATAAAATATAACTTTCCAGTCTGTATTTTTTTATGGCTCTGAGCCTTTTAGAACATACTGTACATGAGAGCTCTTATCCTGTAAGTGAGCCAGGTTTCGGAGTGTTCCTTGTTTAAAAAAAGATTCCCGGTCTGTAATTGCCTCTATGCTGTGGGAGCTTCTAGTTTTCTGTAGATTAAAGCTTTTACCTCGTCCTACGTGAGCACTTGACTTGACAGCTTGTTCACTGGGAACTTATATACTCAGGAAGATGTCAAAGTCTTGTGCATGGATGCTCAACAACTTTAAATTATTGCTCATAGACTATGTGAACACTAGGCCACTGACAGCACTTGGTCCCTGAAAGCTTCTAGTCTGTTTTCGGTACACCTGAGTATCTGTCAACATTAGTTTATCTGCTAATATTCCGCAGTTAATATATTAACATCTAAACTTAAAAGGAAACAGAAATGAGTATATTTCTGAGATATAAAAGCATTATATAAGTATACTACGTAATGCATCTTGATTATTAATTCTATCACTTACAAATGTCTTATGTCCAAAATAGTAAGAAGTTCATGTTCCTTATTTTCTGGTAAGTTTTGGTAAGAAACATCCAATTAATTCTGATTTTAAAAATTAAAATCCACACCTATAACACGTGGTGGAATTTTCTTTAACTGGGACAATAATACCTGTTGATTTATAAAATAATATTAAACCAGCATTAATACATACAGGGTAAAACTTGAACCAAGCAAGTAATATGTGATGTTCCTAAATATTAAAATACCTCCTGGGCTATTATTAAGTTTAACCTATGCAGAACTTCTCTGTGGAGCAATATTGTATTGATATGCCAATATAAAATTGATAAAGTGAGCTTATTTAAATATTCACCACAACTGTGAACACAGAACAGGGCCTCGACCAACTCGCTGTGCGGCATATTTTATGGCGCCTGGTCACTGCACAGCGCTGACAGCAGTGCTGAATTATATAATAAGTTTCACAGTAAAATATTGATTAGATAATTTATTAAATATTTAAAGAAAACATATATTTAATTATACTAAATTTAATTATACATTTTTATTTTCAATTTTTATTTTTACAAAGTAGCCTAAATAGAGTTTTTACAGTTTTAATATAGTTTTGCTGAGGCAAATGAAATGAAAATTATTTAGAATTGTTAATGACATAATGTTGCAAAATATTAGCAGAATAAGAATAAAATCTGTCCACGTATTTTATAATTGACAGTTTTGAAATGGAAATTTGAAACATTTCCCTCCCAGTGGTATTTGGTTACTCTTTGAATATTTTTAATAGGGATATTATTTTAGGTTGTCTATACAATGAACTAAAAAGCTTAATGTTATTAAATGCCTGAAACTTTAATATGATTATACGTACAGGTTATATAATTTGGAATATTCAGAAAAACAAGAAGCCGGCACTACTTTTATGTACTACAAAGTATAATGAGCTAGTACCTCACAGAACAATTACTTGTATAAACGTGTATCTAACTAACTAAGCGTTCAGCGTTGTGTCATTTAATTTAATTTGTAATTATAGCACGTATCGTTTATCCTATGGCCGAAAGGGAGGGCTGTAATTCTCTAATACATATGGAATAATTTGGTGGTATCGTATTTACGTAAAGACCAGTAAACAGCGGACATTTGATATTCTGCCCTCGCGCACAATACACGCTTTGTAGATCCAGTTACTCTTTAAATTGGCATTGTTATTCTGAATCTTTTGTCCCCTTCCACCTTTACATGGATTATTTAACTTTAACTATTTTTGTAAAAGAGTTGCAATCAATATATCTGAAACTGCTTTAATTAAAAAATTGTTTCGTTAAAGTTTTGAGGGTCAATTTATAAACGAACATTAGACAAACTGTGTGATTAAATAATCTAAACAGGGTTAAAATATTATACATTATTCTTGTACAGTATTCTGAGTTTTAATCGATTCAATTGTAGATTGGTCTGTACAAATGCAAAAGCGCAGCAGAAATTTACAAATGGTTTGTGAATGCAGTGGAAGTTAATTTAAAGCATCGACACTTCACGAAAACCGTTCATGCCACTAATTATTATTTAATGTTGACCTAATACACGAAGCCCAAGAATGTAAATCAGGCAAAGCCGCTAACTAAAATGTGAGGCAAGAATAAGTAAACTTCATATCAGTGAAACGTTTCTAAACATTTACTGGAACAGTTAGAAGGCAATATATATAATGTTCTAATAAAGGTTGTATACGATTTTGTAAATATAGCAATAGTCGGGCAAACAGGAACATAATTCTTCTTGATAATAAACGTGCGAAAATAGTAGAATCAATGGCGGAATATTTAAAACTGCATAACTAATTTATAAACAAATCTTGCTCCAAATCCTATTTGGGGGTGTATATGAGTGGAGATATTTTAGTATTAGGACTGTTGTTTTATTCTATCCTTGTTACTGATGTAATTTCGATTATTGACGTAATAAGTTTTCGTTCAAATGTTGTAACTGTGTGAACCTTTGTAATATAGAAACATTTTAGCAACCAACTCAAACTCATAAGTAAATCAAATAAATGTGCTAATAACTATATAAGGTGAATTTTTATCCTTGTAACGGCCACCCTGTCACATTGCCTGACTGGTTACAGTTACATAACCTCTAGTGTTGACATACGCACTCCCAAACCAATTACATATCGGATCACGTTGAGCCTCATGTGTGACTAGTCCCCAAGAGCTCTGCTCACGGCCTTTGTCCACTGGGGACTATGTGTAATCAATTACCGATTCAGTTCCATAGTACCTTACAACATAAACTGTCGCATTGCCTGACTGGTTACAGTAACATAACCTCTAGTGTTGGCATTCACACTCCCAAACCAATTACATATCGGATCACGTTGAGCTTCATGTGTGACTAGTCCCCAAGAGCTCTGCTCACGGCCTTTGTGCCACAGGGGTACTATGTGTAATCAATTACCGATTCAGTTCCATCGTACCTTACAACATAAACTGTTGCATTGCCTGACAGGTTAACAGTAACATAACCTCTAGTGTTGGCATTCACACTCCCAAACCAATTACATATCGGATCACGTTGAGCCTCATGTGTGACTAGTCCCCAAGAGCTCTGCTCACGGCCTTTGTCCACTGGGGACTGTGTGTAATCAATTACCGATTCAGTTCCATAGTACCTTACAACATAAACTGTTGCATTGCCTGACAGGTAACAGTAACATAACCTCTAGTGTTGGCATTCACACTCCCAAACCAATTACATATCGGATCACGTTGAGCTTCATGTGTGACTAGTCCCCCAGAGCTCTGCTCACGGCCTTTGTCCACTGGGGACTATGTGTAATCAATTACCGATTCAGTTCCATAGTACCTTACAACATAAACTGTCGCATTGCCTGACTGGTTACAGTAACATAACCTCTATTGTTGACATTCACACTCCCAAACCAATTGCATAGCTGATCGCGTTAAGCCTCACGTGTGACTAGGCCCCTAGAGCTCTCCTCACGGCCTATGCCCAATGGGGACGGTGTGTAATCAATTACTGATTCAGTTTATAGTGCCTTACAACATAAACTGTTCCATTGTCTGACTGGTTATAGTATTAAAATATAAAATAGCTTTGCGATGTTAATTTCTAGTTCGAAAAAATAACCTTAGATGTTAAAAATGTAAGTTTGTGAATTGATGTTTGTACATGGTACTGGCTTAGAACCTTGTTATTTTCTACAGTGTTTCAGCTCTTGTATACACATTGGTTTATTTGTTATAAATCACATGGAATATTCGTTTCAACGATATGATGTATTTGTATAACTGTGTGTAACCCACTCACTTACCTATTAGATTAATCAAAAACTAACTTTAAGAATAAGCATTCCAGTATGGGTATTTTATAAGTAATTTTGTCTTTTAAAGTTAGCTTACATACAAGGTATTATAATTATATTGTCGTTATTGTTCAGTCACAAACATATAGTTCTCAAAATTATTTAATACAAATCACATTATTGTACAATTTATTATCTATTCATAAAATTAGATTTTTGAATTTATACTAATTAATCCGTATTATTTTTATGGAACTTATTATTAAATGGTTAATTTTACAATCTATATTTACGTAGATAAATTTTATTTATGTCATATATTAATTTTAATTAAAATAATAATTTATTATTATAATTTATTTAATGTTATTAAATATTATGTTATTATGTTATTAAATTTATTTAATGTTATTAAATAAATTATATTATTTAAAAGATTTAATATAAACCAATAGTATATTATTTTGTAATCTCAATAATTAAATAGAAATGTTAATGCTCACACATAAACAGAAATATATCGAAATACGTAACTGTATTAATAAAATATTTAAGCAGTATAATCCCCATCAATACAAGTTTCCTGTATATTTTAACACCGTTGACACCGGATACTATGTTTGAACAAACATGACATGCCTTTGTAACTTGAGCTATGATTTCAATAGACCTTATGTGCAGGGTTTTGCTCTTCAAAAGTTGTTTTGATAATTAGGATTTAACCTTTGCATGTAACTAACTGGCTGTTACGATCGTATACGCATACATTATTCCGTAATATATATTTAAAGAAAAATGTATTTCTTGGACTAATGGAATTTCCGTCTACGTGGAATTCAAGAGTAACGACTTCTCCCCCTAACACTATTACAGAAATTAAGAATGCCTAGAATACCATATGGCCATAACCGGATAATATAATATAAACGTGCCATACCAAGTTATTGATTACTAAATTCCTTTTCAATTAAGAACCTTTGGCCATGCAGCCACTTGGATATGAACTGGAATCTATGTTCGTCCAATAGATCTTATTGCACTATACAAGACACGGAATATAAAGACATCGAACTTTTCATTATAGGGTGAGAAGATTCAATGCAACCTAGGCCATTTCAATTAATGGTATTTTGAGTCATTATCAAAAGCAATTTCGTTTTGTTCCAGTGAGCCTTAAAATACGTTAACTCAAAAAGGCATACTCTTGAATACATCGTAGAGTACTTCAACCATAAATTTTTAATATTGTTTATGGATAATTAACAGATATCAGCCACCGGGCGCCTATGGTACCTGCCATGTTGCCCTAAGGCTTGAACAACGAGTCGTCAAACATTATGAAGTGTCTAACTGGATAACAAAAAAATATCTAATATGTATGTTTAAAAGCAGTCATTTTTCACTTGATGCCATTCTTAGAAATCAACATCCCTGCAATCCTGTCTGTCCCTGGCCGAAATTAGAAAGACCCTGACTTCAGGAAGATTTATCATTAGTGACCTATAATCAGTGCTATATCTCCATGTAACATATGCAGGTTATAGTATACCACATCACACGTCACGTATCAGGTTTTGCTGAGGTTGAGTGCAAGTTTCTCGTTTATAGCTCATTTCATTTTGAAACTAAGAAACAAGTTTTAGGTCTTTTTTGTGTAGTCTAAAATCACAGATAAACGTATTATGTCAGAAATATAAGACCCATTTCCAGATGCCTACTAGGAAAATACGCTATCTATATATGATATATATTTTTGAATTTTAATACGGATTTAAAAGAATAGAAATATTTAAGAAATTGTTGTGTAAAAGCTAGAATCAGATTAATTAAACTCCAAGCACCGTACGTTGTTTTGCCGTGACAATATCTGACTATGGGCGATTCACGCGTGAATTCACATACAATACCCTCCCCCCTTGCCGTCACTAGAGAACCAATTACATATCGAACCCTGTGGTGCTCCAGGTGTGACCCGTCCCACGGGATATTTGGTCACCAGCTTTTGTTCCATGCGATGTAATTTACCTGAATATTGTAATGTTTTACATATATTTAATTATAATGAGAAAACATGTATGTGTCATTAGATGTTGACTCTACCTTTTGTAATGGAAGGGTATACATTAAATAAGACAACTTTTATTATATATGTTTTATGTTATAACTGTGCCCAATAATTTATTTATTAAGATAGAGCAAATCAAACGTTTACATATGTATCTGTGCGGAAACATTCTATATTCATTTAAGAGTTGATTGTTTATACGTTTATTCATAAATTGACATAAACAGTTTTTGATACCATAGATTCAAAAAACTTAATAAATATAATTACAAATATTTAATTAAATCTAAAGTTATAGAACTAAAAGTTTTAGGTATACAATAGTTTTAGGTTTCAAAATCTGGTATAGAGGTAAGTGTTGACTTAGATGACAATATTCTTATCTATTCAAAAAGGCTATGTCAACGTACATTATATATGATTGTATATTGCATATGTTAGCAAAAAATATATTTGATTATATGTATTATCGAGCTCATTTATTTATCTAAATTAATTTAATTACTGCAGGTGAAAAAAATTAGAAAACGTTATTTAATTTTTACAATTACTTAACCATTCAATGTTGTTCGACGTCACATAGTATTATTTTCAAGCTATATTTACCATGAGTAACATTAAGCTTTTAGAAATTGAGAATCGTTGTTCCCTGTTTCAATGGAAAAGCGTACAAAACTTTAATATTAGAAATTTATGTTGCAGTCGGTAGTGTAATCGTTGCTCTAGATAGGGATATTATACAAGTTCTTCTAATTACAGACTTGTAGGATTTATGGATAAGTTCCGTGAGATAACACATTAGTCCAGAGTTTTCTCAGATTTCATTACAATCTCAGTCACGGCGAAGCACGGCGTGCTTCACTTCAAGGTTATTCATTGCCAAGTTTTAACAGATAATATTTTCTTTATGTAAGTAATATCCCAATATTTATGTCATATACTATGAAGTGAACATGAGTAGATGTACTGATATTATATATTTTTAAACTTTGCCTGAACCTTTTCTTTTGTATGAATGTATCCCAACTGAACAAATAATAAAATAATCATGTTCGGACATTTGACAACGTTCATTGATACAAACAAACTTTTAGATTAAAGTTTTCGTAACGAATTGTTACTGATGTCTTTTGTATCACTGAGCGATGGCAAATATCCGGAAAAAATCATGTTTTCTTCACAAATCCTTCCATTGTTAAAAATAAACGGAAACAATGTCCAACTAAACTGTTTGTATGAGGCCTCGAAACTTATTTGGTCCGTTTCCTTGACATTGAGATACGGCCAGCCTACAGGGGCAAATAACACACAATATGGGAACAATGATACAATGAACCGTTATTAACAACACTGAGTCCGAAAAAACAAATGAACGTAGCAAGCCCATGACCGTTGCAAAAGCTACACAAAATAACGTACCATACACTGATGATAAATAACTTGAAATTATCCTGAAGAATACTTTACACAAAATAACGCACCATACACTGATGATAAATAACTTGAAATTATCCTGAAGAATACTTTACACAAAATAACGCACCATACACTGATGATAAATAACTTGAAATTATCCTGAAGAATACTTTACACAAAATAACGTACCATACACTGATGATAAATAACTTGAAATTATCCTGAAGAATACTTTACACAAAATAACGCACCATACACTGATGATAAATAACTTGAAATTATCCTGAAGAATACTTTACACAAAATAACGTACCATACACTGATGATAAATAACTTGAAATTATCCTGAAGAATACTTTACACAAAATAACGCACCATACACTGATGATAAATAACTTGAAATTATCCTGAAGAATACTTTACACAAAATAACGCACCATACACTGATGATAAATAACTTGAAAATTATCCTGAAGAATACTTTACACAAAATAACGTACCATACACTGATGATAAATAACTTGAAATTATCCTGAAGAATACTTTACACAAAATAACGTACCATACACTGATGATAAATAACTTGAAATTATCCTGAAGAATACTTTACACAAAATAACGCACCATACACTGATGATAAATAACTTGAAATTATCCTGAAGAATACTTTACACAAAATAACGCACCATACACTGATGATAAATAACTTGAAATTATCCTGAAGAATACTTTACACAAAATAACGCACCATACACTGATGATAAATAACTTGAAATTATCCTGAAGAATACTTTACACAAAATAACGCACCATACACTGATGATAAATAACTTGAAATTATCCTGAAGAATACTTCACCTTTAAAGAAACTTATTCGGAGTGTGCGTTTTGATTGACATCATACATTTACTTAGTTACATATTTATTACCTGAGCGTAATAAATTATATACTAATCTATTTTTTTTGACCTTAAGCAACGAATGTATGGACTACCATATTTATTGTAGCCTCATAAGAAATACATTTTACACGTTTAAAGCCATAGTTATGGAAGACGTCTAATTTTAAATATATAACTAACACGCATTCAACAATTTAGCTTCATTAATATTTTATATTGGTTTAAAAAACTTTTAACTTTCCTGTACTGTTTAATTAAATACAAAGCATAAGAAAAAGTATTGTTTAGATACGTAGTAGTAGTAATGTAATTATACTTCCAAAACAATGGGTGTAAAATTGTTTGAGAATTAATAATATGTTGTAGAATATAATAATATGTCTCTTTTATTGTATTTTTCTGCAGTGACGAATCTCAGTTTTTGAGGAACCCACCACCATCATATAATATGCATCTCGACATTTGATGATACCAACCACGGTAACTAGAACAAGACGGTAGCGCTCACGAGGTGGATGCGCAGTAGATCGCCGGGCAGATGACGTCACGCGGACCGACCGCCCTGCACTAGACACAGCGCTCTAGTGTTGTTAGTTGTTTCTAGTGCGGTCTTTCGCCACGACGGTTGTGTTTGTAGTTTCGGACTGTTTTTACTGAGTTTTATTGATAGACTGAGTATTTTCCTCTCTTTAAAATGCTGTGTTGTGCCGTTGCCGGTTGTACAAACCATTCGGATAATGCGAGGAAACTGTCATTTCACGTTTTTTCCAAAGGACAAAGACTTCACAAACAATGGCAGTATTTTTGCAAACAAAAAGATGAATTCAACAGTAAAACAGCCCGAATTTGCTCGGAACATTTCTTGGAAAGTGATTATGAAAGAGATTTGAAATCGGAATTATTAGGCCTACCACCCAGACGTAAACTGAAAGAATCCTCTGTACCAATACAAAGAAAATACCAACAGTTCCAACTTCAACCGACAGTTTGGGATCCATTGAAAGACAAATTCGTGCAGATAAACGTAATTGTAAGAAAACTGTAAAATCGTTCATAGAAAATTCGGCAGAAGAAAGAAGCAGCGAAATTAATTACAGGAGCCTTAGACGAACTAGAGTCTGAAAATCAACATTTATATAATAATGACGTGCAGAACATCCAATTAATAAACGAAAACAAAGAGCTAAAAGAAAAAATCATTTAATTAACAGAACAACTAAAATGTGCCCAACAAGTTGTAACTAAATTAAAACATTATTTAATGAAATATGAACAGCTATTTTCTAAAAGTCAACAACAAAAACTTTTAAAAACAAAATGTGCAAATTGGTCTAGTGAAGATGTTGTAAAAGCTGTCACGATTAGGTGTATTTAAAAAAAGCATTTGCGTATGTTAAAGATACTTTAAAATACCCCTTACCAAGCTAGGCTACTATAGGAAGACGGTTGTCACAGTTCTCTACTCCTCCTGGATTTTTAGATATAAGTTTAAATTTAATCAAAGGACAATCGGCAGTTTTGAGTGATGATTTTCACAAAGACGTTGTTATGTGCTTTGACGAGATGAAGATAAAATCCGATGTTTACTACGACGCCGCTCAAGACATGTTTAGAAGCCAAGTAATTATTATTAGAAGCCTAAGTAGTAATTGGAAATTCGACCAAAGTATAACGGTTGAACTATTTTTTGAATGTGTCAAGTTGATTGAAGAGTCAGGGTTTCGTATACGTAACCGAAGGTTATAAATATTTACTGTCATTGAAGTGTAATCGAGATGTTCTGGAGTCGTATTTTTCACTAATTAGAGGATTTGGGAAATTTTACGACCACCCTCACCCCACAGCGGTGACACATAGAATAAAATACCTGTTATTCAGCAAAAGTGCGTGTGACATATTATAAACAGGCAATTGTATTGCTGAGCAGTGTGAAACGTTAAGTGTGGACGTTCTTAAAAATATAGACTTGGCAGAACCAGTACTAGATTGTGAAAATACAGACTTGACAGAAGGCAAGTTGGAAGCGAACGATATCTATAATGAAGAATTTATTTCCATTGCAGAATCACTTATTGAAAAGTTGACTGAAATAACTAATAATAAACTAGTTTACCCTGAAGAGAACACAGATTTAATCAAAATGTTAGCTGGTTATGTAGCATACCGTTTTAATAAAAAAGGCCTTAAGAGTGATTTTCAATATGGAGAAAGAACTGAAAACTCAAAACAATTCTGACTGGGTTTCGGTTTTGTCAAGGGGCGTTGTAATAAATCCGTCACCAAAATGGTTAAGCATTGTTTTAGAATTTGAAAAATATTTCCAACGATTTCACGGTGATAGCTTAAATCAAAGTGATGAAGAAGCTGATCGGTATAATCAAAGGAAAGTTCTGTGATGTGGACGATTTTGCTATTGCAACATATGTTAGAACGCGATCCTTTATAAGAATGAATGAAGTAAACAAGAAGAAAGAACTCAAAAGAGCAATGAAGAAAGACGAAACTTCTGACACTGCGAGAAAAAATCAAAGAAGATGAACAAAATAAAGAATTAATTGATGTAATGATTTACGTCAAACACAAGGCACTATTGTTCAATTATTTTATTTTTGTAACATTTATAAATGATTAACTTAAATATATATTAATTACGTGTGCTTGTTCAGAATCCTTTTAAAAGTCTATTATTAAATTGGTCTTTACAACTGTTTTGACATTTTATTTTATTCAATGTTTTATAGTGTATGTAGAAGATTTTTTCAATAATAAAATACTGTATATGAAAAAATTTCATTTAACGTAATTATTATTAAACCCCTGAACCTTTACGGAAGATTTGAAATGAAAAAAAAAAAATTAAAGTTTGATTGTACTTGTAAAATACTTAAAAATTTTAAAATCAATTACCCTAAGTAGTTCTTCATTAGTGTTCACTACCTTAGCCTACAAAACTTAATAAAATAACTAATTTCAAAACAAATTTCTTGACATGTGAATCAGTGTCAGTAAAATAATAATAGTCTAAGTAAGGTAACACGAAAAAGCCAACCATAAGGTTGGTAAAATCGCTCCTTGTTAGGGTTAGAGCAGAGGAGCTAGGCATACATAGTGGACGATGGGGGCCGGCAAGGTGCAGATGACGTCACGGGCCTCACAGCTAGATGCGCGTGAGCTCTACCGTCTAGTTCTAGCAACGAACTATACTACTGGAACGCGCGCTGGGCTACAGAACCGGGCCGAAATCCGGGGTTGCGTCTGACGTTTGCAGGCGCTCGGGAGTGGGCAAGAACACGCTCCGCGTACAAGCAGGCTATGCAGTTTTGCTTTCGCGGCATTTTAAAATCGCCCTGTAGCCTCTAATATGATTAAATTTTACAACATAATTTTCTAACATCTGTTGTTACACAGCGTTTTTTCTTAAGCATTTGAGGTGTATGTTAAATTACTATAAACATAACCTGTAATTGTTATCAAATTACCGTAGGCTACGGACAGTAACTAACACAACAGGAACCAGATATAGTCTAGGTAAAATAGTAGGCTACATGTTTTCTTATTACTTGTGGTATATTTCAATTCATGTCACAAACAATTCACAAACATGATAAAACTTAGTCTAAGTGTTGGAAAACAAAATCATTTTATTAAGTTTTTGTCTTATGCCCAAGTTAGATTTCTTCGTCACATGCAAGGTTTTTTTGTTTTGCAATGTGATGAGATATTATTTTCAAAAAACAATTGAGTTACAGATTTTATTAACAATAATTCATGGCTTCCAGTAAATTCATCGTTACTTAAATGTCCTTTGAATACACTACCTGTTAAATGGTTACAAACTCTCATTGTTAAATTTACAGTAGTCAAATTAGTCTCAGATAGCTTGAGCAAATAGGGCATATTTAACAACCTTTAATACATCCTCACTTGATCTGATTAATTTGCCCTTAGATTTTAAAATCAGTAAGGCGTGTATATGTTCTAAGATCAGAATCATTAGCATGGAGTACATAACAACAATCTTTACATTTGATTTGTTTCTCCATTCGTCTAAACAATGACTCCACAGATATAATACAAGATTTCATCCTTAAAAACTAGAGTCATCATAATTTTCCATTACACATATGGCGCTCTCAATTTCACTCTCGTCATCTATGTCATCTACAACACATAAACCATGGCCTAACTCAAGAAGGCCTAAGTGTGAGTTGGGGTCAAACTCAAGACAGTTGGAATTTTCAGATGCCCTGACACTGTTCCTAAACATTAGTTGCCTTACTGCCCAAGTAAACTGTTTTGTATTAGGATTGTCATTATTCCCCACCCCTACTTCTAATACAGGAGAAAAATAATAATTCCAGGTGGTCTTGACTAAATTTGTATGACAACAAGTATTTAAAATCCTCTAAAACTAACAATCTGTCTCTTAAATATACAAAAACTCTTAATATTACTTAGAAAACCTAAAGCGAACGTCTTCCTTGCATGATTTAAAATTGATTGTCCTCCAATTTTTAAGTTTGACAAATAGTTGTCTGCTTTTTTTAAGCATTAAATCATCATTTGCTTTGTTTTCTAGTTTCATCGGGCCCTTGTAGCCTCTTCCAAATGGATCCCTACTGTTCATAAAATCGAAAAGATTGTCAACTATTCTTAAAAATTCTACAGTTTGCTAGACAATCTGAATCTGAGAACTGTGGATGTTCTTTAATGTTCAAATATTGTAAAGCGTCTGCTACGCTGGAACTAATAGTCTGTGCAGCTACCTTTACATTCATTTTTCTATTTTTGTAGAAAAACATGTTTGTCTGATAATTTGTTACACATTTTCAGACCTAGCTTGTTCTGTAAATTATTAAGATCCTCTATATACTTAAAAACAAATTCTCCCTGACTCGGAGTCTATAACCTTTTATGTCCGCTAGTGCATTTCTTGCTAGTTTTAACATGTGTGGAGGATCCAAAATGGCACAAATATCGTAAATTCATAGTATCGAGTTTGAAAAATGGCGCTTTCAGGGAACTTACAACCTAAATGTTTCAATGCGCTAAGATTCGTGCTGGTTCCGTCAAAGGTCACGCTCTGTACATTAACGCCCACTTCACTTAGTTTAACTATAGCCACTTTAATTAGCTGCGACAGAAAAACTGATGAAGTTTTATTTACATAAAAATTACCCTACGATACATTTAAAGTGGCCTCTCAAAGAAACAATTTGAAAATACTAAAGCTTCTGTAGCAATCTCCTCGTTGTTGTCTATTTTGAATCCTCCAACATCTACATATCCTACATTTTTCCCTAGTTGCTCGTCATAAACTATCTGCTTTCTAATGCTCATGGAATCGAATACCAAACTTACATTTCTTAGGTGCTCCTGTTCCTTAACATTATGTCTTAAATACATGAATACCTCCTCCAAAAACCCTGGACAACAATTAAATTTTGAAATCCATTTTCTTAATGTGGCAGGATGTGGTAAAATTAAATTTGAAGCCCGCAAGTATCTATAAGCTTTTGGTGAATAAAAATATAGTGTTAAGGCAAACTCCTTAACACTTTCTGTGAAAGTATGTTTGTTTTTACTTTTTCCTTTGTTTTTCAGGCTACTCAACAATAACTCGAAAGGCAACCCTGTAAAGTTGTTTTCTACAATTTCGATTAACGAATCTGGTGCTTTAAATTTGTTTTCAAATTTGAAATCAATTCTTTCATTGGACCTTAATTTACAGTCCCTTCTTTTTAAATTTTTGCTTTAGAGCTTTAACCTTCCGGCGCAATAGCACTTTTCTGGGAGATAGAGATGTGGATGGTGATGCAGTTTTCCGCTTATCCTAGAATCATTAGCATTGAATTAATTACAACAATTAAAATTATTGTAATTATCATTCGTGAATTTATTAAAAATTATTAACCCAAACTTATTAAAAAAAAACATTTGTATAAGAACCCCACTCCAATTCATGAGACATTTTTATCTAGCAGCATCCTCTAAAAAAAAACCTTTTACGTGATGTCCGTGTCTATGTCTACCAACGAAACTATACTACAGCTTACCGGTGTTTGATGTAGGCCAACTGTTGATTTTTGCTCGTTTGGTGTGGAAACTGACTGGTGTGTTCCAACGGCAGCAGCAGAACCTCAAAAAATACAACAAAAATGCTGTTAGATTAAACCTGCGTTGAATATAGCCCTATCGCAGCAAAATTGCAGACAATAAAAAACAATAGAACATTATAACTGAGGTTTGCGGCAACAAGGCTGGCTTAAAATTTGTTTATAGTTTTATATCAAATAAAAAATACTTACAATAGTATTAATAGAATAATAACAATTTAATATAATGATTTTATGTTTTTTAACACTGTGCAGGGGAGCAAAAGTAGTTTTTACGTTCTTTTAAAAATTATGTTTATCATATTACACATTTGCTTTTTGATTCTGACAACACAAATAATTATGTTAAACTTACCGATGACATAGACGTGTTGGCTTCAAATCGAAGATCTGCACTAGGTGGCTGAATAGGTACGGGTAACTTCTTTTTGATGACAACCCTCCTCCTCTGTTTTTTTGGCGGTGGTTGGATATTTGATGGAAAGTCAAACAATGTCGGAATTGCTTCATTTTTTAGTCTTTTCTTAGTTGTGTTTGGTAAAACTAAATGAAAATCGTCTTCTTTGAAATGTTTACCACACAGAACAGTATGTTTTGTTGGTTTGAATTTCTTTCTTTTCAATGCAATAATCCATTTTTTTAAAAGTTTGTCATCATCCAACGGAAAGCTAAAACATAAAAAGTCTGTATAATTTACTGAAAAAATCAAAACATAACAATAATTCTGAAGTACATAAAACAAATGTTTTAGTTTCGTACTGGATTGGAATTTGGTGCATAGTGTAAAAAGGCTAAAATCTACTTTAAGAATAGATAGGCTAACTTGGAACAACTCTCTTGAGTAATTGGATTTTTAAATTGTTTACAGAAATATCAAATTATAGTTTTAAAAATATAAAAATATATTTTGACTAGCGGATAATCAGTCTTACACATAATTATTTATTTATATACCATCAACAGTCGTACTTACTGAACTATTTCTGTTAGGTCCTAATAATCTTGCAAGTTTATGAAACAAGTATAAAATAACAACATATCATGTTACAATTTATAATTGCTAAATGTATTACTATGGTTTAAAAATGTTAAGTCCTTACTTGTGAAAGAAGTGTTGCAGCCTTTACTCCATCTCGAAGTACAGTTGTACGCAGCACAACTCTTTACCATTGTTAAAAAGCAATCTCGAATATAAAACAAATTTGTAACTCTTAAAAACACCTATTAAAACGATTAAAATAATAATTGACTTTTAAAACGATTAAAAATAACAATTGACCTTCTCGTAGCAGACGTTGAGACAGACTGAAGTAAAGTATGTCCAATGATGAGTTCGTGTTGTGACATGAAAAGTTCATGTTGTGACATGTAAAAGCGGGTTACCTGTGTAGTCGATTAGTGCGGTTGAGTTCTTGCCCACTCCGAGCGCCTGCAAGTCTATGGATACTCCCGCAGCACACGGCTGTGTGTGCCCGGAAAACATAGTACAGGGCTTATGGACAGCGCGCGTTCAGTAGTATAGTTCGTTGAGTTCTAGTTACCGTGATACCAACGGCGTTAGATGTCAGCGGCTAATTTTAAGTTGAATTTGTTATCCACTTAATGGCTGATTAACAAATAGAAAAAGTACAGCGGATAAAACCTTTTTTAAAAACATTCATTATGTTTAAAGGTAGGAGTAAGCCAGAAAGGATGTCGCATAACATCCTTCACAAAGGTTACAATCAGGAATGCATATTATTTGCAATATAACTTTATTTCAATGATATAACACCTCATGAATAATATATACATACATACACACACACATATATATATATATATATATATATATATATATATATATATATAGACGGTGGTGAAACTACTTTGAGTCATACTCCGCAAAATATTGTTAATCCTCAAGCACTTTTACACCTTCTTTCGTGAAGTATTACGGAATATTTTTTATATATTTATATAGTTTTTAATTAAATATGATTACTAATACCGTACGCATCTAAACGCAACTTTTTCTTTCAAAGTAATTCTTTGATTTTAATCAAACAGTACAGGAAAGTTAAATTAGTTTAAATAACCCATGTAAAATATTAATGAAGCTAAAGTGTTGAATGGGTGTTAGTTATATATTTTAAATTAAACGTTTTCCATACCGTGGTATTGAACGTGTAAAACATTTTTCTTGTGAAGTTAAAATAAATATGGTAGCCCATACATATGATGCTTAAGCTCAATAAAATAGATTTTAATCTAATTTACTATGCTCGGATAATAAATATGTGACTAAATGAATGTATATCGATCAAAACTCACACCCCGAGTAAGTTTTTTCTCTGGGCTTTCCATTGTCAAAGTTATTATAGGTCCATTGTTATAGTATTCTAGGACTAGTTATTGATTAGCAATTTAGTTACAGTTTTGCTAACGTTTTCGGTTCACAGTCTTTTCCTTTTGCATTAGATTAATTTGTGGGAGTGATTGTGTATATTAGGTAGTAGTATACCCCATCACATGTCTCTTATAATGACATGATGATAATATGACAATATGATAATATGACATTGTATGTGGCGATAGTTTCAAGGACTACAGTGTTATTACTTGTGAGGAGTATGGAACCTAAGTTATCGGTGTCACACTACCGCAGGCTCTAATAGCCAATAATTAGGCTAGGCTAGGTAAACTATCACGTAATATCAGCTTGTGACCACTCAACCGTTAGCTCTCTGATAAACGGAGTCCTCCTTCACAAAAGGTATATATTAAGCCTCATTTAAACTAAATAACTAGTTTGAGAAGTATTTTCAAAATTAAAATTTTTTATCCTTAGTAACAGAAACATTTTTCACCCCTTAATGGAAAGACATATTTACTTGTTATAATACCATTTTACTTACATAAAACTTTTATGTACTAACAATATAATTGTGTCGCCGTGGATTGGTTTATTTAATGGATCCATAAAATTATAACTGCACTTTATACTTTCACATTTACGAAAAGGAAACCATCATTTTGTAAATAAATTACAAGTATATTTTTTTAAGTAATTTGAATAAATTATTAAACGACATACTATAGAACGATAATGTACAGTGTTATTAAAAAAAGGAATAAATAAAACGGAAGGTATGCCCAAAACACGTAACATTTTACCGTAGTTATTATGTTCGTACAATAAAATAAAAGAAAAGCAAACATTTAACACTAAAACCATGTTCTTATAATAATTTAAAATGTATAAAAATATAGTAGCCGACAGTAATTGCCCGAAATACAATAAGTAACGTCTATTTTATGAAACCTAGTATCGATGTGTATATTGGTTTCTAAATACTAAGGTTTAGAATGGTGCTTCTTTCCCTTTAGATATGGTTTTTTATACTAGTACTATATTTGGTTTGATTAAAAGTTTACGAACAATTTCATTCTTGCCTAGATTTACAGAGGAGAGATAGTCCTACACATTATATTCATAAATTACGACCAAGTAAACAGTGTTGTTTTGATTCGTACGGTTAACACATTCTTATTAAAAAATACACACATTACAAATGTATAATTATATGAATACGCCCTACACATAAAACATAAACAATATATGTGACATAATCAGTTTAAAATATGTAAATGAGATTAAGAAATTTCTTTGCTCGATGGAGCTGTGTGAGATCCAAACTATTCGTAAATTTTAAAAGTGAATCAAATATAGTATCACAATAAAGAGTAAATCAGAATGGAAATAGGTACCAATTCCAGTGATAGATCAGAGTATTACAGTTGTTATCCATATAGGTGCGATTCAGATATTAAATTTCATAATGTGAACATTTTCCATATCTGTTATTTTTCACACAATTGTGTGATTAAATTGTTTTCCGTTACTCGGCCTTTAAGATTCAATAAACGCTATTATTTTATTTGCCTGACTCTCAAAATGATTGTTTCCGGAATTTCTTTATAAATGGTGCTAAAGTTGATATCAATACTAACGTTTTCATAATTTAGCCTGACTTATTTTGTAAATTCTTTATTCTAATCAGTATAGTTAAGTACAAGTCCCTGCAATTGTTATTGTTGATTCCAAATCCTTATTTACAAATGTTTTTGGCTCTCTTAAATTTGTCCTAGCAACACTGCGATATCAACCAAATAAAAAAAACTTAAATTACATTTCAGCCAAGTTGATGATGTCAGTTAGTTATTATTAAAACAAACCTATACTCACACTTCTGCCTGTCATCCCATTAGATCTCTGTTTGTTGAAACATTGACTTTATTTAACATCTGTTTTAGTTTTACATCTGAATGAGATGAGTTTCAACAGAGGAAATAAATATTTCGTGTGTTGAGATTATGTGTTGATGTGATGTGAACTAAAAAACGTAGATGATAGTAATCTGGACGTTTTGACTCGGTAAATAAATTTACATAAGTGCCAGAGAGTTTGTTATGAAAACATGTTTCTTTGTCAAAAACTCCAAGTAGTGAAGCTAATTGTACAAAACTAGTTTTTTTCCATTAGGCCTATATGTGGCCAAAAAATGTCAGTATTCTTTTGTGCCAATAGAAACTGAATTCTTAAACTTCATTAAGTTAAACTTCTTAAAGTTCATTTCTTTTTCATATTCTATATAATGTTTTTTAAAATTTTTTAATATTATCTAAAAAATGTAACAATTAATAAAAATACACATTTCGAAAGGTAAATTTCATCTAATTTGTAGGCATTTATTGTTTTGCCTAGAGCATATTAGGTAACTAATTATAAGCCTCAAATCTACTATATTACTGATTAGCATGCAGGTTCCATTACAGATTGAGTATAATCTAGATCAAACTCTGCATTGTTGTAACAAACATTGTTGTGCATTCAGCAACAATAAGTAGGCCATATGCACGTCAAAATGGTAGACCTATTTTAAATCAGGACATAAAGCAATATGAATGTATGTCAAAGAAAATAAAAAACCATGGTATTTAGCATGGTCCCACCACCACTCCTGTTTTTGAAATAGGTTTATTACCTTGAAGTAGCATTTAATAAAAAAACATAGTCTCTCATTCTTACCTATTTTGTTTTTACATTCCATCTGGTTTCATTTTGAGACTCTGGCCCATTCTATACTGATAAGCACATTTTAACATGTACCCTCACTGCTTCATATTAACATTTTTTAAATTTCTTCTCTCATTTTCTAAAAACTTACGAAAATCTACAAACCTGATTAATCACTTTGATCATAATAACAACGTTACCACTTCACGTACCACTCTCACCTTACTGGTCAATGTGATAGAACTGATCTAATCAACTTGATTATTCCAAAAGTATTTATCAAATTTTCATGGATCTTAGCGTTTTAACTCTAAATTGAAGTTACCCTCACATAGGCAACTCCTTTACGCTCCTACAAACTCTACTAGCAACCTATTATACAGGCTTTATCAGCGAGCTAAGTCCAGCTTATCGTTACACTTTGTTTAAAAATAATTTTTGAGAACTTCCATTCTCTCAACTTTGTAATCATTTCGTACCACCACGAAGAAGATAACAGTAAAATGTCTAGTAATAAAAACCTTCGTACTTTAAGTATAAATAATGTACAAATTAATCCATTCTACATAGAGAAAGTACTAGAAATCTGATCTTATTTGAATAGGAACAAAAAATATACACAAAAAGATCTTTATTAGCTTATCGAAGTATTACTGTTGTGACGAACGTCTCTATTACTGTTGATGTGGTTCATATCATTTATTCAACTGGTGACAGATTGAGGGGCGCAGAAGAGGGGTGGTGACGTAGTACACGCAGCTGCCGCAGTGCCCATGTGGCGCTAGTGTTGTGGGAATTAATGTCTTCGTTAGTAAATAGCGGACTCCCTGAACTAAACGACTTCTAGGAATTGCTGTATAGTAGCTTTTAAAGATACGTGAACAATCTTTATAACATGACATTACTATTAACAAAGTTATGAAATATGATAAAAGAATATATTTGTGGATTTTTCACTCTACCCCTTATATCCAAAGTGGAATGCAAACGCAGAAGTTTTTAATTATAGCAGTTATCTCAGTCAAATGTATGTACTATGTGTGTACCTGTAATATGACTCAAAGTATTGAAAAAAAAAAAAACAATCACTATTTGTTAAGGTTAAGAGTAACTAATAACTTATTGGTTTGATACTGTTTGCCGAAGTTCTGAGAAATCACTATTTTAGAATGCAATCCAACACAAGAAAAATAAATTCGGATTTGCTTTAATCTAAAAGGAATTTTTCATGTCTAACCTAGTTTATGTGTACTAATTTTAAGGAATGTTTAAATCGTACATGAGCAAATTATAAAATCTAGGCACTGAGACGGTATAAATAGAAGATGAGTCTGTATCCCTACTTTATAAATGTTATTTCTGTGTCAAGACTTTAAAATATACTTCATAACAGCTGATGAAAATGTGTTGTTCAATTTTGTTACTGTGTACTTACACACTACTCTACCCTATGCATTACTCGAAGGCAGTATTTATAATTTGTCCTTGGAGCTCGTATGGCCAGCTCTACTGGTCACTGTCATTTTGTTGCAAGCAAGGATTAATTTTTGCCGTAATATTATTTCAGCTCCATACGTCGATAACTCGTAAAACCAGCACCACTGGCCATAGCTAAAACATAACAGTTATTTTCTAATATTCTTTTAGTTTTATAATGAATAGTGAGTGCTGAAATGTATCGAGCAACTTTATTTTAAAGTATATTTTAGGTCAATTTTAAATTAGCCTATAATGCTTTTCTAAACATTGACTGTGCAAATAAGACGAATGACGCGTAGTGGGCCTATACACTGAGTGACAGAAGGGATAGAAACCTAGAGGACGTGTGTTATATATATATTTGACTACACAAAGGTATTGTGTATTTTTAAAAAGTTTAATTTCGTAAAAAAAGTAAAGACTGAGAAAAATGTAAATTTTTTCATGTCTGAGCATAACATAGCTGTAAAAGCCCACTTTAAAACATGCTATGAAAATATGCTGTTTTGAATCTAATATGAATACAATAAAATATAGGCGTACGTATTTTGTTTACTGGTGCAATAGAGCAAACTCAAATCTGCTTGAGGGCTTTAAAATTCCTCCACAGTGGTGTAAAATAGTTGAAATATTACTGGAAATATAAAGCTATTCATTTAGGTACATGGAATATTTTATAGAAATTTCGGGTGAAGTCGCGGGTAAGTGCTGTTATACAAATAAATTGACTAACTAAGGGAAATTTGAAACTCGAAAATGAATAGGCTGAAAGGTTATGGGTTAATTAAAATATTTATATTATGTACAACTATTATATATGTTTACTAGTTTTATTATTTATTTTCATTAATTGAGGTAGCTACTTCTTTTGGCGGGATATGGGTGTATGTTTTGCACTGGGGAATAACTTTCGTTTGTGTCACGTCACTCACATCACGCACGTTCGCTCTGTAGCCGCTAGAGACGAGACAATCGTAGTCATTTTGATGTCAGTGCCTTTCAGGGGATATATAACCGTGCTAGTGAGATTTTACTCCTTGTTGAAGTGACAACTTCTTTTGGTGGACAATGGATGTATATTTAAAGGATTAAAATAAATATATCAGATCCTTTTAGAGAACTCAATTACATTGGGCCTTTCCCTGCATTTAAATAAAAGTCCGTACAGCACATTTTGCTGAAGAAACATCAAAATCATTATTTAACTTTTAAAAATACAATTCCAATTTAACAACGTCAAACAATAAAACAACAATGAGATATGAAACAAAAATGTATGCTGTGTTTACAAGATATTTAGCAAGATTTTAGACCAGAATTACAGAAATATATCCGTTATTCCAATTTAACAATATAATGGCAGTGAATATGAAGTAATTATTTCGGAAATACAAGATCGTAGTAAATCTAATGCTGATCAAATTATAGAAACTAATATAAATAATAAGGAAAATGTATATATATTATTACGTACCCTACACATTTAAAGGAATAGACCAAATTTAGTGAAATGTTTACTTTTACTATATGAGCACGGCATCATACAAAGGTGTTTGTTTAGGTATTTAGCAAGTTCCTACCCACATTTGTATTCAGTGTAAGGAAGACAAATGTAACATCTAACCCCCACATCTTTCAGTTGGATGAAACTGAGAGCTAAACTTGATAGAAGTTGTACGTTACGGAGAACAATACTTTCTCAGTGCAGGAAGGAAGAGAAATAACTCACCATTGAAACTTCAGACAGCGCCCGAGAACTACTTTAGTCACAACAAAGAGTTTCATTGTCAGAGTTCGCTATAACTTATGCATTAAGACGTCTTGGAGGTCTCGGATGTTTTATTGTTTGACCTTACTGTAAGTAAAGTAATCCATAAAAATTCAACTTAAGCTTTGGCTTTAGAAGTTAAAAGTACTTGGATATCAAACCTATTACAAGAAGTATCTACAAATGTAATCAAATCTGTTGTAAAGTTAAAGTTTTACAATGGGAAATCTTCATTTTGTAAAATGTATCATTAAAAGTAAGTTGAACATTTTATGACCAATTAATATCAGTTTAACACCAAGCCAGACCTATAGGAAACATTGCTAATAGTGAAGGGAAGTATTGAATGTAGGATTAGCGTTTCAATTACTTCGTATGGGTTGAAGGGAATGCCAAGGCTCGTTTATAATAGTTTTATAAATACCTAATTTATTTTTACTTTCAATGCAATACTTATATACGAAAATTAATTTATGTAATAGGCTAGGTTCATTTACAAAAACTTCTATAAAACAATGTTTTAAATTCAATTCAATTCAATTCATTTATTCGTATATTTACTCCACTTAATTGTAATTTTGGTTTACAATTATTACTAGCAACCATCATTTTCAAAGGTCTTTGGTAACCTATCTTGTTGGCTGATTATTAGGCAAACGTATCACTCGAAGGACTAACAAATTTAATTTATGGTATATCTGAAAAGACAAACGGAGAATAGACTTCACGAAACTTCATTTCTATATAGACAATACTGATGCAATGGCAATGTCACTGAATTGGATTTGGCTGATCGTTCGCGAATACTTTTACAAGGGTCTTATGTGTAACCTCGATTGCAACGAGAAAATTGCACAATAAATATATTTCTAAACGTACTAACATATGAGAACATGTGGCGAATTAACACATATAGTCTAACTAAATCAACACATACAAAATCATCTTTTGGTGGTAGTGTGCACTTTTATTATTTAAATTTTGCAAAAAACATAAATTTGTAGATAGACAAGAATGAGTTCTATGGTGGCGAATCACGAACCATGGAATAGGCTGAGCATTGTTGAACCTTATAACTTAGTAGATATAAACTATTTCTGTTTTGTCTGCTGGTGAATGTAAAACTTTCTTTCGTCTGTCTATCTGTCCGGAGGACTTCCTCTCGAGAATAAAATGAGGTACAGGATTGAATTTTTGGATTCACCATCAGAGAAGGCTTTGTTGTACAACATGGTGTTACGTACTTCTACATTATATCTGGAAGTAGCATACAATATATTGTTTGTGTCACCTTTTTATATACTGTTTTATTCTATATATTGCAAATATATCATCACATGTGTGAGATATATTTCTCCACGCACAACCAAACTTTACAGATTTGTAATCGTTACAGATAAAGTCAAGCTGTAATTGTATTACCTGTCATGTCCGATAACAATAATATTATCAACGTCAGATTACCTGAGGTCATTCAAATAAGCTAATATCAATAGTTGCACTCGAGCATTGGTTAATAGATTTCTCAGGAGATCATCTCTCGTGATAATTAGGTCCAGCTGTTGTGCATAATACATCAGTTGTAACTGGATTGATTTGCTCTTCGCTGAATGCCTTGCTAGTTGTATACCAAACTGTATATTGTTATTGCCGTCTATTCCCAATCAATAATAAACTCTGATGCATGTAGGAATTTTTTTAATGAGAAATAATTTGAGATTTTGGTGCAACCCGACCAAAAAGTTGAAGGGTATTCCATTTATTTTAAATCTTAAGAAAATTTACTACCAAAATCAGTATTTAGAAAGATTAAAGTGTAAAGATTCACGTAAATTTAAAGTCACCAAATAACTAGGTTTTATCATTTTCAACTTCATTAACTGCAATGTATTATCATAAACAGAGTTACAGATAAATATTCTATGATTCATCAAAAGTCAGAAGAGTATTTTAATATTTCTTAATAGGATGGTACATATTAGTACTGGTTAGATGACAGCTTGATTAGGTTCAGTTTACACAGTCACCGTTACAATACGCCGCCACGCCGTTGCCCACAAAATGTGGACGAATTTGATTTTACTAGAAAATACTTAGACAGTAGTATTTAATTTAAATTTGTTTATTTGCCATCTTTAATATTTATTAAGACTTGTGAAATTTCACAAGTATGTATTTGGGAGACCGCCACTTCACAGCTTTTAAGTAACAAAACAATGCATAATATTATAGTATAATGACAAGCAATTATAGATGTATCTTAATTTTATATTCTACTGACATAAGGGCTTCAATTTGCGCGTCCAAATTCAAGGTAAAAGGAAATTAGAGCATAAGAGTTTTAAATGTAGGATTATTATTTTCCACATGCCCGTTCTGAAGCCGCTGCGTAAAAGGTTCCATTATATTTATCCGGTAAGGTTTCGTGGTTGTCCATGTGCTGAATAAAAAAAATGCCCCAATCAATATTTTTACGTATACACTGATATCAGAATGTTAAAATTAGTGAAAGTTAAATGTTTTTTACAGGTTTAATAATTTGATTATTATACTTCATAGCGGTGTTTATGCCATATTTATAGGTCTATTCTTTTTATCTAGGAAACATTCTATATTGTAAGTAAACATGTTTGTACCGTAACTGCTGTGAAAAGATTAAAGTTTTGATATTTTTTATGTACACAGCTATTGAAATATATAAAAATGTAAAACGGTTTCGCTACCATATATTTATAAAACAGTACAAAATTTCCCAGACGGTGGAATTAAATTGTTATATCAGATAGTGAAAGAACTGTTGGCACTCATAAGACTAATATACGTCGTGTGAGATAGAGTGCACGGAATGCGTGGAACAGTATTTATAGTTTCGGAAATTCTGCTGTTTTCTTAAAAAGCAAAAAATATGTCTCTTGACTTTAATAGTGTATGAACGGTGGAGTATAGTAGGGCATGGTTTACTAAATCTTACATTATTACTAATTACCATATTATACGCTTTAGAGGACAGGTTTTATTAGAGCGTGTTTTGTATTTGTTTTAGACAATCATAAAATTAAATTCAAGAATAGAGCCAGTTACATAACACCTGAAAACAACAATGTTCAGATCAAACGAGTTAAACTATTCTATGCGCTTTCTTCTTTATCTTACAGAGCGAAGATAATTTTTTTAGTTACGTTATATTAAAATATTGATCTATTTTTGGGTAGGCTACATTAACCATTTTTATTTATGCC